>NW_028327175.1:118372163-118675193 GCF_987537825.1 Furipterus horrens | reverse complement strand
CAGCCCCTTGGGATGCATTCTCCAGAACTGGATGAAAAGAACTCTGTTTATTTGACTTAAAGAAATTAAGCACTTATATAAATTAGGGAGTATAACAGATGGATCAATGGTAGAAAACTACCTGTCCTGTCTAAGGCAGTCTTGCTCCAAGCTGGGAGTCTATTGTGGGTTTGGGAGGCATTCGTTTTCTAAGTGCGGCCCCTTTGCCCTCTCGGGTTTCAGACTTTCTCAGTTGTTTAAGATTCCCACTCTTCCCTTCCTTGGAAGGATAAGTGGAAAAAATGGCATGCCACTTCCCTTCAGAGAGTCTCACTGATAATAAAGAGATGTTCTGTTAGCAGGTGTGATTTCAGAAATTTCACTAGAAGTGTGGTAACAGAGGCCAAATATCCTAACAGTATTGAAAACTATATAAATCTAAGAATACCTGATTGGGTTGGTGCCAGAAAAAGAGAAAAATCTGCTATGACTTTAAAATGTAGCTTGAGTCAGCTTTACTGGACTTGCAAAGTGAAGCAGGTAGAATCAACCACATGTATGTGTACTTGGGACAACAGAAGCCAAAAGGCTGGGCTTCCTAGCCTGGTGTGCGAGAATGTTGGAAATGATACAGGAAATGAATTGCTTTTAGTGTGATGGAAAATCTGTTAAGATTTTAGAGTGATCTCAGAATGTCAGTTACTGGTCCCACGTTCGTTCACATGAAAGCGCATGTGTCTGCAAGGATGGTTTTTAGGTCACTGGTACTGGGCAGTGTCAGAACATGGCGGTCCTGTCGGTGCGACCCCCGGGAGTAAGTGCGGCTTCTACCGCGGCTGTGCAAGCTCCGAGCCTGGTAGCTCATCTCATCCCAAAAGGCTCCTCCCTCCAGCGCAGTTCCTTCATGGCATTTGTGCTGCCTACACTTTCTGTTCTTTCATTGTCGAAACATGGCAGCGGCTGTATGGCCCGCCCGGATTTTTGACATATGCAAATGACCCGTATGTAAATTAACCCAGGTCCCAGCTTCCCCCATAGGAAAGAAAAATGGACTTTGCTCATTCCTAGAAGAAATGTTGATGGACCTACCATGACATATTGACTGGGGAAAAGCAGGGTAATGCAAATAAGCTGTTGTATGTGTTGATGTATAAGCTCACCCTAACTGCATATTTGCCCAGAAAGGTGTGGAGCTGGCACTTGCAGGTACAAAGCAGGATGCAATTCTTGTGGGGCTTCTCTGAGCAACTGGGAGTTTCTACTCTTCCTCTTTTTGCCTTCTCCCTTCCTCGCTTCCTTTCCTCCCTTCTTCCCTACCTGTATCTCTTTTTCCCTTTTCCCTTTTCCCTTTTCCTTTCTCCCTTCCCTTGCTCCTTTGGACCTTGGTGGTGGACTGTGAGTTTTCCTTTTACCTCTAATGTTTTTTTTTTCCGTTCCCTCAATAAAGCTGGTTTAAAATTCTGACTCTTCTCTGGGTGATTTCTCAGAGCTTAGCTGTAGTCAGAGCCCAATCATACGAAGGAGAATCATGAGATCTCAGCTTCTTTTCTGAACAGCAGCCCATAGCTCCCTTTCTCTTTTCCCAACCTGTGGAAGGGCTGGGGGCGAGGCAGGTTGAGGTGAGAGCTCACTCTCTGCATCCACAGGCAAGATGAGATGACTAACCTGTGTTGCCTCCTTGGGGAGTGGCCCCCTCTTACTAGGGCACAAGCCCCTATGGCTTTGGGAGTCTGCTGCCTGGCAGTGGAAGGGGCTGACTGGGCACTTGCCCTGCTGTGGGAGCAGCAGGGTGGAGCAGCGCATGTTCCCTCACAGTCAGACGCAGACATGGAAGTTTAGAAACAGAATACAGCACTGCTGAGCATGAATTGGAAGGGAGGTGCAGGGTGATCACCACCCAGAACCTTCCTTTTAGCAGATTGGGTCTGAATTGTGGCCAATGAGCCAAGCTGTTAAATCAGGCATCCTGGGCCATTTTTTACTCTGCCTCTCACAGAGACATGGGGGCAAGCCCTGGGGAGGCCTTCTGCGCCATCCTCTCTAGGAGCCCAGAAGCCAGAGTGCTGAGAGGAGTTTGAACCTGGAACTGGAGTAGGAGATGACCCTGCCAGCGTGGGTGTCTGTGGCTGGGGAGAAGTGAGGCCTGCAGTGCATGTGTGAGCAGCCCCTCCTGGCATCACTGACTCTCCTTATTTTTCCCTCCTGTTTCATTCTGATTTGAGCTACCTCTGCCCACATCTGTTTCCTGTCTTCATGTTCAATCTTGAGCTCCTAATGTTTCCAAACTGGGAAGAGAAGGTGGAGGAGCCACAGCCTGTGAAAGGTGGGAACTAGGGGTTATATAGATCTCAGAGATCTGCTCATCTTAAGCCTCATCCCAGCCCCTACTGGGCAGTGGTTTGGGGAACAAAGATGTAGCAAGTGAGTGGTGCTTATTCCCTGTATCCTGATTTCCGGAAGGGCTGTAGTCTCTGAGCTGCAACTGTGTAGCTGGCTAACTAGCAGATGCTATCTAACAGAATGTACCCTTCTGTGTGTGTGTGTGTGTATAGTGTGTATACACACAGACTGTATTTCCTGGGAGTGCCTCCTGCCCTCAAAGGGCACTTTCTGGGTGCATCTTCCCAGGAGAGCAGATGCTGAGGGCCATGTCAGGACTTCCTTCCAAGCTATCTTCCCTAGGAATTTCCTCACCACCTGCTACAAGGTGCCTTATGAGGTACAGTTCTTCACTCAACCACAGAGCAAGTATCACTGTGCTTCAGAAACTATGGGACTTCAACTGGATATTATGCACTATCCATCTCGTTGTCCAAATTTGGACCTTGGCCATGCCGTCTATCACAGAAACTTGTAAGTCAAGGTCATGAACAAGTTTCTTGTAATTAATGCAAATAAGCTGATGAGGTAGAACTGTCATATCTAGTATCACCACCCCCTTTAGGATTGCTGTTCTTCATCCACTGGGCTTACCCTTTCTACAGAGTCACTTCCTGTCCAGATCCTACCTGTTATTCAAAGTCCTGTTGAGACATACCTACAGCTTAGAAGAGCAATAAGTGATTCCTCAATAAAACACATGGCTTGCTGTCCTGGACAATACAGGAAGAAGATTCAAATAGGACATCATCTTCCCCTTTCTCTCCTTTACTGGCATCAATTCTGAAAGGTTAGGACTCTATGTCTTCAGGGAGGCTGTCATTTTGCTCCATCTTGTTTATTAGATCCCCACTAGAATGGGAGTTTTTGAGTAGTATGGTCTCATTCTCCCTGAAGTTTCCCCTGTTTCTGCCTTACCTCTTATGGCACATGTCACCTGTTAGAATAGTGCTCTCTTTATGCACTCCTGTTCTTAGGAATCCAAGAATCCCAGAACCTAGCAAACCCCAATATTTTCATAAGTCAGAGAATTTCAGTCCTCTAACTCAAAGTCATACTTTGACCATGTTCAGCAGGAAGCAGTTACAGAAGTACAACTCTTGTCCCCATTTCTTCAAAAATGAGAAGTGAAAAATCTCAGGGGGAATTGTTAGATAAAACAAGGGTCTCAAGGTCTGGGCAGTTCTTACTAAATCCTGTTCTAGCTAAATGTTCAAATGTAGCACACTATTTTTGCAGACATAGCTGTAAACAGGATGAGCTTGACAGGAACCCAACCAGATAAGTGTTGCCAACTGCAAAGAAGAAATCGGTGTGTAATTAACCACATATTGTATATAACCAATGGCTAAGCATTCCTTCTGGGAGGCAGACCTTTGAATGTGGATCCTGTACCCTTTACTTGCTGCAAGTAAATGAAACTACCAAATGACAGCCATGTCTCATTCTTGAATAGAACACCCCAAGTGGCAAACCTCTTGATTTTGGTAACACTTGGATTAATGGGGAGACTGGGGATGGGGGTGGGGTAAGGGAAAGTACTTTCCTGAGGCAACACAGCAGACAGTGGAAGCAGGGGGTGGGAGTTCTCAGGACCCATACAGTTCCTGACCCAAGGGCTACCTTCAGAGTGCACTCCTTCTCACATCCAAACAAAAATGTATATGCAGGACCCTTCTCCTTAGGGACCTTCTCCTTGGGACAGAAAGGTCAGGCCAGCAGTTCAGCCACATGTATCCTGCCTCCTAAAAGTTCACAGAGTGAGCCACTTTCATTAAAAACTCAGCCACCGAGCCGCCCAGCCCTCACCATCCCACCAAGTCTCCCTAACACCTATAATTTTTTGTGATGTCACTCCAGGCCCAAAGAAGAAAATCTACCCAGCATATTGTCTCAGGGAGGACTCTTAAGTGCAGCAGATGGGAGGGTGACAGGGCTGATGTGCTCCAAGAGCAACACAGGCGCCCCTCCAGTTTCAGCAAGGCAATATCTGCATCCCCCCAAGGCAGACAGGCTCTGGCAGAACTTGTGGTAGATCATTTCTACCACCTTGTGTAACTGGTCATGGGTCATAGAGTCTCAGCTGCCCAACTTGGACCCTGAAGCCACAAACCTCCAAGTTATCTCTGGGGAAGAGGGAACCAAAAGCTTCTCAGAGGAGTCTAGGGATGCTCGGAGCTGGGGAGGAGCCCTCAGGAAGCCCACCTCCTGCACATAGCGTACCTCCCCTCCTCTGCCTCCACCCACCTGCACGCTGTGGAGGGGATGGGAAC
The DNA here is from genome assembly GCF_987537825.1 of Furipterus horrens. Classification (NCBI taxonomy): domain Eukaryota; kingdom Metazoa; phylum Chordata; class Mammalia; order Chiroptera; family Furipteridae; genus Furipterus; species Furipterus horrens. The sequence goes on along the minus strand of NW_028327175.1, from coordinate 118,670,562 downwards.
TACTCACAGCTCAACACAATGGGCAGCAGTCAGCAGCCACTCGGGGTGGATGAGGGAGCCCCACATCTGTGTTCCCACAGGCCACACTTCATATTGTAGAACCTCAGGCTGACCTGCCACAGACACTTCCTGGCTGAGACATCACACCTGCCCATGATACCCACCAACTCATGTCCTGGACCAGGGTCTGAAGAAGCAAGCTGAGGGGCCATCAAGAGACCCGGACCATGGCCCTCTCAGGGCTCAGGGGCAGGCGAAGCTTTTCACAAGGGGACAGTCTCCATGCCTCCAGGGCTTGTCCTGGGAGCACCAAGGGCACAGAAAGTAGCCAGGACTCAGCTGGGTCAAGGGCATGAAGCGCCCCCAGACAGGAGAGGGTTGGGAATAGCAGCCACAGTATCTGCAGTGGGAGAGGAGAGAGCCAGAGTGACAGGACCAGGGCTGCAACCCTGGGAATGGAGAGGATATGGGTCTGAGCGGCGGTGGAGTCTTCTCCGTGCCAGGTCTCTGCCCTCTGCTCCTGGGGACTCGGAGCCCCTTTAACTCTGCTACAGAGGAAGTGGGCGGGGGGACAGCCCATCTCTGGGGGACCGTGGGGTACAAACAGGGCTTCTCAGATAAATGGGGCTAGTGAGGACTGATAGCAGACACTTGGAGCACTCTGAGCTTATGTGGCAGGACGGGTCCAGGGCAGGAAGTGCAGGAGGAGAGCTGTGGGCGGCACCTCGGTGTGGGGCCTGGGTGCTAAGGGAGGCGCTGTGAGAAGGGCCGCCTCAGCAGAGAGAACAGTGTCACGGAAGTGGGGGATACAGCAGGCATTGTAGGGATGGCCTCTCTGCCAAGCCAGACTCCCATGTCCCAAGTGCCCTTTCCTCATCTGGAACACCCATTGTCCTTGGGGATGAAAGGTTTGCTTCTTTGGGCCTGGAGCTTGGTTCCCCACATGAACCTGACACCTTCATTGCCCCCATATAGCCCAAAGTGGCCCTCAAATGGCAGGCTAAGGCAGAAGGAGGAGAGGGAGGTCAAGGAGAGGGGCACATCACCCACCAGAGCACATTCAGGGGCAGAGGGTATCAGGGGCCCCACGTTCTCTCTCTGGGCCCTTCTGGGCCCTGAGGACATCAGTAATGACTCAGCTGGAACCTCTCAATGACTCTACAAGTAAGGACTCCATGTCCCTAGCAATTTGTTTCCAAAGTCGAGGCACTGCAGTATTTTGGTGGTGGTATTTTATGCTTGTCCTGGGGACACACGGGCATGAGAGGCCCTTCTCCTCCCCAGTCATATCCCAGACCAGACATCCTAGCTCCAACCCACATGGGATCCCAGCTGCAGCCGGAGCCTCATTCATGCCAAGTATGGGGTTGATGCTCTGAGGCTGATTCAGTGCAGGGTAGGGGGAAAAAAAGCCCACTGCTCCCCTCCAGGAGGACCCAGGCAGCCTGTCCATTTTCTCCCAAGCTGGTTCTTCAAACAGCACCCAGAACCCAAGGACTCCAGGCAGAAGGCTCCCAAAACAACCTAACACCCAGTGCTCCCAGGTGCCCAGTAGGACCTGTCACAGTTGCAGCTGGACGAAAAGCCTAGAAATGCAAATGGAGTTTTCCCCCATAATGAAGGAACCTTTGCTGAGGATGAAGCAGACCAGATATTTCCAGCTTGAGCGCCAGGGGACACAGTTGATAAACCAATGTGAAAATGAAAAAAAGGTGCAGTCTTCAAGGAGGCCGTGGGTGTGGAGTGATAACTTACAGGACAGCTGAGCCCAGCACCCGAGAGGTCTGGGGCAGCCGCCCCTCTGAAAGGCCGAGGGAAGCCAGGGACACACATGACAATGAGTACACCAATGTACATACAGGCACATACACACACATAAATACACACACGCCTGCACATCTGCACACAGGCACATGCATGCATACATGTAACACTCACATATTGGATTGGTCAAAATGTTTGTTCAGCTTTTTCCATAAGATGGCTCTAGTAGCACTTAGTTGTCTTTAACTAAGTTGTTAGATTGTATTTTGACAGCTGTCAAATCAGCATTCATTTTTAGAAACTTATCAAAATTGGTGAATTTTTGTGTAGCCTTTTCATATTGAAGATGGAAGAAAATTTGCAATATTTTAGGCATATTATGCTTTATTATTTCAAGAAAGGTAACAATGCAATTGAAATGCAAAAAGGAGATTTGTGAGACTTCCGGCCAAGATGGAGGCCTAGACATACACGCTGCATCTTCCTCGACAACTAAGAAGGAATACAACTACCTCAAAACTAGAGACAACCAGAAGTTCCAGAAAACTGAGCTGCACGGAAGTCCAACAAACAAAGATATAAAGAAGAAATACTCATCCAGACAGGCAGGAGGGGTGGAGAGGATGGGCTGTGGTGGTGGCAGCAGCGATGACACTGCCAGGCCGGCAGAAAGTGCAGTCACATGTTGTAAAAAGTCAGAAGGGACACCTGGAGACCATTCCCAGGTCCTCACTGGACCTCGCAGCTCACGGTCCCAGCACCGGGGAAAATCAAGCCTCATTGCTTCTGACTGTGCAGACCAGTGGGGGATGGGGTAGAGGCAGAAACTGCCGATCTCAGCAGAGTCTGCTTGTTTAAAGGGCCCCCACGGTCCTAGAACGTCCACAGACCCACCCACTCTGGGAATGATGGCCACGGCAGCAGCTAGAGGGGCGTCAGTCTGGTGTGGAAGTGGGAGAGGTGCCTGGAAAAGGGGCGAGTGCTGGGCAGGCGGCATTGTTCCCTCTTGGACCCCTCCCCCACATTCAGCACCACAACGTGGTGAAACAGGTCGCCCTATACTGACAAGTCCCTAAGGCTCCACCCCTTACAATGTAACAGAAGCAACAGCTCTACCTGGGACTCGGAGGCAAACAAACACAGAAGCCTGTCAGAATGAGGAGACAGAGAAGTATGGCCCAAAAGGGGGAATGGATCAAGGTTCCAGTGGGAGAACTAAGCAATGAGGAGATAGCCAACCTAACAGATGAGGAGACAGACAACCTAACAGATGCAGAATTCAAAACACTGGTGATAAAGATGCTCACAGCCTTGACAGATATGCTTGAGTATGGCAAACACATAAGAGAAGAAATGAAGGCTATGCTAAGTGAAACGAAAAAAAATCCACACAAAACCAATGGTGAAGGGAAGGAAACTGGGGTTCAAATCAATGATTTGGAACATAAGAAAAAAAAACAGTCAACCAGTGCAGAATGAGGAAGCAAGAATTGAAAAACATGAGGAAAACTTCCCAAATGTTGCGAAGGAGATGGACACACAGGTCTAGGAAGCATGGAGGGTCCTGGGTGAGCTGGACCCAGAGAGGATCACACCAAGACACATCATAATTAAAATGCCAAAGGTTCAAGATAAAGAGAGAATAATAGAAGCAGCAAGAGAAAAGCAGAGAGTTACCTACAAAGGGATGCCTATAAGACTATCAGCTGATTTCTCAGAGGACACTTTGAAGGCAGGAAGGGACTGGCAAGCAGTATTCAACGTGATGAAAAGCAAGGACCTACAACCAAGATCACTCTATCCAACAAAGCTATCATTTGGAATGGAAGGGCAGATGAAGTGCTTCCCAGGCAAGGTTAAGCTAAAGGAGTTCATCATCACCAAACCATTATTATATAAAATGTTAAAGGGACTTACTTAAGAAAAAGAAGATCAAAACTATGAACATTAAAATGACAACAAACTCACAACTATCAACAACTGAATCTAAATTAAAAAAAAAAGAATCCAACTAAGCAAATCAGAACAGGAACAGAATCATAGGTATGGGGATATTTGGAAGGTTATCAGCTGGGAGGGGGAAGGGGGAGAAATGGGGAAAAGGTGCAGGTACTAAGAAGCATAATTGGTTGGTACAAAATAGACAGGGGGAGGTTAAGAATAATATAGGAAAGGGTGAAGCTAAAGAACTTACATGCACGACCCATGGACATGAGCTAAGGGGGGTGGGATTGCTGGAGAGAAGGGGGATTCTGGGCAGAGGGGAGCAAAGGGAAAGAACTGGGACTACTATAACAACTTAATCAATAAAATATACTTTAAAAAATAGATTTTTGCAGTGTATGGAAGAAGGTGCTGTGACTGATCAAATGTGTAAAAAGTGGTTTGTGAATTTAATGCTGGAGATTCCTCACTGGACAATGTTCCATGGTCGGGTAGACCAGTTGAACTTAATAGCAATCAAATTGAGACATTAATTGAGAACAATCAACATTATACTACACAGGAGATAGCCAACATACTCAAAATATTCAAATCAATAAAGTTATTGGTGAAAATGAAAAATGTATCTTTCATTTTACAGAAAAAAAACTAAATGGACATTTTGACCAACACAATGCACACACGTGCAGACCTGCATTCAGTCCTGCACAGATATTTAGGAGGTCCCTGATATGTCAGAACTCAGGTTGAGCAGCTCATCCCAGGATGGAGTCCACATGGGTGTCCAACCAGGCTCCTGTCCAGGGCTGATGGGAAGAAGGAGGGTACCGGCAGTTGGGTACCATGACCTCTTCCAACTAGCCTGCCCCACCCTTGAGTGGGAAGAGTGAGCACTTACCTGCTCCTGTTTGGGCTCAATGAGGAACTGCAGGTCACTTGGCTCGTCCATCAGTCACCTCCAGGAAGGAGGCACACGCAGTCCTGATGGGAGGTGGTCTGGGGTCCTACCACAGCCAGGCATGTGGACAGTTGGTCAGTTCTGCAGCAGTAAGTGCCAATTAGCTTCTGGAGCAAGTGCCCAGCACCAGGATGGCCAAGAGCAGCCGTGCTCAGCAAGCAGATTCTACCCCGGCCCTGCCCCAGGAAGCAGCCCCCCAGAATGCTGTCAGAGGGGTTTCAGGATCCAGGTCTTAGGGGCCCAGTATCTTGGTGCCTTCTCCCTCTGGGGAACCACAGGCCTATGGGGTTTCACAGCTAAGTCCCCTATTGTCCTCCAACTGTGGTGGGTTCCATCCACTGTCCCAACAACTTCCAAGACTGGCCCCTCCATGATTACAGAGCCTCTACATTTAATGGGGTCTTTCCCTGTCATGCCGAGGTGCCCACAGAGGCCTTCAAGGTCAGGCAGGGGTCTTATTGTGTGGCTCTGTTTGGGGACTGCTCAGTGAGGCACAAACTTTGGAACCCATCACTGTGGCAGGCCGTGCACCCACTTGAATGAGGGAACAGCCCACACTCCACATCCTTGCCCTATCTTGGTCCTGTACCCCTTGAGATACTCACCACACAGTGCCCTCCTCTGCCCTGAGCCTGGACATCGTGTCTTTGGGGGCAGATTCTGAGACAGCTGTCTCTTCCCAGGGCTGTGGACAAATGGGTGGGAAGGGAGGAGAGAGTTTCCTAATTTCTCGAGAGAAGACTTCTCTGTTTCCTGAGGCCTGCCCTCTCCCAGACTCCAGGGCTTGTAGATGCTACAGAACAGGGCAGAGACAGGTGCACCAAGCAGGATCGGTGGGTCTTCATCCACTGCTAGGTCCCAGATGGGACTGAAGCTAGATCCTCCCTTCCTCACCTGCAGACCCATCCCCAACCTAGCAGGCGCTGGCAGTGCAGCTGCAGCCTCACCTTGTATGACTGAAACAAGGTGGATTCAGTGCCACTGAACACCGCCTGGATTAAAATTCCTCTTATGCTCTAGACCCGTCTTGGGGTTAGGGTCTTGAATTAGGTGGTATGAAATGCTTCGCAACTGCACCAGCTGTTTCCACACTGCTCAGAGCAGGGTACATCAACTCCATCCCCTGGTGGTGGGGTGAGAGAGGGTTTGTTTCTCAAACAACTTTGGAAACACATGGTTTTATGGTATATTTTATTTTTCTTCAATCTGATGAGTGTGAAATTGTATTTCCTTTTAATTTCCTCAGTATTTCTCTGATTATGAAGGAGGCCAATCAATGCTTATGGCCATTCAGGTGTGTCTTCTGAGAATGGTATGCAGAGTGCTTTCTTCCACAGATGCTTTATTTCCTTTGTCCCACACCATTGCTCTGAATTAAGTTTCTTCTTCCTGGAATAGATCCTTAAATATTTCTTTTAATGAGTGTCTGCAGGTGATAAACACTCTTCATGTACTATGTTTTGTAAATCACTATTTTGCCCACAATGTTGTATGATAGTTTATCTGGGAATAAAATTTTAAATTGATGGTGATTTTTTTTCCTTACCACATTAAAGGTATTGCTCCAGGTTCTCTCTATTGTTGCTGGTCAGAAATCTGCTGAGTCTGATAGTCATTTCTTTTTAGGTTAAACTATCACTTGTCTCTGCTGGCTTTTAGTTTTACTAAAATGGGTTAAGGTGTAGAATTCATTTGTATTTCTTCTACTGAATATTCATAGGGCATTTTCCACTGAGGATTCACATTTTTCTTTGATTCTATAAAATTATTGGATATTTTTGTACAAACACTGATTTTTAGTTTTTCCAGACAATTTTTGAGTTTCTTATAAAGGGTTCTGGATCTCTAATAAGCCTCTAAAGTTGGAGGCTCTCAAAACCTTCTACTCAGAATCTTAAATGTTCTTTCATATTTTATGAGGTTCTTTTTTTAAGCTTCCTGTTTCTGATATGCTGATGTTGAACACTGAACAAGCCCACATTCGAGTACACGCTGAGTATGGCCCTCTGCCCCCTCAAACCCCTTCCAAGCTTCCAAGCTCACGTCTCTATCACCGCCACCCCTGTTCCACTGCCTGGAGCTCCTCCCCCTAATCCCATCCTGCTCATGCTTCATGAGCTCAGCTTGCCAGCTCAACCCTGTCAAACTCTCCCCAACAGGTCCAGACTGGCTGCACCATGTCCTGTGTCACTCCAGCTCTGTCACCATTACTTACCCCTACACCATGTCCCACACTCACTGAAGAGATGTGTTACGCATGTCCTCACCTATGGAATTTAAAGCCCAGGAACCAACTCAGTGAACTTCTTACTCACAAGACCTTGCCCATGCTGGGCACCCTTAATCAAGGATAATTAAGGAAAGGAGGGAGGGAAGATTCAGGAAGGAAATGAGAGAAAGAGAAGAATATAGAAGAGCAGAGAAGGAAAACAGAAAGGAGGAGGAAGGAGGGAGGGGAGGAAGAAAGGACAAGGAAGACGAAAGTGGAATGAGGAAGGAAGGGACACTGGGGCAAGGATAACCCAACTGAGCTTCCAGAAATGCCATCACATGGACCAGTGCCCCGGAAAACCTCCCCATGCCCAAACACAGAAACTCGGAGCCCAGGGCCTGATCAGGGAGGCCCCCACTGCTCCCTCAGTCAACGCCATAATGAGTCACACCACTATCCCAAGCGACAGTTTTGAGCTGCCTTTCCCAAGTTTAATGAGAAACAGAAGGTGAGCAGGAGGCATGGGTCCAACCCCCTAACCCCTGGCCCAACCCACTGTGAGAGACACTAGCCTTCAGAGCATCTTCTTGTGTCTGCCACCCAGAAGTCAGGGTAACTGGGGGACCAGAAGGGCAGGAGGGTCTCAGCACCGCGGAGGCTGAGATGAATTATGAGGAGGTTTGGGAGGGTGAGACTAGAATTGGAAAAGAAGCAAGGTGTCCCCTGGCCTCATCTAGGGTCCAGGGGACAGAGGGACATATTGCTGGATCCAAGAAATGTAGCTCATCACTCAGGCGTACACCCCAGGAAACTTGCAATGACCACAGACATCTCCCCAGCTCACAATCCCTACCTGGATCCAGATGCATTTCCAGCTGCACACCAGGGGGCCTCCAGAGTCACCCTGTGGGGAGAGTCAGGTTTCAGCGAACACCTCCACATGTGCAATGGAGCTCTGAGTCCTGACTCCATGGGGCTAGGATGGGACAGAGGTCAGAGGCCAGGGGTAACCACAGGCCTCACCTGACAGGAGTCCTGGCCCTCACTCCCAGCACACAGCATGTCATCCTTGATGATCTGGCCAAAGTTGTTTGAAGAGTTCTGGTAGCACTGGTCACAGACTTCATTCCCCATAATGGGGACCACGACCTCCTGCAGCTGGTAGGGTGGGGGCAGCGGTGCTGTGGGGAGAGGTTGGCTGAGAGCCAGGGCTGGTCCAGGCTCCTGCTTTTTCCCAGCAACACAAGTACTCCTTCCACTCCTGCTGGTCCACACCTGGCTATCAGTGGAAGGCACAGGGAGCCCCTCTGTGGGCCCTGACCCTTGGGTCTAGAAGCAGCTACACCTGGCCCTGGGACTCAGCTTCCCTGAATCCACTAAACCCATTCAGTTCTAGGATGCAAAACTTCATTGGCAAGAGGCTGGTGTCCACATGCCTGAGGACAGGCACCAAGGAGAGAGGGTTATCCAGGATTTTCTTTTCCTTGAAAAGTAATAGATCGAGGGTTCATCCCAAAGAGACGCATTACAACAGAAAGGAAACACTTCTAAGCCGATGGATTCAGGTTTTCATTCTGATTTAGGGACCTGTGCACTGTGAGATCACGGCAGGCCCCAGTCTCATGCTCCCAGGTTTACTCACCTTCAGGGACAATCAAGGTCCAGACACCTGTACTTTGGCATGGAGTGAGAGCCCTGGGAGGGCCTGTCAGCCTGGCAAAAAATAAATACCTGTGTCCCCTCTTGTCAATGAATCTGACCTTGAAACCCTAGCCCTGCAACCATTCAGGCTCAACAGAGAATCCCCCTCTAAAATTCAAAAGTAGAATTAGCATATGACCCAGAAATTCTACTCCTAGTCTATACCCCAAAGAATGAAAAACAGGGCTCCAAGATAGCAGCAGAGTAGGAGGAAGTTACACTCACCTCCTCCTAGGACCAACTCAGAATTACAACTAAATTATGGAACAATCAACCTGAATAACCAACTGAAACCTAGCTGAACAGAGTCTTAGAATTAAGGACATAGAAAAGAAGCCACGTGGAGATTGGTAGGAAGGGTAGAGACAAAAAAAGGGGGGGGGCTGGCCCTGCCCCCATGTGTGGCGGTTGAGATTTTGGAGGGATATCACAGCTGAAAAGCAAGGGGTCTCAACCCCATGCCAAGTTCCCCAGCCCAGAACACTAGTGCCTGCAAGAGGAGCTCACATAACATCTGGCTGTGAAAATCAGTGGGGATTTGCCTGCCAGAGTGATATGGGAGACTCCCAGAAACCTAGAAGCCCTTTTAAAGGGCCAGTGCACGAAATCTCATTCAAGGGCACTCAACCTGTGTAAGGAACTGCTCCCTGTGGTTTAGGGAATTGTAGCCCTGGCCTGAGCATGACTGCCGCCGGCATTCCGGCTGTGCTTGTCTTTAAGTCTCAACATAAGGCTGCGCATGGAACATAACCAAAAGCCACTCACAGGGTTTCTGTGGGAATTGGATTTAAAGAATGCTTATTATGCTTTAGAACTTGCTCTGCTTATCTTTTAATAGAACATAAACAATCTCTAGCAAGAAATGTATGAAACCTGGCACCTAATGCCAGTGTGGCATCAAGATGTTTGATAGACCCAGACACAGACTGGTCACTGTGCCCTCTATACTGGTGCATGTAATCTGTTACTGTCACCTGTAATCCAAACACCTAAAAGCTATTGATGACTCATGAATTTTGACCTTGTATCTCCCATGTGCATCCTCCTCAATAAAAGGCATGAGGGAAGAAGGTCTCAGCTGCCCAACTTGGACCCTGAAGTCATAAGCCTCCAAGTCCTCCCTGGGGAAGAGGGACCAGGAGCTTCTCAGAGGGGGCTGGGAGATAGGACCAGTCTAGGCGCGTCAGCAAGAACTGGGCTGTCCACTAACCGTGGCTTTCCCTGAGACCCAGGGCCCTGCCGACAACCCACCTCCAACCACCCCTGTGTGTGTTCCGCACTCCCACTGCCACTGAGAGGGCATCAGGCTTCATAACTCACCGCTGGACACAGTGGGCAGCGGTCAACACCCACTGTGGGCGGATGCGTGAGCCCCCACATACATGCTGCCGCAGCTCAAGCTCCTCGTTGTACTGTCGGAGGCTGACCTGCCAAAGCTATCGTCCAGCAGGCGCACTGTGCACCCCACCCAGTGCCACCCTGCTCCCTCCCTGAGCTGGGACCTGGGAAGCAAAAGGGGGCACCATCACAGACCCCAGAACAGCCTCTCACACTCAGTCCCTCCCAGGAGTGGACCAGCCAGTCTCGCCCTGAGCTGGTGCTGAGGGGCCTGTGCAGCCTGAGGCAGAAGATGGGGACAGGGAGTCAGGGTTCACCTGGGAACAAAGGCACAGAGCCCCCCAGGCCTGGACAGGTCAGGAATAGCAGCCACAGCATCTGTAGGAGTGGGCAGGGGTCTGGGTGAGGTCACCAGGGGCCAAGACTCTGGGGGGAGAGAGCAAAGTCCAGTCTGAGTGGGGCATCCCAGCCTTGATGGAGCACTCCTCTCATCTCTCCCACGCCTCTCTGAGCCCCTTTGTTCTCTGGAACAGGAAGGGGCAGGCAGGGTCAGCCCCTTGGTTGGGCTATGGACAGGAGGTGAAGCTTCTCTTCTCAGGCTCAGCCCAGGTCGGTGGGTCAGTCAACAAGCAATGAAGAGCTCCTGCTGGGCTCTTGCCCTGCTTCCCACCGGACCTGCCACCAGGCTGTCCCTGGGCAACAACCACACTCTAGCTGCAAGGATCTCAGCTGCAAAACAACCAGGCCGGCAGAAATGAGCACTGAAGAGTATGTCAAGAAGATGCGGTTGTACTGGGAGAAGCCTTGTAGCGCTGGGCTCAGGCAGGCAGGACAAGGGCGGCAGAGACACCAGGTGCTGGGACACTTGAGCCACAGGCAGCACTGAACTCTGAGAGGCAGCGTGGGGCATGCCACCATCTGACTAGAGCATGGCAGGTTGCCACCTAACCTGCAGCCATCCTCACTGCCACCAGCTGAGGGACATGGCCCACTGTCCTCTCTGCAGGTTGAACTCTCCAGAAGCTGGCACTGAGATGGATGTTTCATGCAGGGTACAAATAAGGGAGAGGCAGGTGAACAGAGCAAAGCTGGGGGGAGGGAGAGGCTGGAGCATAATGCAGGGCTGACAACACCTTGACCGACCCATGGGGAGACCCAGCATCCACGGTCCTCCCTGGAACAAAATGCCAGTCCGTTCATCTTTCTGCATTAACCAAGAGGGACCTGATAGGGCAACACAACCAGAAGGAGCTGCCAGCCCTCCCAGGCACTGGTCATCAAGTCCTGCCCTGCAGGGGGAGCTGGGGGGGCCACCTTCGTGTCCAGCACTGTCCCCACTCCTCTGCCTCGTGTACTGAGGGCAGCTGCTGCAGGACTACAGAGGAACTCTGCCCAGGAGAGCTCGGGAGAGGTCCAGAGCACAGCTGAGGCTGACAGGGCCCCCTCCACTGTCCCTGTACATCATCCCCTTTTGCTACTACCTGTGGACTCCGGGACTTCCCTGGTAGCACAAACCAGACCCCCATCCCCAAGGATCTGAGCTCTGGTCACATGGATTTCTCAGGGTGGGTAGCTGCACTTGTCCTTCTGCCATCACAATTGATGAGGAGGTCCAAGGGACACAGAAGTGCCCCTCATCTTCCCTGCCCCCCATTGTGACACAGCAGCCCCTCCTCCTCCTGGTGGTCAGTGTCATTGTCCCTACCAAGATGGTGGCATTTCTTCTTGCTCACTGGCCTCTAGGCACAAGAAACTCAATGTGCCCAGGCACCAGTTGTGACTTGCATCTCAGTAATATTCCTTGGACCCTGGCCAGTGTGGCTCAGTTGGCTGGAACACTGTCCCATTCAGAAAGGTTGCAGGTTTGATTCCCAGTCAGGGCACGTGCCTAGGCTGTGGGTTTGATCCCCAGTCTGGGTGCAGGAGCGTGTGACCCCCGGTCTGGATGCGTATGATCCCAGGTCTGGGTGCGTGTGGGAGGCAACTGACTGATGCTTCTCTCTTGCATCATGTTTCTCTTTCTCCCTTCCTGTCTCTAAAAGCAATGAAAAGAATGTTCTCAGGTGAGGATAAAATAATAATAATAATAGTAATATTCCTCGGTGCACGCTGCCTGGGCCTTACATTGTCACTCCACCACCAATACTTTTAACACCATCGTGTCTGCTGAGTCCTGCGATGCAAATGACAGCCTGGACCTGCAGCAGAGCCCTTTCTAGCACTGGGGACCACTCAAAGTAGCAGCCTTTTGGGTCACCAACTTCACAGGCTGGAGCAGCACTCTGAGGTGTGGAGCATGCTGCTTCACATGAGAGGTTCGAATGTCATCACTGGTCTGTTATTTTGAAGGGGTTCCCCTGTGTGCTTGGCCATGAGACCCCTAAATATTTAATGTGGCAAGCCCCTGTACCTCTTCAGAGTTGATCTCCCCCTCTCAGAAGCACACGGCCTGATTAACATATAATCTCACCATTAAGGTAGTTCACTGTGGATCAATGAAGTCCAGAACCTCAGTACCTGACCTTAATTGGAAATAGGGTCATTTTAAGATGAGGTCAGACTGGAGTAGGGTAGGACCTAAACCCAATGATGGGTGTTTATGTAAGAAGAGGTGAGGATGCAGAGCAACACAGAGGAGACAGGGAGCTGTGGGGGTGGAGGGTAGAGAGACTCATCCACAAGCCAGGATAACCAGCATCACCAGAAGCTGGAAAAGGAGGGAGCCTCGGAATAGGTGTGGCCCTAGGACACCTTGATTTCAGACTTCTGGCCTCCAGATGGTAAGAGGGTGAATCTGTGTTGTTCTAAGCACCCTCCCCTACCTTCTGTGGGCTTTTGTTACTGCAACCCCAGGACTCTAGCACAAGTGGGAGAGCCTGATAGTGACTGAGCTGTTTTTCCACCTTGAGGGAAGGGCATGGACCTAAGTAAAATCTCACCTCCAAGCCCTGAAGGCGTCTCTTGCTCACCTCAGACAGGGGAAGAGGCCAACACCTGTGGGCCCTTACCCCAGAGTCCGCATGAGCACCGACCTTTCCCTGGAGGGGTCTCTTTTGGGCAACAAAACCCTGCTGGCTCAGCTAGCCCCAGCACCCACCTCTTCCACCCAGAGCTCAGTTAGAACAGGTCTCAGAGACCAGAGGCAGCACGTCATCCCAAGCCTCCACCTCCAGCCCAGGCATCCAGCTCAGCCCACCTTGCATCACGGCTGAGCCCAGGAAGTGAGGTGCTCTGGCGGTGATTTCAGCCATATCGGGGGACAGAGCCCTGTGCGCATCTTCAGGAGAGAGAGCCCTGCAGCCATGCCCGCAAACACAGTCCCAGGCTCAGGTTTGTCTAGACGCAGCCCTCCCTCCAGCACCAGACCCTAGATGGTCCCTTCTCCCTCCCTTGGGAGCTCTGGCCCCTGAGTCATTCAGACCCTCATTCTTAATCCTGAAAACACTAAAGTTCTGGCTACACCCCTCACCAATAAAGGAAGGCCCTTTCACTGGCTACAAAGGAATTCACAATCCCATGGAACCCAGTAGCAAGACAGGCACACCAACACCCCTCCTGACAGGCAGAGGGTGAACTAGATATGTGTGGATCACCTGGCAGCCGCCCATCAACATGGCCCCATTGACAGAACAGTCACTTAGCCAGAACACATACCTGGAACTCCAAGGGGGACAGTGCAAGACTGCTTGGGTCAGCCCCCTCCTCACTCCCTGGGCAGAGCAGACTCCCAGGGGCCGCCCATCTGCACAGTGGTGCCTTCCAGCTGAGTCTCAGGTCCCATTTTCCCAGAAAAGGGATTTCCTGGAGAGCTCCTGGCTCCCAGGAAACCCAGACTTCAGTGCTTGGCCACATGGGAGAAGCAGCCCCTGATCTGCCCACCCTGGAATTTTGACTCTCCCTAACTCTGGAGTCCAGATCTCCCCCCAGGTACCCAAATCACGGTTAGAGGAGAGGACTCTTTTTACCCTGCCTTCAAGGGGTAGGAGTCTTGGTTACTAAAAGGTCTCAAAGGCTGCCATCACGTTGTAGAAACCAGACTCTGGGGACCAGCTTGTCTCTGAAGGGTGTGGAGCCCTCTCACCCACAATACAGAGCTGCATCAGGCCACAAGGGCTCTCATGGGTCCTAACCCAACCTGTGAGTGCAGGAGCCCACCCCAGCTGTGCACCAACAATTCTCCCAAAATACCAGTTCGGCAGGAACGTACACATCACTGCTCTGGGGTGGGGACCAGCTCCACAACTGACTAGATTTGCAACGGAGGCGCTTTCCTGGTCTACTGGACCCCCTGTCCCACCCACAGGAAAAAGAGATGAGCTTTGCCGAGGATTGGGAGGACGATGCAGGGTGGGTTTTCTCCAGCAGGGGGCACCAACACCAGGAGAATGATATCGGCGAAGGATGAACTTCTGCCTCTTCACCTCTCCTCTCTGGCAGCCTCCAACCAATGAGGACCCAAGAGTGGAGGGAGTGGGAGGACTTGGGACGGGAAGAAGGGGAAACTGGGCTTTTCCCTGGCCCCCTGCAGATTCCCCCTGCAAGAGAAGCTCGGAATGAGAGACTGAGGTTTTCTGTTGGAGAAGGTAGACTTTCTCAGCCCTGGAAATGGGACTGTACTTTATTCGGTCCAAGAAGTTGGTCAAACTGGAGAACAAGGATTAGGTGTGTGGGATCGGAAAGAACAGTGCTGACAATGGAAAAACAAATCTTTCTGCTTTTATGACGCCAAGTCCAAGTCTTACAAAACATCAGTTAAACACTGATTGCAATTGAAGGAGAAAGGAGGAAGTTCTGATGCTGGACCGTTCTGGGAGCAGTTCCCCATGCCGTGGTTTCAGAGACCAGGCAGAAAATGTGTCCTCCACCCCACCAAGAGAACCTACCCACGTTGCCCTCTTCCATGCTGCAGTCATAGTTGCCATCTGCACCCCACACACACACCATCCACCTTCCATAGCCTGGGTTCCCCCACAGGGAGATCCCACCCACCAGCTGCCTTGACCACAGCCACAGGTAAGTACACTCAGTCCAGAGCCTGTTTTTCATGTAGTTGAAGAGCTACAGGGAGTGGGCAGAGGGCAGGTGGCCTGGAATGCTTCCTCTCACCCTGACCCAATTCCGCCTCTCCTTTTTACCTGCCAGGAGAGAGATAGAATACTGAAGGCGAAGGCAGAAGCAGGAGGATCTCAGAGCAGGAGGTGGAGGAGGGCACAGGTGCAATGAAGAGCTGGCTTTGGGGAAGGAGCAGTGAGGGTCCCCCAAACACCCTAGAGAGGCTGTCTTCATCACATGTGGGCAGCATCCTTGTCCCTGCCCTGGGCTCAAGTAAAGTAGACATAGTGGTGGAGCCAGGACAAGAAGGATGTCACTCGGGCATAGACTCCAGGAAAGTCAGGATGACCGCATCCATTCCCCCAACTCACCACCCCAACCTGGAACATGTGCCCCTCCAGTTACAGACCAAGGGACCCCCAGTGTCACCCTGTGGGAAGAAGAGGCAGATGGTCAATACTCAGGGTCCCTGCGGGCAGGAGCAATGGATGGAGACCACCGTCCCCCTGCAGAGGTCCCAGTCCTTGCTCCCCACACACAGTATGTCGTCCTTGATACCTATCATGCAGTACTGCTGCATACAGATCTTATCTGCCACAATGGGGACCTCCGCCTCCTGCAGATGGTAGGGTGGGGGCAGCGGCTCTGTGAGAAGAAGCGTGCGGTCCTGAAGAGGCGGACAGCACAGGCCGTGGGTTCCAGGACCACACGCTAAGCCTCAGGCCCCCAGAGGGACCCTGGGTGGGAATTACCCAGGACTTCAACTCTCCGGGTTCATTCTAGGCCAATGGGCTGATAATCTCTAGGCTGACACCGTGGGCACCAAGCTCCGATAAGAAACAAAGGAATAGATTTTTTTAACCCAAAAATAATTAAAAAAAAAAAAAAAAAAAACAGAGCAAGTGTTTCCCCCAAGAAATGCAGAGTGAGTAGACTTAGTGTCAAATTTGACTTTGTCCATTTAATAGTGAATCCTTGAGCAAGCCCCTCAAGTTCTCTCTTCTCACTTTCCATCCCACCATCAAGACTGTGGGGAGAATGTGAGCCCACGAAAACAGGGGACCCACGTAAGGGCATGCACAGGGCCTGGCACAGAGTGAGAGCAGAGAAATGCCCGTGGCCTGGCCTTGCTCTTGCTCCTCTGGTCTCTGTTCCTTCACAGAGTCCTTGCGAGCTGTCTGCCTCCTAGACCCCCTGAAGGATCCCAGCTAGGACCTCATCTGTAAAGCTTGGCCAACGCTCCTGAGTCTCCTCTTCTCATTTCAACTTGTCATCCTGATTCTTACCTGTGGTACTAATGTAACCCCAGCTGGTCACCCAGCACCTTGTGCCTGAGGGGATTGTGAATGATGCTGGCGGGAGGGCAATCCTCTTGGCTAGGTTAGATGGTATCACAGGGACCTCCAGTTTGAGAAGTGCCACATCAGCCCCACCTTGTCCTCTCAGCGTGAGGTTGTACTTGGGATGGCAGATGACCATAGCCACCCGCACATTATCATAGTATGAGTGTCTCACTTGTCCTACTTGGACCTTAACGTGCTGAGGCACTGGCTTTCTCCTGGGAAACAGAAGACCAGAAGCTTCTATGAGGCTGTGGCAGAGCAGGAAGTGGTTCAGTCCCCCGGGACCTCCCCTCTGCGGTGGGCAAGGGAACTCCAAGAAGCTGAATGACGGCAGGGGATCTGCAGCCACCCAGCCCAGGAACTGCCCACAACGCACATCACATGCCTCCAGACATTGTCTACCATCCCGCAGGTGCTGGCAGGGTAGGGACTTACCCTGGAATACAGTGGGCAGCAGTCAGCACCCACTGGGGGTGGGTCAGGGAGCCCCCACAAAGGAGATCCCACTGGTTATCTCTTAGGTCCAAGATCCACAGGCCCACCTGCCATGGCCACTTCCCAACAAGGGCATCATGTCCCCCCACGATGCCCACCAGCTCAGTGCCTGGGCTTGGATCTGGAGACGCAATCAGGGACCTAGGCACCCCTGTGCAGAACTCAGCATGGTACTCATATCCAGTTGTTCCAGGATCACCCACATCTGGGGATCACCACTGGATCCCAGGGCTGGCCTCTAAGAGACCAGGGTCAGGAGTTTAGAGACAGGGAAGACTTAGGGGTCAGGACTCACCTGAGGCCACAGGCATGTAGTCCCCCATGCAGGGGAAGGTCGGGAACAGCAGCCACAACATCTGCAAGGAGAGAGGAGAGCCTGAGTGGGGGGCATGGGGCAGGGGCCCTGGGGACTGGAACTAGAGGTGATGGGGGAAGGGGGTTGAGCAGCACCCTCACCATGCCAGGTCTCTGCATTCTGCTCCTAGACCCCTCTCTGAGCCCTTTAATCCTCCCTGTCCAGAAAGCGGGCAAGGGGGAAGCCTGCCCTCCTTTGGGGTGGGGCATGGGACGAGGCAGGGCTTATCCCTTCAATGGGACTAGTGGTGACCAACAGGCCATCTGTCAAACAACAAATATTGAGTGTCCCCTCGGAGCCCATTAGAGAACCCAATGCTAATGAGATGGACAATAAGCACATGGAAAATTTAAAAAGATGAAACAAAACAGAGTAAGGGCATGAATGGAATAGGGGGCTTTGCATCTGAGCCAAGAGTTGGGAGATAGATGAGCATCAGACCCCGTGCTTCCAATGTTCCCCTTCTTCTTTTGAGGTACACGTCATCCTCAGAAAAGGACAGCATCACTGGACTTGGAGCCAAAATTTGCCAGCAACACCAGGAGTTGGAAGAGGCAGGAAGGATCCTTCCCTGGAGCCTCTGGAGGGAGTGGGACCTTGCTGACGCCTTCCTGTTAGACTTCTGACCTCCAACACTATGATAGAATACATTTCTGTTGTTTAAAGACCCCAGTCTGAGGTATTTGTTACGGCCACCCAGGACACTCCTGCACACTTGTTTAACTGTCCTAATACATCATATGCATGATCGAACTTTGTCAAAATGCACAGCAAACAATGAGAGGTGCCAGTTTAATGCTAGCCCTCATTCCCTCTCCTCACACCCCAGGGGCAACTTCCGCACACTCCCCTGAGCCCCCGAGCCATCCCCCACAGTGCTGGAAGCCCACCTCCCCTCTCACTCCCTGCTTTTTGAATGGAGTAGCTCTGTTCCCCAATCCAACCCCAGGCAGAGGTCAGCCACCCAGCCGGGACAGACTTCTCTATCCCTTGATATTCTGGGAATCATTCTCCACTAACCATGGGATAGGACCAGACAATAGTTTGAGAGGAGAAGCAAGAGAGGAGTGTGGGAGGTCCCCATACTCCTGAACCACTGCCCTGTCCCCAATGAGCCAGGCAAGGAGGTCATCTAGGGATGCTTTGTAGCACTTGGATGTGCTCAGGTCTCTAGAGCCCCATCATTCCCTTTGGGCCAGAGTCATTGTCATCCTGGCTGAGATTTTGGTTACTCCTGGGGCACCCAGAGTCCTCAGAAGGCACATCATGATCCAACATGACCAGGGGGGCCATCAGGGAGGCAGCAGTGAACATCCCGGAGTGAAGGACCTGAGCTCACAGACCCAGCAAGTCCAACAGGCCCATGGGGGGAACCCTTTGGGTGCTGAGGGTAGGGTTTCCTCCCCCATACCCCCCCCCCGCTGGTCTTGACAGGACCCTCACCCTCAACAGTGGATGTGGGTTTGGGGCTGGCTATCAGGGCCCAGATGGCAGGAAGACAAGTCATAGATGTGTCAGTGAGAAGCCACAGGTCCCAGCCTGATGCTGGACCCAGTCATCCCATCCCCCAGCCCCAGGCTGGGTGATAACCAGCTGAGCCAGACTGGAGGACAAAGACAGCATTTGAACATTATGAGCAGATCTACCAAAAACAGAAATAAGAGGTTTGAGGGTCTTGGGGAAACGTCTCATGACTATCATTGGCAGATAATACAATCTTCTTCCCAGAAAAGCCAAAAGCCTCAACTGAAAAGATTTTAAGATTAAGTTTCCCAAGGTGTCTAGATGGATGATAAATGTTTTAAACATGAACAAGTGGAGGAAGAAGGACTCATTTTTTTTTATTTCAGTAATAACAAATGAGATATCATAATAGTAAAGACTTAATTCACAGTGGCATCTATACGTTCCTATTGATTGTGGCTAAGAACAACCTTCACAAGGAACGTTCTAGAGACCGTGACAACTACAAAACTTTCCTGAGAAGAAAAATAATATGAAATAAAATGTCATTCATTGTTGCTGAAAAGAGATGCTGTCATCAAATATCAACTATGCAAAAATCCCAATAAAATATGAACTGCAGGCAAATCTGATTATTTTTATACAATTTTTTTTTTTTATCCTCACCTGACTGGGAATCAGACCAGTGGCCAGGGATGATTGATTTAATGAACATTCAAAGTGATCCCTAAATTTGTCTGGAGAAAAATATAGATGAGGATGTCCCAGGAAGCCACAGGGCAGAGCATGGGGCAAAGCATGCAGCTGTATCATAAAGCTGTGAAAATGGAAACTGGATGGCCTTCCAGCAAAGCAGGGAGTGTTGAACGGCTTGGCCTACATGTCCTTCCTTCTAAACTGCAGCCACAGTGACAGCACAGCAGTGGACAAATAAGTGGTACCAAGAAAAACCAAAATAAAAAAAAAAAAATAAGTGGTACCAACTCAGAGGAGAGAAAGAGGGAGACGGCGTCAGTGATGGAGCCCTGGGAACCATGGAGGGGATGAAGAAGTGGGGGATGGGGAGAAGTACAGCCCTTTTTTCTGGTGCTTGGTTTGAAGCCACCTCATTCTGCTAGGAGGACACATGGAAACGGGGACACTTTGTCCCTGAGGGACCCAGGCACCTCAGACCTTGGCAGGAACTGAAAACGTGGTGTTGACAGAGGGTCAGTGAACAGGGAGGTTTTTGAAAGTCTGGACACACAGCTTCAGAGCTTCATCAGGATGGATAACCAGTTGACCATCCCAGCCACTTGCCCTGGGAAACAGGCCCAAGTTTATTCTCTGAAGAAGGTGAACCAGAGGCTCATGGTTAGGATCACCCGGCCCTGAAGAACAGACGAAGGGGGAGGAGAGACATGAGGCTGGAAACAGGTATTGAGGGAAAATGTACCAGTGACCAGAACCCGGGCCTTCCTCTCCCACCTGCAAACAGAGCCAACCCCCAGGAGCAGGCTGCAGGATCCATCCCTAGAGAAACTTTGGCCCCAGAAAAATACAGGAATTGCATCTGGAAAGCCCAGTTTTTTGTCCAGTCATCTTAGAATGAAACCAAATAGTCCAGCAGCCAACCAGGCTGACAGATGTGAGTCAGCATTTGAGACCCTCACTTGTGGGAGGAGGATAATGGTTGGAAAAAAATGAGGAAGGGATCATTCAAAGGGCATGTATGAATGATACATGGACATGGACAACAGAGTGGGAATGACTGTCGGAGTAGGGGTGGGCTGGGTGGAGGAGGGAAAGGGGGAAAATTGGGACAACTGTAACAGAGTAACAATAATAAGAAAATAAATCATAAATTAGGCAAAGAGCAAAAAGTAGAAAATTGGAGATACGTGTTTTCTGATTAAATGACCTGTAATACGGACAACAAAAATCTTTATCTTCACATTAAAAAAGAGAAAACTTCAGCCCTAGCTGCTGTGGCTCAGTGGATTGAGCATCGGCCTGTGAACCAAGGGTCGCCGATTCGATTCCCAATCAGGGCACATGACTAGGTTGCACCCCAGGTCCTCAGTTGGGGGAGCAAGTGAGAGGCAACCACACAGTGATGTTTCTCTCCCACTCTCTATAAATAAATAAGCAAATAAATAAATACATTATTTTTTTTTAAAAAAGAGAAAACTTCAATCGTATTTGAGCTGGTAATAAACACAGTTGTTCTTGTACATTAGACAAGTATACTTAGTTATGGTGGTAATTTTTGGCATAAACTATCCCCAAACCTAGCGATTTGTTCTTAAATATGAAAAAACAATTGGAGCTGACTAGGGAAGCATTAAATTGGAAAGTTAGAAACAAAAGTAAAAACAAATGAAAGGAAAAAGTTATTCAAAGGTATTCAACTAACAATGAAAAGAAATGGAAGAAGTTTGAGTAAATTTTCAGGGAGAAGATACTGCATTTATGAAACAAGAATTACATAATTGCATACTGTTTTCTTCTGATATCAATATCAAATAAATAACAACCAAGTGCCCTTGGACATTAAAAATATAACAAATGAAATATTTAATAGAATAGCTGGAAAGTTAATTCAAGAGAACGTCTTAAAAAATGGAATAAAAGGACAAAAATGGGCCTTTGTGGTCTCCTAACAACCTGAAAAAGCAGATTATCTGTCAAGTTCTTGGGTGTTATCTGGTCTGATAAGACAAAAGTAATACCTAATGCTGTTATAGATAAAATACAAGCTTATCCCTTACCCCCTAGGAGGAAAATGTTGCAAGAATTTGTTGGGTTACTAGGTTATTGAAGAGCCTTTATCCCTCATTTAGCCCAGATACTGGAACCTCTGTGTGCTCTTATAAGGAAGGGCCAACAGCAGGGTTGGCAGGAGAAGCATCAGCGGGCTTTGGAGGAAGCAAAAGGCGCAGTTAAACAGGTACAGACCCTTGGTATCTATGATCCAGCCCTACCTGGATAACCGGATGTACATGTAACCCAGGAGGGGACGTCATGGGGTCTTTGGCAACCACAGGGGAGGCTCTGCACCCCAATAGGGTTTTGGTCCCAGGTATGGAAAGGGGCTGAAGAAAGATACAGTCTAGTAGAGGAACAGCTCTATGCTGCCTACCAAGCCCTGCAAGCCCCAAGCCTATACCTGGAAGCTCTGCTGTGACGGTGCGAACCACCTGTCCCATCCAGGGGTGGCTGTGCGATGCGTCTCGCACTCCGAAGTCTGGCGTAGCACAGACACAAACTATAACGAAGTGGCGTGTTTACCTGCAGCAGAGACGCGTCCATGCAACATGCCCTCTTAGCCAGGAACCGCAGATGTTGCTGGGGCCAGTCACCTTTGTGTCAGAGGAGACGCTGGAGACTCAAGAAAAGCCTATTGGTCCTTTGCCAGTGAAAGCTGGTATGGTTCCAGTACCACCCGGAGCATGGTATGCCAGCATAGGGCAGCCCCCCAAATAGCAAGATATTACATACCAACCCCTCACAGAAGCCATTTAGATGGAGGATGTGGAAGGATGCAGTAGGCAACAGGCTGCCATACAGGGCTTACAGAAACTGCTGGCTCTGTATGACACTTTACATGCTACTGAAAGTGACCCAGGGACTCATTTTACAGGATATTATGTGCAAGACTGGGCTGACAGCCACAATACTGGATGGCAACTGATAGAACATTATAATGGACTGTTGAAAAATGCCCTGAAAACTCTTAACAGTTGCTTAAACACACAAGTTCACAGCAGCATGATTCACAACAGCCAAAAGGTAGAAACAGTCTATCAGTTCAGGAATGCATAAAAAATTGTTCCTTCCATACAGTGGAATATTAACTGAACCACAAGACTCTCTGATATATTGCTTACTAACCATGAATGAAAAGCCCCAAGCAGACTGACCTGCAGCGTTCCAGATGCTGCAGAAGTGGGCCACCCCAGTGAGAGTGCAAGTTCAGATAATGGATACTAAGGTAAGACCTTTTGGGGGAGGTCTTACCTGTTGTTGCCAGCACCCCAGGACGTACACCCTGAAGCTAGTGTTAACCTGGCCCTGGGAAACTCAAACTGGTACTCGCTGGTGTGCTTCCTCCTAGCCCCATGGAGGGAGGGTCTTGCCCAGGGCTTGCTTACACAACCTACCATAACTGGTAAATGGCCAACTGCTAGTTAAGTAAATAACCTTGGGAAACTCATCGGAGTCAGCACCTTAATTAGTCCCACGCGGCAGTCACACTGCTGCCCTCACAGCTGCTATCCTAGGCCGGGACGTCGCCGGTATGGGATGAGAGGCTAGGGAGACCGCCTGAACAAGCCACTCTTGTTACACTGAAGAGAGCAATGGCCTGTTATACTGCCCACCAGTGCTGATTTGCCTCTGTTGGTGCCTACTAAACATCTGTCTTGCCCTTAGTTCAGTGCAGGCTGACAGCTTTGCAAGATGGGCTGATGAAGTAGCTCTTCAGTGCAATGTGTTGGACTGTTGGGTGTGTCCGAAGATGCCCCTCTCTGCTACAGCTGAGCTGCCTTGGAAAACGAATCCGGTCAGCCTTAGAGAAGGATCCTATCTCAACATGGTTTGGAAAGTTGTCTTGGGGCTGCCCATCAGCTTTACAAACTCTGATACTGTAGTTTCAACTCTGTTATTCCTTTGCTCTGTGTTATATTGTTGCTGTAGAGTATGGATACAATGTCTCCCCCATCCTCCTCTCCCCCCGAGATGTCCACGGAAGATGTAACGGGCAGATGGTACTGAGTGGAGAAGGAAGGTACCCATGTTGGGATGGAGTGTGTGGTATGTCAGGACATGGGCCCCTTCCCATGCTCCAACTCCCCCTCCCACCCTGTGGGAATATGATGAAGACCACCTGTAAGACCTCGGGAGCCTGACTAGCTCCTGGGTCAAGAAAATGCCAAACAAAACCTGTTCTCAGATATGAGCTCAGATTACAAACAACCTGTTTTGATCTCACACAGCTTGTGTGCTAGCACGTCCTCAACAAGCAATCCACTGAGGTTTTCTGGGACCTGGGCTCTTTGCATAACAGCTCCCAGGGAATAAGGGAGAAGTGCCAGCCCCTCCTTCTGCAAAGTCCTCAGCATCTCCCAGCACCTGTCACTGTCCAGGTGCCCAACATATTATAGCCCACCAGAGGGTGTCATTCCCAGCTCAAATCCTTATGTCTACTGGTTCAACAGTGAGCCCAGACTAGGTACAACTGCACTTTAGCTATGGGGCCCTGAGCAAGTCTCTCAGCCTCTCTCAGCCTCTCTCAGCCTGGGCATTTCTGTCTCAAAATGAGAATTGATACATGCCCCCTGTGGTGCAGGAGGTTGAGTGAGCAGCACAGGTCCAGCCTGGTGAGGGCTGGAGGGAGGGGGACCAGGCTGGCATTATGGGAGAATGTCACATTAGCCTCCAGGTTCTGCAGCAGAAGGCGCTTGTTGAACTTGGGCTGGAGGATAATGTAGGTCACATTCATCAGCTGACTGTGATCATAGTCTCAGCTGCCTGACATGGCCTGTACTTTGGAAGCCCTGTCCCCAAGGAGGTGATGTTCTACTCAGAGAAGAATAAGCAAAGAACAGTGGGGAACACAAGTTTTGTTGAATTAGACCTGACACTTGTTTTTGACTAGCTTTTGGCATCCAAATCCAAAAATGACCTTAGTTTTTCTCTTTCATAGCCTCCCCTTGTCCCAAAAATCATATAAAATGTACTTACAAAGGAAAATAAAGGAAAAATTACCTGAATACAGTATACTATTTATTTAGAGTTATTTTATTCATAGAAAGGCTATATATTATTACTGTAAGTCGAATTGTGTACAAGTAGTAAAATTCTGCTACCAAACATACATATTAAGGTATTTTATCTTTTCAAATGACAGGCTAGGAAATGCCAAAATGAGATACTTGAAACACTCTCCTTCAGTTAGCAGAGCTTTAACAAATTGCTTCATGAGACCCAGTTTTATGTGCAGAGGTGGGAATATAATGTTCTTTCTGTCAACAAGTGGCTCATGTAGAATGTTTGGATCACCAGGTTTGAGGCCAGATCTTGGAGGCCAATTCTACTCCACCCAATGCTTCTCACGAGCTCTGCTGTCCCACATACACAGAAAGCAGGGATACTTGGTGTATCCACATTGCTGACCAAGAAGGAAGCAGACCATTTTAAGGTCAACACAGATGATCCAATTGTGCTTGTGATATTGCAACTGATCAATGACTCTCTTTATGTCTTCATATTCTTCACGAAAACAAACTGAATGGCCAATTGGGACTGCACCAAATAAATTGCCATTGTGGAGAAGGACACACTTCAAATTCTGCTTTGAGCTATCGATGAACAGTCGCCATTCAGTTGTGTTATAGATTGGAATTCCC
The DNA here is from genome assembly GCF_987537825.1 of Furipterus horrens. Taxonomy (NCBI): domain Eukaryota; kingdom Metazoa; phylum Chordata; class Mammalia; order Chiroptera; family Furipteridae; genus Furipterus; species Furipterus horrens. Next base: position 118,645,547 of record NW_028327175.1, on the reverse strand, counting down.
AATTCCTCCATTAAACCATGTATGTTATGGCAATACACAAAGACACCGTCACTTCAAAAGTACTACAGAAATGCACTTTTTCTTGATCAGAAGTAGGATACCTTCACTCCTTTTTCAAGCAAGTTTTTCTCGTGCAGTCTTGATGCTAGGAGTTCTGAAGCCTTTTTGGATAGTCCCAAATCTTGTGCCAAATCATTCAACTCATGCTGATCAAATCCCTTAAGAACTGAGTCATCTTCAATTTCATAATCTTCATCATTGCTGTCACTTAGTTCTTCACCATACTCCTGTTTTTCAAAAGAGGGTAGTTCAATGAAAACTGGCACTGGGATTTCAGCTGAATGAGGCACTGGGTGTATAGCTGATGGTAGACTAGGATACTTATTCTACATTTATTTTTCTTGTTATATCCTGACGTTCTCACTATACAAAAGTAACAGTCACTTGAATGATCTCTGGGCTATCGCCAAACCATAGGTATATCAAATGGCAATTTATCACAGGTTCCCTTCGTCCACATTCATAAACTCTCGACACACTGCTTGCACACCTTGTGAGGGGCCCAAGACTTATCTTGATCACCAAGTTTTACTTTAAAATATGCAAAATAGGCTTGCCCGACAAATGCGCTGATGTTTGTCCTTTGAGTGGGAATGGTGAAACTGCCACAGATATAACAAAACGAATCAGGGTTGTTTAGGCACTTATGAAGAGAAATAGCAGAGGCAGACATGATCTGAAGGAAAGGAAATAAGTACGTATGTAAATAAAATAAACTCTGCTAACTCCTTGTATACAGACAAGAACTTGGATTACACTTTGGAATATGATTCACTATATAGAGCGGCACACAACCTCTCAGCACACTGTCTCATGTGTAACTGAATAGCCTAGACAAGTATGAACCTGTCGCTGGTCTCCAAGGTCATCCCCTACCCTTCCCCACTCGAGGGAGGTTTGCTCTCAGCCAATAGGAGAGCACTAGTGCTTCCCTTGATCCAGGCTCAGTCCAATCTAGAGTGATCGCACTAAGATAAGCTGTACAGAAAAAACTTGACGTGATAGAAGAAAACTAACTGCAGTTTTGAAATCAGTATGCTGATTTAAGTCTAAAAGAGCTGAAAAATCGAACTCAACGGGAATTATGTTAAAAATTGTTCCCCTGTGTAGTATACTTTTGGAATGGACAAATTTGAATAAATAAAAGGATAATGGAGTACACCGGATGAAGTCTGCTTCTCAGTTAAAATCTATAAATGTGGGGTGAAAACGTGCCAGGTGACATCCCTACCCCTAGTGGGATCTGGAGCCCCCAAAGGTGTCCCTCTGGCTACACAACCTGGGTCAAATCTCATACAGGCCCCGAGGCTGGAGGCTGAGAGGGGACATGCTGGACCACACAGGACACTCAGGGCTCATACAGACCCAAAAACACTTCCCCTCAGAGCATCTGGTTGGAGATCCCCAATCCTAACTTCTTTTGCTCTTCTTTCTACTCTTACCAGTTGCACACATCCCCAATGTGCGAGGCTGGTTTCCTGACCAATGTCCCCGCGTTCATTTGATGTTGGTGAGCTCCACCCTGCTGCTGGGTGCTGCTATGGTCAGTCATGCCCCCTTGTTGCCTGTAGTCGTCATTCCTGTACGTCTTCCCACACTGATGCTGGTGAACCCCGCACATGCCACCGAGAATGACCGTGAGTGACCGACATGGCCTCAAACGTGATGATGCCTGTCACCTGGGGGCATCCAGACAAGAGCTTTTCCACCCAGAAGTAGACCTTGCAGGTTTCCCTGGTGATGGTTCGTTCCCCAGGTGGCCTTCCCAACGTCACTCCCACCAGCACTGTGTGAGTCCCCACCCGGCCAGCCTCACCTTATAGGCATGCTTGGGCTTTTCCATTTTTACCAATCTGCTGTCTAGATAATGGAATCTCAGTGTGGCTTATTTAATACACTTCTCTTGCTGGGTGTTATTTTACTTGAGAAGAAAAAAAGAGAAACTCCAGTTGCACATTGGAGTTAGTTGCCACTACATAAGAAGTAAGAGAGTAGGGGGAAGAGAGTGTGTGTTCTGAGAGCTGGCACTGTGCATGTAGAGGGCTATGCAGGGAGTCTACCTAGTTACTTCCTTTTTTTTAATTAATTAATTTGTTTGTTTATTTATTTATTTATTTTTAGAGAGAGGGGAAAGGAGAAAGAGAGGGAGGGAAACATCACTGTGTGGTTGCCTCTCACGCGCCCCCAACTGGGGACCTGACCTGCAACCTAGTCATGTGCCCTGACTGGGAATCGAACCAGCAACACTTGGCTCGAGGGCCGACGCTCAATCCACTGAGCCCCAGCAGCCAGGGGCTGGGCCTCCACGAAGGCTAAGTGTGGTTTCTTTTTTTTTTTTTTTTTTTTTTCTATTACCTTTGTCCCACTTTTTCCCCCATTGCTCCCCCTAACCCAGCACACTCCTTCTCCCACAGTCAATCCCCACCTCGTTGTATATGTCCTTGGGTTATTTATACCAGTTCCTTTACTAAACCCTTCCCCTACTTACCACCCTCCCTTCTCTCTCCCCCATGCCCCTGGTAACTGTTACTCTGTTCCTTGTTTGCATGCCTCTGGTTCAATTTTGCTCATTTGTTTGTGTTGTTTATTAGTCTCCTGTATTGGATGATATCATATGGCATTTTTCTTTCATTGCCTGGCTTATTTTGCTAACCATAAATCTCTCTAGTTCCATCCATGTTATCGCAAATGGCAGGAGTTCTTTCTTTCTTTCTGCTGCATAGTATTCCTTTGCGTAAATGTACCACAGTTTTTTAATCCACTCATTTACAGATGGACCCTTAGGCTGTTTCCAGCACTTGGCTACTGTAAACAGTGCTGCTATGAACATAGGGGTGCATAAGTTCTTTTGAATTGGCGTTTCAGGATTCTTCAGGTATAGTCCTAGCAGTGGAATTGCTGGTTCAAAAGGCAGTTCCAATTTTAGTTTTTTGCAGAAATTCCATATTGTTTTCCATAGTGGCTGCACCAGTCTGCATTCCCACCAGCAATGCACTAGGGTTCCCCATTTCTCCACATCCTCGCCAGTACTTGTTGTTTTTTGATTTGTTGATGATGGCTATTCTGACTGGTGTGAGGTGGTATATCATTGTGGTTTTTATTTGCATTTCTCTGATGACTAGTGATGTTGAGCATTCTTCATATGCCTATGGACCCTCTGTATGTCCTCCTTGGAGAAGTGTTTGTTCAGGTCCTTTGCCCATTTTTTAATTGGGCTGTCTGTCTTCTTGGTGTTGAGACGTGTAAGTTCTTTATATATTTTAGAGATCAGTCCCTTGTCTGAGGTGCCATTGGCAAATATGTTTTCCCATATGGTTGGTTCCCTTTTCATCTTGCTGATGTTTTCTTTTGCTGAGCCGAAACTCTTTAGTTTGATGTAGTCCAATTTGTTTATTTTTTTCTTTATTTCTCTTGTCTTATGGGATGTATCAGTGAAAATATTGCTATGTGGGATATCTGAAATTTTCCTATCTATGTTTTCCTCCAGGACTTTTATGGTGTCATGGCTTACATTTAAGTCTTTGACCCAACTTGTGTTTATTCTGGTGTGTGGTGTAAGTTGGTGGTCTAGTTTCTTTTTTTTGCACGTCCCTGTCCAGTTCTCCCAGCACCATTTGTTGAAGAGGCTCTTCTCACTTCATTTTATGTTCCTTCTCCATTTTTTTGAATACTAGTTAACCATATAGACAGCGGTTTATTTCTGGGCTCTCTATTCTGTTCCATTGACCTATATGTCTGTTCTTATGTCTGTACCAGGCTGTTTTGATTACAGTGGCTTTGTAGTATAGTTTGATGTCAGATATTGTGATTCCTCCCACTGTGTTCTTCTGTCTCAAGATTGCTGTGGTTATTTGGGATCATTTTTGATTCCATGTAAATTTGAAGTATTTGTTCTAGGTCTGTGAAATATGTCACTGGTATTTTAATAGGGATTGTGTTGAATCTGTAAATTGCTTTGAGTAGTATGGACATTTTAATGATGTTGAGTCTTCCCATCCATGAACATGGTATATGCTTCCAATTATTTGTATCTTCCTTAATTTCTTTCTTCAGTGTTATGCAGTTTTCCAAGTACAGGTCTTTTATCTCTTTGGTTAAGTGTATTCCTAGGTACTTTATTTTTCTTGTTGCTATAGTAAATGGGATTTTTTTCTAGTTTCTATCTCTGACGTTTTATTGTTGGTGAACAGAAATGCCTTCGATTTCTGCATATTGACTTTGTACCCTGCTATTTTGCCAAATTCACTTATTATGTTGAGTAGTTTTTAGTGGCGTCTATAGGGTTTTCTATGTATACTATCATGTCATCTGCAAATAATGAGAGTTTTACTTCCTCTTTCCCAATTTGGGTGCCTTTTATTTCTTTTTATTTTCTGATTGCTATGACTAGAACTCCCAACGCTATGCTGAATAACAGTGGGGAGAGTGGACATCCTTGTCTTGTTCTTGATCTCAGGGGGAATGCTTTCAGTTTTTGTCCATTGAGTATAATGTGGGCTTCAGGTTTCTCATATACGGCCTTTATTATGTTGAGGTATGCTCCCTCTATTCCCATTTTGCTGAGTGTTTTCATCATAAATGGGTGTTGTACTTTATCAAATGCTTTTTCAGCATCTATTGATATGATATTGTGATTTTTGTCTTTCATTTTGTTTATGTGGTGTATTACATTTATTGATTTGCAAATATTAAACCATCCTTGCATCCCTGGGATAAATCCACTTGATCGTGGTGTATGATAATTTTAATGTGTTGCTGGAACCGATTTGGCAATATTTTGTTGAGGATTTTAGCATCTATGCTCATCAGCAATATTGGTCTGTAGTTTTCTTTCTTTGTTGTGTCTTGACCTGGTTTTGGAATTAAAGTAATACTGGCTTCATAGAAAGAGTTTGGGAGTCTTCCCTCTTCTTGGATTTTTTTGGAATATTTTGAGAAGAGTAGGCATTAGTTCTTCCCTAAATGATTTGTAAAATTTGCCTGTGAAGCTATCCAGTTCAGGGCTTTTGTGTGCCAGGAGTTTTTTTAATACTGTTTCAATTTCACTTTTTGTTATTGGTCTGTTCAGGCTTTCTGCTTCTTCTTGATTCAGATTTGGAAGATTATATGTTTCTATAAATTTGTCCATTTCATCTAGGTTGTCAAGTTTCTTGCCATACAGTTGTTTGTAGTAATTTCTTACAATCCTTTGTGTTTCTGTGATATCAGATGTGATTCCTCCTCTTTCATTTCTGATTTTGTTTATTTGGGCCCTCTCCCTTTTTCTTGATGAGCCTGGCTAAAGGCTTGTCGATTTTGTTTATCTTTTCAAAGAACAGCTCCTACTTTTGTCAATCTTTTGAATTGTTTGTTCAATCCCTATGTCATTTAATTCTGCTCTGATCTCAATGATTTCCTTCCTTCTCCTCGCTCTGGGCTTTGTTTGTTGTTGTTCTTCTAGTTCTTGTAGCTGTAGGGTTAGATTTTTTATTTGAGAGTCTTCTATTCTTTTTTGGTAAGCTTGTATTTTTATGTACTTTCCTTTCAGGACTTTTGTTGTGTCCCATAGGTTTTGGGCTGTTGTATATTCATTACCATTTGTTTCCAAAAATTTCTTTATTTCTTTCTTGATGTAATTGTTAACCCATTCATTATTTAATAGCATGTTATTCATTCTCCATGAGTTTGAATGTCTGAGTTTTTTCCTTGAGGTTGATTTCCAGTTTCAAGGCATTGTGATCTGAGAAGATGCTTGGTATAATTTCAATATTCTTGAATTTGTTGAGGCTTGTTTTGTGTGCTACCATGTGGTCTGTCTTTGAAAATGTTCCACGCGCACTTGAAAAGAATGTATATTTTGCTTCTTTGGGGTGAAAAGTTCTATATATACCAACTAAGTCGATTTGATCTAGAGTGTTGTTCAATGCCTCAATATCCTTGGTGTTTCTTTGCTTCGGAGATCTGTCCATTGTTGACAATGGGATGTTAAAGTCCCCTACTATGAGTGTGCTGCTGTTGATATCCTTTTTGTAGTCTCCCAAGATTTTCCTTATATACTGGGGTGCTCCTATGTTGGGTGCATATATGTTTACCAGGGCTATATCTTCTGGATGGATTGTTCCCTTAAATATTATGAAATGTTCTTCTTTGTCTCTTTTTATGGCCTTTGTTGTGAAATCTGTTTCATTTGATATAAGTATTGCTACCCCAACTTTTTTTTTAATGCCCATTTGCTTGGAATATTTTTTCCATCCTTTCACTTTCAGTCTGTGTAAATATTTTGTTTTGAGGTGTATCTCTTGAAGACAGCATATATGTGGGTCATGTTTTCGTATCCATTCTGCTACCCTATCTCTTTTGATTGGAGCATTTAATCCATTTCCATTTAAGGTTATTACTGACAGGTATTTATTCATTTTCCTTTGTACCTGTGTTCCTCTCCCTCTCTCTTTTTCTTCTTAAAGCATTCCCTTTGGCATCTCTTGCAATGCTGATTTGGTGGAGATGTATTCTTTCAGTCTTTCTTTGTCGGGGAAACTCCTTATTTCACCTTTCATTTTGAAATAGAGCCTTGCTTGGTAGAGTAGTTTTGGTTGTCAACCTTTGTTTTTCACTGTTTGAAATATCTTTTGCCATTTCCTTCTGGCTTGTAGTGTTTCTGTTGAGAAATCAGTTTATAGTCTTATCAGAGCTCTCTTGTATGTTATTTGCTGTTTTTCTCTTGCTGCCTTTAGGATTCTCTCTTTGTCTTTAAATGTTGCCATTTTAATTATGATGTGCCTTGGAGTGGGCCTTTTGGGGTTCGTTTTCAGTGGCACCCTCTGTGCTTCCTGGACTTGCATGACTTTTTCTCTCTTCAAGTTAAGAAAATTTTCTGTCATTACTTTTTCAATCAGATTTTCTATCCCATACTCCTCTTCTTCGCCTTCTTGTATCCCTATGATACGGATATTATTTTGTTTTATGTTGTCCTGCAGTTCTCTTAAACCCTCTTCATTCTTTTTTTAATCTTTTTTCATTTTGTTCTATTGTCTCGGAATTTTTTTCTACATTGTCCTTTAACTCAATGATCCAATCCTCTGCTGTGTTTAGCCTGCTTTTGATTGTTTCTACTGTGTTCTTTGGTTCAGAAATTGGATTCTTCATTTCTTCCTGCTTCTTATTGATAGTTTCTATGTCCTTTTTTATGCTGGTGTAGTTCTCAATAAGTTCCTTGTAGCTTCCCTGCAGTTCTTCGTAGTTTCCCTGGAGTTCTTTGTAGTTCCCCTGGAGTTCATTGTAGTTTTCCCTGAGTTTGTCAAGTTCACTGAGCTTCCTTATAACCATTCTTTTGAATTTCGTGTCTGATAGCTTGCTTACCTCTGTTTTACCTAGCACTCTTTCTGGGGATTCCTCTTTTCCTTTCATTGGGAAGTTTCTGTGTCTCACCATTTTGGATGCCTCTTCTTGTTTGTTTTTGTTTCTTAAATTTGTCTGCTTTGATTTCCTACCTTCGTGGTATGAAATTCTGTATAGGAGACCTGGGGGATTCAGTGGTGCAGTCTCTTTGATCTCCTGAGCTTGATGCTCTTGGGATGCCCATTATGCCATTTGTTTAAGCTGTCTGGTTGTATTTCAGTTACTCTTTGGTGGAAACTACCCTCTGGCTAGTTGATTGAGAGTCACTCTGCCCACCACATCTTGAGTTCTTTTGTGGAGATGCTTTGGACACTGTCTTCTTTTTATGGATCAGCCCCTGGTAAAAATTCCATGGTTTTCAAACCTTCTTTTTTGACTGTCTGTCTGTGAGGAGATCTAGCTAGATTCTGAGGCTGCTATTCTCTCACTCATGGGCCTGCTGCAGCTCTCTGCTGTGAGTTGCACTGAGTTGGGTCCCCCTCACAGGTCCTGTGGCACCCGCCAGCACTCCTCAGGCTTGTCTAGCAATGCTACTCTGCTGGTGAGCCAGTGTGCATGCCCATAGTCCCTGCCTAGCCTTGGGTCCTGTCTCCGCTCCTCCTCCAAAAAAGTCTCTGTGTTGCCTCCAAGCTGTAGCACTGGCCCTGCATCCTTGCCTGGCAGAGCCTTGGTGTGTGCGTGCGTGCACAGAGTTGCCTGCCTGGGGTCCCTACTGAGCCTGGTGTTCTGTTACAGCTTTCCCATATGGGCCCCTCTCCACCACTCAATTCTGCATTTTTGCTTGGTGGAGCCTTGGTGCATGCACACAAGCGAGCACAGTGTTGCTTGCCCGGGGTTCCCACCAAGTGCGCGATTCTGCTGCAGCTTTCCCACGTCGGCCCCTCTCTGTGGCTTAGTTCTGTGTTTTTGTTTGGTGGAACCTTGATGTGAGCGCCCAGGGTGCAGGGTTGCCAGCCCAGGGGGTCCCCACCAAGACTCAGTTCACACAGTTTCTCACAGTCCAGGCTATTCTCTGTCTTCCCACACCTCCAGCTGTTTCAACCAAACCTTCTCGGCTTTGCTGGTCAGGGTTCTTAGGGCAGGGGGATGCTTCCTGAAACTTTCTTTGATGGCAGATGTCCATGATCTCTTGGTCGCGACAGTTTCAGAAGTAAGGACTGTCCCAGCCATTAATTCCACACCACCGGCTCTTCCGAACTGATGTCCCTGGATTTCATTGCTTCCATCACATTTGGCCATGAGTGTCACTTCATGACCTATGGAGATCAGTGGCCAGCAGCGCCTCAGCAGCGCCTGACCTCAGATCCATGTATTTGCTCATCTCTCCTCCGGAACTACACTCACCTCAGGCCTGCCAGCCTCTGAGTTGCAGCCTTTTAAACAGCATGCTCTTCTATGATTGTCAGGTTGAAACTTTCCATGAGAAAAGCATTTCTGGGGCTGCCAGAGTCAAATGGGAGCAAGCTTGTTGGGGCTCCAAGAGGAAGGTATAGTGTGACAGTGGATATGTGTCATTATACATTTGTCAAAGCCCACAGAATGCACAAGGAGTGATCTTGGTGCAAGAACTGTGTCCATATCGGTGCATGACCTATAACAAATGTACCACACTAATGAAAGTGATTCACAGAGGGGAACTGTGTTTATAGGAGCTGAACTTTATTATAGACAATTTTCTATGAATCTAAAAATGCTCTAGAAAATAAAATCTATTTTAATTTTGTTTTCATTTATTAGGGAGAAAAAAGGTCTGAGACGGGTTCAAGGCAAAGTGGGAGCTGAGGGAGGTGGCAGGTGCAGAGGTGATGAGGCGGCGAGGGAGAGTGCATGGTCCCAGAGCAGAACTCGATTGAGGGCAGAAATGCCACCAGAGGGAGTGGCCACATGTAGTGTCCCTGGGAGATTCTAGGGCAGCATGTCTGATTACTGGGAAGAGCTGTCACAAGGAGAGAGTGGAAGGAGCAGTCCTCACCAGCTAGCCCACGACAACCATAGGAGAGAGAAGTGAACTCCGTCTCGTGGTTAAGATGCAGGACACCCTTGGCAAGCATGTCTACAGGGTAAAGGGAAGGAAGGCAAGGATGAACACCCCACAAGTTCCAGGGACCTATCCATGGGGTATGGTGATTTACTGCGGTTGTCGGAAGACCAGAGGAGAGAGGAAAGAGGATGATCTGGCACACGATCTCCAGTGACCATATAGACAAGGTCCCAACCTGCAGGAAGCTACGTGTCATGGGCACAGACATGCCGGAATGTGTTGTTTATTATGTATTGCTCAGGGAGCCAGGCCGAACCAGTAGGATGGGGGACGGTAGTGCCAGGTCTCTTGCTGGGCCCTTGTCCATCCCACACCCAACCCATGTGGGACCCTTTGTCATGCCCATGTCAGACCGCTGGCCACACATCTTGCTTATTCCTGGCTCAGGGACACCCTGGGTACCAGCCACAGACACAACGATGGCTGGCTGCAGCAGAAAAGGAATTTCATAAAAGGCTGCTGGATGCAGTTTCCACTTGACAGGAAAGAGGTTCATGTGTACTCCTGACTCCCTTTCCCAGACACAGAGGATTGAAATAGCAGCCCTTCAAAATCATGTCCACCAGGGCCCTGGCTGGGTGGCTCAGTTGGTTGGAGTTACTGAAATAAAGCAAGCATGATGTTGGTGAACACGGTTGAAAGGATTCTAAAGATAACTGTCAGGAAGGGAAAATTTAAAACATAAGGAATAGCAAAGGTTAGGAGAACACAGAGAAACAGGAACTTATGCGTTCTGAAGGTGAGTACATTTGTTCATTTCCTGGGACTGCCATAACAAACTGCCAAACTTGGTGGATAAAAACAGCAGAAGTGTATTTATTTTCTCTCCTCTTTCTATATTGGAGTGATGGCCACATTGCTGCATTCTCTGTCTCCTCATTCACGTTACCTCTCTGTCCCTTTTGTGTGCCTCTCTCACAAAAACACATGTGGTTGCTTTTAGGACATCCCCTATGCCCCATAATCCAGGAGAAGTTTTCCTCTCGAAATCCTTAATCACATCGTGCACCACATAATGTAGTATCCACTGGTTCCGGAGATGAGGACACGAACAGACCTTTGGGGGCTCCATTCAACGTGGGGTGAGTGCAAGCACATACATCCAGGCTGACAAACCACTTAGCCATACTTAGTGAAGTTGGGTGTACCTGGTCCCAACATTTGCATGCCTGGGAAAATAACCCAGAGAAGATTCTCACACGAAGAATAAGATCACGGATCATCAAAAGAGGGCATCCTGGCAAAAAGGAAGCAACAAATTAGAAGTTCGCTCAGTGACACAGCTAGACCCCAAAGGCATCATGTTGAGTGAGAGGAGGAAACCCCTGAACTAGAATCCCCTACTTAAGGAGGATGAGAGCAGACACCTGAAGCAGGGCCAGGGCCAGTGGGGAGACCAGAGGGGAGATCAGAGGAGAGGCCAGAGGGAAAGATCTCCTACCCCAGCGAGTGTTGCAGCAGGGTTCCACCAGGGGGCGCAGCAAAGAAAGGTGGGAAGATCTGGGTGAATTTTTTTTTTAAGTATATTTTATTGATTATGTTGTTATAGTAGTCCCAATTTTTTTCCCCCTTGCTCCTCTCTGCCCAATACCCCTCTCCCCTCCAGCAGTCCCACCCGCTTTAGTTCATGTCCATGGGTCGTACATATAAGTTCTTTGGCTTCACCCTTTCCTATATTATTCTTAACATCCTCCTATTTGTACTAACTGATTATTATTCTTAGTCCCTGCACCATTTTGCCATTTCTCCCCCTCCCCCCTCCCAGCTGATAACCCTCCAAATTATCCCCATACCTATGATTCTTTTCCTATTGCGGTTTGCTTAGTTGGATTTTCTTTTTCTTTTTTAGATTCAGTTGTTGGTAGTTGTGAGTTTGTTGTCATTTTAGTGTTTATAGTTTTGATCTTCTTTTTCTTAAGTAAGTCCCTTTGACATTTCATATAATAATTGCTTGGTGATGATGTACTCCTTTAGCTTTACCTTGTCTGGGAAGCTCTTCATCTGCCCTTCCATTCCAAATGATAGCCTTGCTGGATAGAGTAATCATGGTTGCAGGTTGCCTTTCATCACATTGAATACTGCTTGCCAGTCCCTTCCTGCCTTCAAAGTGTCCTCTGAGAAATCAGCTGATAGTCCTATAGGCATCCCCCTGTAGGGAACTCTCTGTCTCTCTCTTGCTGCCCCCAGGAATCTGTCTTTATCTTTCAACTTTGGCATCTCAGTCATGATGCATCCTGGTGTGGTCCCCTCTGGGTCCAGCTCGCCCGAGACCCTCCATGCTTCCTGTACCTGTGTGTCCATCTTCTTCACAAAATTTGGGAAGTTTTCCTCATGTTTTTCAATTCTTGCTTCCTCATTCTGCACTGGTTGACTGCTTTTTTTCTTCCTTATGTTCCAAGTCATTGATCTGAACCCCAGTTTCCTTCCCTTCACCATTGGTTTGTGTGGACTTTCCTTCGTTTCACTTAGCATAGCCTTCACTTCTTCTCTTATGCGTTTGCCATACTCAAGCATATCTGTCAAGCCTGTGAACAACTTTATCACCAGTGTTTTGAATTCTGCATCTGTTAGGTTGGCTATCTCCTTGTCGCTTAGTTCTCCCACTGGGACCTTGATCTGTTCCCCCTTTTGGGCCATACTTCTCTGTCTCCTCATTCTGACAGGCTCCTATGTTTGTTTGCTTCCACGACCCGGGTAGAGCTGTCGATCCTGTTATGTTGTAAGGGGCGGAGCCTCAGGGATTCATCAGTGCTGGACGACCTGTTTCACCACGTTGTGGCGCTGTATGTGGGGGAGGGGTCCAAGAGGGAACAATGCCACCTGCCCAGCACTCGCCCCTTTTCCAGGCACCTCTCCCACTTCTGCACCAGACTGGTACCCCTCTAGCTGCTGCCCTAGCCATCCTTCCCAGGGTGGGTGGGTCTGTGGACGTTCTAGAACCATGGGGGCCCTTTAAACAAGCGGACTCTGCTGAGACCAGCAGTTTCTGCCTTCACCCCAAACCCCACTGGTCTGCACAGTCAGAAGCAATGAGGCTTGACTTTCCCTGGTGCTGGGACCGTGAGCTGCAAGGTCTGGTGTGAAGCTGGGAATGCTCCCCAGGTGTCCCTCCTGACTTTTTAAAACATGTGACTGCGCCTTCCACTGGCCTGTCGCTACTGCTGCAGCTGCCACCGCTGCCGCCACCACACTGCATCCTCTCCGCCCCGGCTCCGCCCCTCCTGCCTGTCTGGATGAGTATTTCTCCTTTATATCTTTGTTTGCTGGACTTCCATGTAATTTGATTTTCTGGAACTTCTGGTTGTTTCTAGTTTTGAGGTAATTGTATTCCTTCTTAGTTGTGGAGGGAGACGCAGCGTGACTATGATCTGGGTGAATTTAGCACTACTTGTTAATAGAAATTCCAACTGCTAAAATCCAGCACGAGGACTCTTAATCATTTTCTCTGGGTCTCAACTCACCTCCCATGAGGCAGGCAGGCTGAGATAGGAAAAGATCCATCTTTTCGACCAATGGTCCTTCTGTCTGTGCAGCAGGGCTCCCCCACCCCTTCTGGATAGCCCAGCTGTCTGCCCAGCTCCCCATCGCCTTCCCCAGAGTGGAAGGGGTACCGTAATACCTACACCCTCAGTCCCTCGTCCTCAGGGTGGAAAGAATACTGGAGTGCTAGAGGCCAACTTGTGTAGAGGTGACCAGCAGCATAGTTCACTACTTCGGTTGTCAGCAAGGACCATGGGTGCAAAAGTGAAACTTTGTTCTATAATTGATATCAAGTTCCTTGTCTGTTTTACTCAGCCAACTCAGTGCAGATATTTTCAATTAACCAGTGACAGTTGGCTCATCCATTCATTCATCCCATAAGTACTTACTGAGCAACCATAATACACCAGGCACTGTTGTAGGCCCTGGGAATATTTAGTGAGCAAACAGATTAATACAGTACTTATCACGGGTATTACGTTCTAGACCCCGCCCCACCGCCCCGCGAAATGGGAACCTTACATTTATTCTACACTCTTAAACCTACGTAACTTTAACAACGTACATATACAGTACCGCAAAATCCCACGATATAACAAAAAATCCACTATAAATAATTAAATATATTTTTAAAAATCCCGCGATACAGTGAGGCCGCGATAAGTGAACCACAATACATGTAGTCCATCTCTATATCACAGTTCACTTATCGCAGCCTCACTGTATCACGGGATTTTAAAAAATATTGTATTTAATTATTTATCGCGAATTTTTCGCTATATCGTGGGATTTTACGGTACTGTATATGTACGTTGTTAACGTTACGTAGGTTTAAGAGTGTATAATATGCTTAAGAACATAAGTAGTGTTTATAAAAGTGTAGGACAAGTTAATAAAGGAGTGGGAAATGTTAATAAGGGACTGGGAACGGTTTATAAGTATGTGGGAAGGGTTTATAAAGCCTTAAAATATATATAAATACTAAAATAAATGTATGGTTCCTACCTCGTGGATTTTCACCTATCGCGGGGGCGGTGTCTAGAACGTAATACCCGCGATGAGTGAGGGAATACTGTATTCACACTTCCCAGGACTGTGAATAGTCTAATGTATGAGACTAAACAAGATTAGCAAGAGGGCACAGTAGGCATAGGTTTCTTAACTTCAGCTCCTTGTGTCTCCAAAATGCTGTGGGCATTTTACACTCCAAAGATGCCTACACCAAGTGAGCATGTGCATCACACTCAGAGACACACACACACACACCTGCACCCAAACGTAAACAGTTTCTGTAGTTGTTGAAACTTGTCTAAGAAGCTCAAGTTTAGCAGTCTCCTGTCAATCGAGAGCCTGGGAATTCAGGCAGCCCAGCCCCTACCTGCATAATGGCCAAGTATTAGAGCACCTGCTCCACCAGCTACCCTACCTTGGCCACACCCCTCCTCCTCGGAGCACGGAGCATAGAGGCCTGAACGAGCCCCTGTGTGGTCACGAGGATTAACTGCCAGTTCCCCTCGTTAAGCATCTCAACAGGCAAGGTCAACGAGCAGCTGAGGTCAGAGGGTGGAGCAGCATGCAGAGGGCACAGTGCAGATGAAGACAGGGCATGAAGTCAGAAGGCAGAGGAGGTCAGGACGCAGAGCTCAGCAACCCATTGTCCTGATTGGAAGCCTGTCCTCCATGCCCAACACACTCAGACAACCTGCAGGCAGGGCTCTAGGCTCAGGCCCCACTGTCCTCTGAGGGGTCCCCACTGGCTGGGCACTGATCCAGCCCAATAGCAGCTGCAATTTCTTCCCACCAGCCCTTTGCCAGCCATTTCCACCCAAAGAACCAACCATACTGGGAGCCCTTTAAAGGCAAAGCTGCCTCTGGTTCATCCCTGGGTCCCTAGTGCATGGGGAGAGGGGAACCTGGCATGAAGTAGGTGCTCTATTTGCACCCCCAAATGTGACTAGGAAATTGCCCAAGTGAGACAGGCTTCGCCTCCTTGTGAAACCTCAGAAAGAATTATAACCAGATCTCAAAAACAAATAACAAGCAGAAGTGTCAGAAAACTAAGCTATAATGGAAGTCCAACAACCAAAGATTTAAAGAATCCACATTCATCCAGATGGGTAGGGACAGAGTCATGGAGGCAGGGCAGAGAAGCAGTGTCACTAGGACAAGCAGCAGTAGCAAAACAGACAGTTTCACATTCACGTGCAGTAGATAAGAAGCAAGATGAATAACATGGGAGTGAGAGATCTCATCCCCAGGCAAGACCACATAGCCCAGGGTTTCAGCACAGGAAAAATAAACTTCCATTACCTCTGGCTGTAAAAACTAATGGGGATTGGGGCAGTGGAAGAAACTGTAGGATTTTGACTGCTTAAAGGGACCACATGATCTTAGAACATTTGAAAACCCTAGAGCAGCAACTGGAAAGGCACCAATCACATACAGAAAGTGGATGAAGTCATTGAAAACAGGGTAAGAGCTGGGCAAATCACCAGAAGCCAGGCTGCAGCACTGTCCCCTCTCCAACCCCGCTACCACAAATAGAGCCACAAAGTGCTGAAGCGGATAGCTCTGCCCTGGCAATTACCTAAGGCTCCACCGCATGCTGTTTATAGGTGCCTTTGCTACATAGGCCACACTACTAAGACAGGGAGTAAAAGCAGCTCTATATAATACACAAAAACAAACACAGGGGGGCTTCCATACTGAGGAGGCAAAGAAATATGGCCCAAAATGAAAGAACAGAACAAAGCCCGAGAAGAAGAACTAAATGAAAAGGAGATAGCCAACCTATCAGATGCAGAGTTAAAACGTTGGTGATAAGGATGTTCAGAGACCCCATAGAGTATAGAAAAAGAAAAGAAAAAAAAAAAAGGATGAAATGAAGGTCGCACAAAGTGAAATTTTAAAAAATGTACAGAAAATCCTGGTTCTGGGACTTCCAGCCAAGATAGAGGCATAGGTAGATATGATGCATTTCCCTCCACAACTAAGAAGGAATACAACTTTCTCAAAACTAGAGACAACCAGAAGTTCCAGAAAATCAAGCTGCATGGAAGTCTAACAAACAAAGATATAAAGAAGAAATACTCAGCCAGACAGGTAAGAGGGGCGGAGCCTGGGCAGAGAGGAAGCAGTGTGGTGATGGCAGTGGCAGGCTGGCAGAAAGCACAGTCACACATTTTAAAAAGCAGGAAGGGACACCTGGGGAGCATTCCCAGTGTCAGACTGGAACCTCACAGCTCACAGTTCCAGCTCCGGGGAGAATAAAGCCTCATTGCTTCTGACTGTGAAAACCAGGGGGGTTGGGGTGGAGGAAGAAACTGCCAGTCTCTCAGAAGAGTCCACTTGTTAACAGGGACCCCATGGTCCTCGAACATCCACAGACCCACCCACTCTGGTAACAATGGCCAGGGCAACAACTAGAGAGGCACCAGTCCTATTCAGGAAGTGGAGGTGCCTGGAAAAGGGGCAAGTGCTGAGCAACTGGCATTGTTCCTTCTCAGACCCCTCCCCCACACACAGCGCCACAACGTGGTGAAACGGGTTGCCCTGTACTGACAAATACCTAAGGCTCCGCCCCTTACAACATAACACGAGTGACAGCTCTACCTAAGACACAGAGGCAAACAAATGTAGGAGCCTGTCAAGATGAGGAGACAGAGAAGTATGGCCCAAAAGAGGGAACAGATCAAGGTTCCAGTGGGAGAGCTAAGCGATGAAGAGATAGCCAACCTAACAAACAAGGAGATAGCCAGCCTAACAGATGTAGAGTTCAAAACAATGATGATAAAGATGCTCACAGGCTTGAAAGATACACTTAAGTATGGCAAGCACATAAGGGAAAAAGTGAAGGCTATGCTAAATGAAACAAAGGAAAATCGACACAAAACCAATGGTGAAGAGATGAATACCTGGGTTCAAGTCAATGATTTTGAATATAAGAAAGAAAAAAACAGTCAACCAGTGCATAAGGAGGAAACAAGAATTGAAAAAAATGAGGAGAGGCTTAGGAACCTCTGGGCCAACTTTAAACATGCCAACACCAAAATCATAGGTGTGCCAGAAAGAGAAGAGGAAGAACAAGAAATCAAAAGCTTATGTGAGAAAATAATGAAGGAAAACTTCCCAAATTTGGTGAAGGAAATGGACATACAAGTCCAGGAAGCACAGAGGGTCCCAAAGAAACTAGACCCAAAGAGGACCACACCAAGACACATCATAATTAAAATGCCAAAGGTTCAAGATAAAGAGAGAATCTTAAAAGCAGCAAGAGAAAAGCAGAGAGTTACCAACAAAGGGGTGCCTATAAGACTATCAGCTGATTTCTCAAAAGAAACTTTGCAGGCAAGAAGGGACTGGCAAGAAGTATCCAATGTGATGAAAAGCAAGGACCTACAACCAAGATTATTCTATTCAGCACAGCTATCATTTCGAATGGAAGGGCAGATAAAGTGCTTCCCAAACAAGGTAAAGCTAAAGGAGTTCATTATCACTAAGCCATTATTACATGAAATGTTAAAGGAACTTATTTAAGAAAAAGAAAATCAAAATTATGAACATTAAAGTGACAACAAACTCACAACTATCAACAACTGAATCTATAAAGCAAACACAAACTAAGCAAACAACCAAAAGAGGAACAGAATAATAGGTCTGGAGATCATTTGGAAGGTTATCAGCTGGGAGAGGGAAGGAAGAGAATTGGGGGAAGGTGCAGGGTTTAAGAAGCCTAATTGGCAGGAACAAAATAGACAGGAGAATGTTAAGAAGAGTATAGGAAATGAAGAAACCAAAGAACTTACACGCACGACCTATGAACATGAACTAAGTGGGGGATTGCTGGAGGGAAGGAGGGTACCAGCTGGAGGAGGGCAAAGGAGGAAAAATTGGGACAACTATAATAGCATAATCAATACAGTATACAAAAAAAAAAAAAGAAAAAGAAAACTGCCAAATGAGGATGTCCGGCCCACAGGACGCAGCCACCAGGGAAGGGCAGAGAGCAGAGGCTGTGGCTTCTGCAGGGTCCTGACCCCAGAGCACTCAGACCCTCCCCCAGTCCCAGCTCCATGACTTTTCTTTAAATTTGTTCAAATGTTTAAGACCTGGAATAAAAGTAAAAACTGTGAAGCACTACCAGAAATGGAAGAACAGTGTCTCTTGTCATAAATAGAAATACAACACACACGTTGCAACAGTGGAAACAAAATTTGCTGCCAGATTCTGACTGTGCATTGCTATTGGTCAAGGGGTGACTGAGGTGTTAGGGACCTGTTGCCTGCTCAGAGGAGAGAAGAGAGCGCAGTGAGCCTCCAGTTTTCCCAAAGGGAACTCTCCATCCCCACTGGAGTCATTATAGTGGGAAAAGCTAAGTAAAGCCCCTGGAAACGCCCCTCCTCCCCTCCAGGCTGAGTTTGTATGCAAGAAGCAATGACATCCATGGCAGAATGGCAAAGATGGTGCCATGCTCAGACAGCGGGGGTATGGGACGGGGGTTCCTCATCATAGCCCACTGATTCACTAGTACAATCCCTGCAAACATCATGTGAATTCTGGTGCATGTTGTTAGCATCACCAGTAGATGCTGTGCTGGCACCTTCACTAGGACAGACCAACACAGCCTCAGGCTCTTGGAAGGTGACTCCTGATCTGGTGACTGTGTTCTTTCCAATCCCCCTCATAAAGGAGGATCAAAGCAGGTCACCTAGAAAGAACACCAGTAGGCACCCATAGTCTTGCCCATGATAACCTAGCCATCCAGTAGAGCATCCACTGGTCCTCTACACCGATGACATCATGACCATTGGACCGGAGGAGCCAGACTCTAGTAAGACACCCCTCTGCTATGGGCATGACTTATTAAATGAAGTTTTTCGGGTGCAGTGTTTGAATGTGGTTGAAACATCCCTTCCAAGGTAAAGGACAACTTATGTGTTGCACTTCCTGCCAACAAAAAAAGAGGCACAGTGCTTAATGTCACTATTGGCTTTTGAGGGCAGTGTATACGCCAGGGAATAGTACTCCGATCCAGTTATCAAGTGAAAGCCCACTTGTCATCTGCACATTTTGAATGGAGTCCAGAACAAGAAGGGGTCTGCAGCAGAATGAGGCTGGTGCAGTGGCCCTGGTGCTCAGGCTGTAAGACCTGGCACTGTGAAGAGCACGGTCTTCCCAGGCTCTCCTAGCTACTTAGGGAGAGCTGACACTGGAACTCTGGGTCCCATGGCCTCTCCAGACGCCCTGAGCATTCAGCATATAGGATCTCGGAGGCTGGTGCACAGGCTAGACTTTCTTCCACTTCATACCCCTACATCAGCCATGCAGAACCCCTCCCCCATCAAGTTTTACAGAACACACATGTTCCCTGCTCGCTTCCTCACACCTCGCTGTGGGAGACGTGTTCCTTCCCTTGAGGCCTTGGTAACAAATCCTCTGGGCTCTCTGACCTCTGAGCCCTCCCAAATAGACATCCTCCTTTCTGAGAACCCTACACCATTCATTCATTCAACATGCCTCTCCAAAGGTTCTTGCTACATGCTGAGCACCGTGACTAAATCCTTCTCCTGCCCCAGGGCTGCTACTTCTCAGCTCTGCAGTTGCTTCATGGATCTTTCAGCCCCTCTGCATCCTGCCTCCCATTCCTCCCCTGGGCAGGCACCCACTCAGCTGCCAGCCCTCTGCCCAGACAGCAGTGGGCCTCTCCTGCTGTCCTCACTGCAGGCCACCAGAGGGCGCCATTTAAACAGCAACCTCTATGGTAGGTGGTCTATGGGGCTGGGCAAGTCAACCAACAGTTGACATTGGGACAGGGGTGTGTGTTCTGAGGCCTCAGAGAAGCCCGGATGGTCTCTTAGTTGGCTAAGGCCATCATAATAAGTACCACAGACTGTAGCTTATAAACAACAGACATTTATTTCTTATGGTTCTGGAGGCTGGAAGTCTGAGATCAGGGTGCCAGCCTGGTCCCATTTTAGTAAAGGTCTCTTCTTGGCTGCCAGACAGCCACCTTCCTGCTATGTGTTCACATGGCGGGGTGGGGGGGGGGGGGAGAAAGAGAGAGAGAGAGAGATTTCTCTCTCTTTCTCTTCTTATAAGGTTACCAATCCTAATGGATTAGGCCCCCACCCTTATGACTTCATTTAACCTCAATCACCTCCTAAAAACTGCATCTCCAAACACAGTAACACTGGAGGTGAGGGTTTCCACGTATGGATTTAGGGGCACAATTCAGTCCAGAGCGTATGGTGTGAGAACCCAAGCCCTGACCATGCACCCTGATTGATTTTGGAATCTGGGAACTGCCCCTCTCCCTGGGCAGAATGGTGCCTCAAGGAGTAGTAGCATTAAAATCTGAGGCTGCCCCTGAACCTGGGTATGAGGGAACATCCCTGTGGCTACCTGCCTTGCTAGCTTTGCTCCTCAAATTCTCCTGCTCACACATCGCTCCACAAGACTGGCACGTAAAGATCCACCCAAGCCTATCCAGACCCAGAAACACAACAGGGATGGGCACCCAATGCTGCACACCCCCCACCAGGCCCTGCCCAATCTCCCCATTCTTACAGTCTTGGTCTCAACCTGGACAGGCCTCAGTTTCCCTCGCTGTTTACCCCTGGTCAGTTCCTCTTCTATGAAGCACTGATCTTTGGTTTTCTTTAGATGACCAGCTTTTCAAGTTTGGGTGTTTTTCTAATTTGTTTCTGTGGGTGCTTCAGTTATTAAGGTTATTTACCTCTTGGGTAATTCTTACAGATATTTTTCTCTCCCCAATTAGAAAAAAAAAAATTTTTTTTTCAATGCATTGCACTTACTGACCTCATTAGCATTTAAACACACATCAAATAGCTGGGGTTTAAAAAATAAAATAACCAAGCTTGCTCCCTGATTGGCATCTGCCCTGTTTCGGGTCTCACAGCCAGCCAGCTCTGGTCCACCAGGTGTTTTTACAGACTCTCTCCCACCCACCCCTCATCCCAGAGCCTGACCCCTGCCCCACTGTGCACTGCATCTCTGCTCTGGTCACTGGCCTCGTCCACTGCCCCAAAGCTCATGCTCCCCTCACAGTCTTTGTATGGTGCTAACCAGCCATCCTGGCCTGCCTGAGGAGAGGTTTCAGGGCATTATTATTATTATTATCATTATTGTTAAATACACAAAATCTGCCATTGTAACCATTTTAAAAGCAAATAGTTCAGTGGTATTTAGCACATTCCTAATGTTGTACAACCACCACCTCTATCGAGTTCCAGAACATTCTCCTGCCCCAGAGGAAACTATGCCCATGAAGCCATGGTCACTCCCTACCCCCTCCCCCTGCCCATGGTAACCACCCATCTGCTTCCTGTCTCTGTGGATTTGCCTCTTCTGGATATTTCATATGAGTGGAATCACACACTGCATGGCTTCTCTCCCTCAGCATGTTCTCCAGGTCCGCTCATGCTGTGGCCTGTGTCAGGGATCCCTTCCTTTTATGGCCAACTGATAGTCGATTGTGTGGATGGACCGCAGTTTGTTAATTGTGTATCTGTTGATGGACTTAGGATTTGTTCTCACTCTGTGGTAATTCCATGAACGTTCATTAACCATGTTCTTGTGAGCATTCCCAGTTTCAATTCTTTTGAGTCTCCACCCACGAGTGGAATCGCTGGGCCACACTCCAGGGGCATCACCCTACTGCTCCATCCTCCCAGGAGCTGCCCTCTCCCCTCCTGCCCCGCGTGCACTCCTCTGCGGCCCCTCAGCAGGAGTCACTTGCCACTGCCTGTGAGTGCTGGTGTTCTCAGGTCCGCCTGACAGCAGGCCTTCCTGCCCTCTGTCTCACCCCTTCTGGGTGGTCTCCTCCATCCTGGGGCTCCAGATACACCTGCACAGCAAGGATGTCCAGGTCTGCACCTGCATGGGGTGTCTCACGGCACCCAGAACCCAACAGGCTGCACACTGGGTTCCCCCCTCCCTGGGCTCCGCAGGCCTGCGGCTCCAGCGTTGCCCGTGGGACCTCCTGCTCCCAGCCACCCAACCTCAAGGCCAGGTGTCACCCTTGACTTCCCTTGCTCTCCCACCCCCAAAAGTCCAAGTCCTAGTTATCCCTCCACCCATCCGCCTTTCTCCTCTCCCCTGTCTCAGCCACCAAACCTCCCCACCCCCAATTTTATCAAGAGTCAGCTGGTTTCTCTACTGGCCCTGACCTCTCCAAACTGCCGTGCACACTCTGTGACCTAACTACAACACAATCCCACTCGTGTCACTAAAACCCTTCCCACCACGCCCTCCCACAGGATAACATCTAAATTCCTTGCTGGACCCCCATCCCTGCTTTCCTACCCTCGCCATTCTGAATGTCTCTCCAGCCTCTCCGACTGCATCCCCCCCACCCCATCCCATAGCCCTCTAGAATGCTCCTTCCTGCCCTCCCAGCACCTGCCTCCAGGAGGCTGCCTGACCTGTGTGAGATGCCTTCCCTCCAACCCCCTGGTCACGGGAACCTCACTGAACAGCAAGCCCCCCGTTGCTCAGCTATCTCCGCACTGGACTGTCAGCTCTGGGTGTGGCATGGATGCTTTCTCACTTGTAACCCCTTGTACCCCCAGTTCAAGGCTGGGCACAAAGCGTGAACATTCACTGAGTGAGAATCTGTTGTCTCAAAGGGAACAGAAAATAAATATGAAGTTGGAGGTCCCTCAGGGCTTTGAGCTCATTACCTGGAGAAAGCACGTCGGAGGTGAGCCAGCTGCCAAGTGGGCAAGGGCAGGGAAGCTGCAAACGTGGCCATGACCCCCTGGGAAGAGCCCTGGTGGACAGGGAAGATGGCAGGGAGGCCCTGCTGTGGCTGAGCTGACCTCCCTGCCTCAGGGCTCTAGGCAGGGTGTCCTACCCCTCAGAGACTGTCACACTCCTTGGGGACAGGCTGCAGGGATTGAAACCTATGGTCCTGAGCATCACTGGGACCTGGGGTCCAGGATGTGGAAACAGGGCATCAGGAACCCAGGAGGTGACATGCTATAATGGCCTTGGAGCATGTTAGTGTTTGCTCTAAGCACATGGTTCAGAGAAGGGACATGGAGAGCACATGGTCACAGATGTGTCTTGGGGGTTCAAGCAGCCTGCATTAAATGACATTGAAGACTGAAGGAGGCATTCTCATTTCTTGTAAAAATCCACTTTGGACCAAGGTGGCTACTTTAACACCTCTCCACGTCTTGGTGTCCTCTCCCCCTCCCACCCCATCTTTAACAAGAAAGAACTGGAGAGGCCCAAATGTTGGCAAGGTAATGCTCTCCAGCTACGAATGAGCATGGTCCAGTTTGCAGTTATTTCTATGGGTGCAAGGAAGGCACAGGGGCTGTCCCCACTCAGTTGTGATGGAAAGTCTCCTTTAACAGGCTTACTCACCTGGATGAGTAAGCTAGGTCATGGTGCTGGGCTGCACACGGTGCGAAATGGGGCGCAGGGTCAAACCTGCCTTGATTGCCACTGCCATGTGGGACCTGAAGGAGCTTTGCTGCTACCTGACTGCCAAAGGTAAGGGCCCTGGAAACACTGATGCCATGTTGGAATAGCCCCAGCCAGGTAGGTAGGCTGTTTTCTTGCATTATTCTGCCTGGCAGATTTTGAACTCCTTCTCCATCTGGGCACAGGTTAGGAGGCAGACCCCCCAACAAACAGATGATTATAGCATAAGCTGGGAGGGCTTCCAGGGCCTGGGGGAGGGGGCTGGGATTTAGACCGAGTGGGAGGGAGCCACCTGGCTGCAGTTTGGGGAGAACGGAGGGCATGCCTGCGGGAGGAGGGCACACTGTGGGCAGAGGCCTGGGAGCAGGAAGGTGGCCAGTGTGTGGGAACGGCGGGCCCAGAGGACTTGGGGTCTCAGCCTCCTCATTTGAGGCTGAGCTGGCTGCGGTGGGGGCAGAGAGGAGGGGACTTGACTTGCCCAGATGGGCAAGGACAGGTGCTGGCATCAGCTCTGGGGTCCTCATAAGGCCTCGTTTAGACATCGGGGGCGGGGGGGGGCACAGAATCTGAGGGAGCATCAGGGGCAGATGCTGGACCAGGGTTGAGCAGAGGGCTCTGGAAATGCCGCCACACCATATGTACCTTCCTGGCCTGAGAACAAGTGTCTCCAGGTGTGCCCCGTGCTCGCTCACTTGCTTGTGAATGTTCTCTCTCTCCCAATAAAAACAAACAACCCCTTCCTAGGCAGCACACTCAATAAACGGGGAGGGAACCATGAGTGAATGCACACCTGCTATACATGTATGACTAGGTGGGAAGGAGTCTGGAGAGAGAGGGCAGGCCACCACCCCCCATGACTCCTGCTCCATGGCCTTTTTCCTGTTTCAGGGGTTTTGGGGGCCAAACTGTTAGTACCAGGTTCCTTCTGCACAATACTGAGGGGGACATCCTAGCTACACCAACAGTCCCTTTCTTCTCTACTTCAGTGGAAGCACTCAGATATTTCTAGTCTTGGTGGCTCAGCTATTTGCTGACCGGGGGGGAGGGGGGAATGGAGACCCCATCCCCACCCCTCTCACGGTGCCCTCACCCACCAGTGGCTGGGAGGGACACACAGCGTGTGGTGAGCTGCGGCCAGGTTCTGAGTGCTCAGCCTCTCTTTGGTGACAGCAGTGATCTGGCAGTTGGCAGTGATGGCATCCAATGACCATCTTCCTTTCTCTTTAGGGGCATGGAGAAGCAATGAAACCCACGAGCCGTGGTACAGGCAGACAGAGCTGGCCCCAGACTTTGCTCCTTTCTCTGTTCAAATGTGGGAACCATCCAGTGGGTGGGATTGAGCAAGGTCTGGACTGCTGACCAGCTTCACCCGTGCACAAAATGGGGGTGCATGACACCTTCACACAACCCCAGCATCCAAGCCTGGGACCACTGGAAGGTGTTCCTGTGCCCGGTGGGGTCAGGTCAGGGGCTGAGGAGCCAAGTAGGCACCTGAGGGATGCCCCAGCCTTTTGGGGACACAGGGTTCCCTTGGGTAGCTTGCAAAAGGAGCCCCTTGGAAGGGAGACAGTGAAACCAGTGTCACGGCCAAGTCACTGCTCCATAGGAACATTTTGTGAAAGGCTCAGCCTGGCCAGAACTCAGAGATCCGGGGTGTGTCCTAAATGCAGCTGTAGCCAGAAGAGGGAGCAAAGGCATCATGGTGAGGATGGAGAGGAAGGCTGCAGGAACAGTGAGCACCCGTCCAGCACCTCCCCCAGTACCCTCCCTGCAGTCCGCATGCAGCCCCCAGAGCTGGAACATAACTCCCCATCCTTTGAAAATGGTCCCTAAGTTCCAAGAGATGGGTCCAGCCCCTAACAGGCCCCAGCATTCCCTTCTTCCAGACTTCTACACCAACTGCACCATTTTACATAACCACCACCAATGCACAAGGCTCCCAACTGCAACACATTTTCACCAACACTCGTTATGTTCCTTTTTTTTAAATAACTAATGGGTATAAGGTAGTATCTCATGGTGGTTTTGATTTGCATTTTCATGATTAGTGGCACTGAGCATCTTTTCATGTGTTTCTTGGCCATTTGTATCTTCTCTGGAGAAATGTCTATTCAGACTGTCCATTCTTGAATTTGGTTGTTTGTATTTTTGTTGTAATTATAGATATTAACCCCTTATAAGATATAGAATTTGCAAACATTTTCTCCCATTCTGTGGGGTGCTTTTTACTACTGTTAATAGTGTCCTTTGATGCACAAATAGTTAATGAAGTCTTGCCCTGGCTGGTGTGGCTCAGTGGACTGAGCGCCAGCCCATGAACCAAAAGGTCGCTAGTTTAATTCCCAGTCAGGGTACATAGCTGGGTTGCAGGCCAGGTCCCGTTGGGGGCATGTGAGAAGCAACCAATCAATGTATCTCTTACATTGATGTTTCGCTCTCTTTCTCCCTCCCTTCCCCTCTCTCTAAAAGTAAATTTTTTTTGATCTCAAAAAAAGTAATTTTAACGAAGTCCAAATTTTTTCTTTAGCTGCCTATGCTTTTGGTGTCATAGTCAAGAAATTACAGCCAAATCCAGTGTCGTGAAGATTGCCCTCTTTAAGAGTTTTATAGTCTTGGCTCTCATGTTAGGTTGTTGAGTTAGTTTTGCATGTGGTACGGGATAGGAGTCCAACTTCATTCTTCTGCATATGGACCTTCTTCCTTTTTAACGCAGCTCCTGGAGCAGTGGCCCCTGCACACAAACCTATGAGCCCACACCTTGGACTCCAGCAGGCACCCAGGAGGGTGGGGGGTCCTATTCTTACTCCAGGCAGCTTCCAATCATACCACCACCTCCCCGCGGGGTGGACACCTGATCCGGGCACAACCAGCCAGAATCCTTCTCTCGAGTTTTATACTTACTGATTATGCACAAAGCCCTCACCCTCTGCAAGCCTCA
Organism: Furipterus horrens; assembly: GCF_987537825.1. Classification (NCBI taxonomy): domain Eukaryota; kingdom Metazoa; phylum Chordata; class Mammalia; order Chiroptera; family Furipteridae; genus Furipterus; species Furipterus horrens. The sequence goes on along the minus strand of NW_028327175.1, from coordinate 118,619,199 downwards.
GTTTCTCCTCTGTACCCAGGAAGCTGAACCCAGTGCAATGCCCTCTCTCCCTGCTGCATTTTGGACACACAGAAAAATCCCTAACACACCGGAAATGTTATGTGAGGCCTGGTCCCGACTGCCTATTCCAACCCTACCCCATACCACCCTTTCCCCTGCTCACTCTGCCCCAGCCATACAGCCTTTCCCCACCTGCCACTCTTGTTACCCATAAGGCTCTTCCCTTGCAGCTGGGTGCTGCTCCACAAACTAAGAGCTTTAAACAAGGCACGTTTCTTATCACAGGTTCTGTGCATCAGGAGCCCAGGCTTAGTGGGGTCCTCTGCTCAGGGTCTTGAAAGTCTGGGGTTGCATTCTCCAGTCCTCATCTGAGGCTCACTGCTTGAGGCAGCATTCAGCTCCTTGCTATTGAAGACCCAAGGTCTGTCCCAGCTTTCTTGCTGTCAGCTGGAGGCCATTCTCAGTTCCTGGATGCTGACCCCTGTTCCCTGCTATGTGGCCCTGTCTACAACATAGCACTGTGCTTCCTCAAGGCCAAAACCAGTGTTGGATAATTGTTGTGAACTGATGAATGGATGGATGACCAAGAGGTCATCACCAAGAACACATGCTCCAAGGTGCAGGCTGCGCAACAAGGCTCCTGGGTTGAGGATACCAGATCTGAGGTAGTCTTCTGTCCACCCCTGCCTTGCTCCAACTCATGGTCCAGCTAAGTGCTCCCTCATCCTTCCACCAGTCCCAACATCCTCCTTCCAGTGTGAGGGTCTTTGAGCCTCACACCACTTTCCACCAGGATGGCAGTTCTCTCTGCTGGTTGGAACTCAGCAACCAGGATGAGGGGCCATGTCTCCACCATCTCCAGATATCCCCTCACCACACACAAACACGCAGCCAGAACACTGTCTTGTATCTCATGTTCCACAACCTCCCATGACTCCCATGGGCCACAAGATCCGGCCCAGGCCTTCCACAATCACATGCCACATCTGGTCAGGCTCCTCATTATTCCTCCAGGCCATCCCCACCTGGCCAACCCTGCCCTTTTTCTGCCCCCTGAGCGAGCTGAGCTGAGCCCACACAGAGCCCTGGTTCTCCTCTCTTTAATCCAACAACAGCCACCACTTTTTGCTGGCTGTTGCTACTTGCCGGGTGCGTTCCCCATGCAGCCCTGTACAAACCTCTTGGAACCCAAATGAGAAAGATGGTGTTTGAACCATAGGCCCCTATGCTTGGGCAGGAAGGTAGTCTCTTCAAGTGTAGGTCAATAGCCATGTGCTGTGGGCAGGCCCACCTGGGGCACATGTTACAATGCAGTTCCAGGACCACTGTGAACCAAAGCTGGGAGCCCAGAGAACAGGTGTCTCAGACAAGCCCCTGATGACCCTGGCACCCCGAGGTTGATAACTGCAGCTGCCTGGATGAAGAGGAGAAGGGAGGCTGTGTCCTCAGCCCAGGCACACTTTGGGTCCCTGTGAGGACCCAAGAGTGGGCAGCCCCTTTGGAGTTCAGAGCCTGGGAGGGATTTGGAATGCTCACACTTTGTTCAAGGGGGCCAGGCCCTCTGGCCTTTATCACCCTCGCTACAACCAGGCCCTCTCTCTGCGCCACTGCTGATCAGAAGTTAACCCTAGGCAAACCCCCTCCCCAGCCCAGCAGAGCCATCACAAGACCTCCAGCCTCATTTTACTCCCCCAGAGTAGCGGGATGGCTGGGAGTACATGGAATTCATCCACTCGGCATTTGCTAAGAACACTGGGACAAAGTGGCCCATAGGATACCGGACCTGTGGTCCTCACCCCTGGGGAAGCCAACGATCTCGGCACAGGGCCAAATAGCGGACTCGGTGGGGGGGGGGGGGGAATAAGGAGGAAGAGACAAGGGAGATGAAGGAAGGGAAGAATGGAAAAGAGGAGGGAAAGGAGTGATTGACTCCAAGTAGCCTTCGCTGTCTAGTGCCGGCAGCCATGCGGCCTGGCCCAGAAGCCCTCCACACCCACTGCTGCCCGATCCCAAAGCGCCCACGGGCGGGGGAAGCGGGCTAACCTTGGAAAGCGCTTTCTCCACACCCAAAGCTGAGGTTTGGCTAGCGAAGCTGGCCCGGAGTACTGGGGGACTAAGGCTGGGGTTGGGGAGAGTCCCCACTGTGATGCGCCAGGGGTCGCAAAAAGGCTAGGGGGTAGGATCCAGACCCTGACTGCAGAGGGCGTCGTAGTTGGCCCCTCCCCCAAGGCTGGCAGCTCCGGAACCCCTCCCCCTCGGCCAACCCCGGGTTAGGGAGCGTCCGCACTTCTCCTCCCGTCGGTCAGGCCGGCTCTCGGCTGTTTGTACCGGTTCAGCTCATTGGGCAGATTCGACATACCCCCTGCCTGACGCCCCAAACTGGCCAATTGCAAAGGGTTTCACAGGGTGCCGTACTCGGGGGATCGTCACCGTGCTGCGACGTTTCTGGGGATCCTTAGGCCTCGGTGGCCTTTGCGCCCCGACCCTGAGCTTTAGCCCTAAAGACACCAATAAGACCCGTGCCCGCACAGGTGCCTGCGGAGCATCCGGGGGGCCCTTGGAGATCTCGGCCTCCGCTTTCCCCTGCTGCTTGCCGGCGTGTACTCAAGTGGACGCTCGCATCGCAAAGAGGATATTGCAGACGCTCCCTCACAACGAGAACACGGCTCCTTTAAGGGCGCAGGTGTCCAGGGAGCCGCCTGACTGGAAAGCCGTCCCCGAGCTGGGCTCCCGAGGCGAGCACTGATCACGGGCACGCGGCGGCGGGGCGCGGGTGGCGCGCAGCGTGAGGCAGCGAGGGTCCCGCAGGACGCGGGGCTGTGGCGGCGGCGCGAGGTATAGGCGCGCGGCGGACAGCCTCTGTAGGCCCCGCCCCTCGCTCCGCGCCCCACCCGCACCGGGGTCCTCTGAGTGCTCGGGCTGCGCGCGGAGCGGGCTCGGGAGGGAAGTCCCGAGACAAAGGAAGCGCCGCGCCGCCTCCGTCGCCGCCGCCTCGTCCACCTCGCTCGCCGGGCCGCGGACGCCCTAGGTGAGCGCGGGTGGGTGGCGCACAAGGTGCGGTGGCGGAGCGGGGGCCGGGCCTCGGCGGCGCCAGGCCTCCGTCGCCGTCGGGCCGGGCCGGGTGGACTCTTCTCTACCCGCGATCGCTTGGGCCCCGATCCCCACCTCTTGCGAGACCCACGACCAGACCCCGATCTCGCGCTCAGAAACTGTCCGCCTCGGAGCTGTTTATGCCGTGGGCTGCGGTCCGATCCTGCTGGTCCGGCCTCGACGTCGTCCTGGCCTTGCCCCTTGGGCTCCAGTCGCTTTCCCTTATGAAAGTGTTGGCGTCCCCTTCGGCGTGCGCTGGCGGTGCGGCGGGGGAGCCGAGGCGGGGTTGACAGGCGCTTCCCTCCACCGAGGGACGTGCGTTTCCGGGGTCACGGGTCCGCACACAAACCTGTGGCGCTCTCCAGCCGGATAGAGAAGCCCAGCAAAGAGAGTTGAAAGTCTTGGATTGCAAGATAACTGGCTCGATGGGGGGGGGGGGGGGGGGTGATGTCTAAAATTCAAAACAACTCCGAGTTTTCTTGTGCTTCTAGAGAACTCCGCTTGCCATTGGTGGGAACCTGAACATCAGCGCTTCGCAGGAGGGAGAGTTCTTTTGTTTTTAAGATTGCTTTGTACCGATTGAAGGGAGGTTGGAACTGCTATTTTCGTGAGAAGGAAAAAAGGAAGGGAATGATTAGATGGGCTCGGAATCCTGACCTGCAGTCGCTTCTGAATCACAGTTTTAACTCTTGTATATTTTGAAAGCATGCTTAGTTCCTGGTTTACAAAGTTACTGTTCGGTGCTTACTAAGTTGGCTTTTTGTTTCCTTTTAAAAAACAACTCTAAATATTTTTTGCTATTAAGGAATTGTTGCCTTTAGGTAGAGAAACTGTCCAACAGATAAGGGAGATGGATACTAGTTTGTCCTGATTTGCTTGTAACCTTTTGAGTGGTTTAGGGATGATGTGCTGTTGTGTCTTTGTCTGGTCAGTCTTGGGATTTGAGACCTTGCTTCAGAAACAGCCCTGGGTCCTGGGAGGTACGTCCAGAAAGGAGAAGTGCAGCAATGGCAGAGTGTGTCCTGAGGCAGGGTGCTTGGATCTAGCAAAGTGAATACCGTCCTTCTGAGGGAGTTTGTGTTTGGGTGGGAAAAGTCTATCCAGAGCTCCTCCTGTATTATTTGTTTTATCCTGGGGAAACCTGTGGGCTGAGTACCATCGCCCATTTTGTAGATGAGGAAGTTGAGGTTGAGGGAGATGAATAGCTTGTCACACTCACGAAGCCAGTAAGTAGCTCTACAGTCTCTGCTGTCAATCGGCAGCTGATCTGAGAGGAGCCGGTTCAAGTACAGCCCACCACTGCAGGGCTCTGGAGGAAGGTGGAGGGCAGACCTCCCCACTTGGCCTGGGGTATCCAGCCTTTGTCCTGCAAGTTGTCTCAGGGAGTTTATGGATATTTTATCTTTACATCTACAACTTGGCTGCTCTGAAGCTTCTAGTAACACTTAGCTGCTCCTTAAGTGCCTCTCTGTTGGGGAAGGCAGAATCAATTTTAAGTGGGATTCTGAAGGAGTGCTTCTGTTTCGTAATTAAAATGTTAGTAAATTGGCTGCTTTCTTCTGGACCCTAGAAGGCCACTAGAAATAGAAGCACCATCTGAAGACCAGGTGTCTGCCTGGAACAGTGCAGGTGAGCACCTGTAGCCCTTTGCCCTGATGGCAGAAGACCCCTGAGGGGGGCTGCTGGAGCTCCTGGAACTGCCCCTCATTAACCTTTCATACTTGGGACAACCACAGCTAAGCCCTAGGACAGGGCCTCCATGGGCAGCTTTGTTCGGTTTTCAGAAGAGGAAGGGTCCTGGCACAGGGTTGGCAGGCAGGCAGACTGTTCTAGCCCCTCCTGAGTTCTGGCCCAGGCCAGGCCCCGCTCCTCTGAGCCCTCTGACCATTTTGTCACCCTACATGGTGTCCGTGGTTCCTCAGTGTTATGGAGCTGGCCTTGGGCTTCAGAAACCTGTTTCGGTGCTTGGCCCAGCTCAGGCTCGCTAGGGACCTTACACCTCACTTAAACAACCATTTACTGGGTTACACATCTTCAGTCACTGAACTTCTATGTTAGTTAATTCAGCAGAAGTGTCCTACCGGCCTGTTCTGTCTACTTTGCCCTGGTCAGGGATGAGGGTCCTGCCCTCTGAGGGTCCTGTTGGTGGGGGAGGTCAATGAGGCAGTACTTTGGGAGCTAACATGTGCTGTGCCCTCAGGCCTGGGTGTGTGGGTAGGATGGCATTGCCACTGGGATCAGGATAGCATTGGGTCTTGCTATTTAGAAGAACCAGTTGAAGTGAAGGGTTTGAGAAATTTAGAAATTAAGAACTTTCAGATATTGGGGCTACCACTCCAGCCTCCCAGTGGTCATCACTGTCACTTCCCACTTCGGACAGAAGCTGGCTGGTGTGCTCCTCTGTCCCACAACCCTGCAGGCTCTCATTTCCTTCCTGCAATCCCACCCTTTCCACTCTCCTCTGGCCCACTGGCACTTCTGTTTCTGAACCATGCCGCCTGGAACAATATCCTGCCAGATTGCCGCAGGCTGTGTTCGATGGCCACCTGGCTACTATTTAAAAGCAGGTGCCTCTCATCCCCATAGTCCTGCTTTGCATCTCCTGGCACCTAGCACTTTCCAGGACATGACTTCCTCACCTGTGAGCCCTCCAGGGCAGTATCCTGGTAGGTTCTTCATGAGTACCTCAGTGGTGTGGTCAAACAGTCCCTGGGAAAGAAATGGGCAGACCAGAGCTCTGGGGATTTGTGGTGGTGAAGAGAAGCTCTGTTGTGTCCAAACCTGGTATTACTCTATTTTGGACTTAATCTTGAGGTTGTAAAAAGTTGAATGGTGCATTCTGGGGTCAGAGTGCTGGAGCTAGGGACCACGGCCAGAATTGGTACGTATGTCACGTGTCTCCCTTACAGCCATGCTTCTTGCCTGGAGAGCTTTGATTTTTGACCCTCACTTTCCTCTTTCTTTTCTTTTTCTTTTTTTTTTTTTTTAAGGTTTTATTTATTTTTAGAGCAGGGCAAGGGAGGGAGAAAGAGTGGGAAAGAAACATCAACGTGAGAGAGAAACATCAATCAGTTAGTTGCCTCATGCATATGCCCCAAGTAGGGGCTGCACCTGCAACCCGGGCATGTGCCCTGAGCAGGAATTGAACTAGCAACCTTTCCCTTTGCAAGGTGATGCCCAACCAACAGCCACACCGATCAGGGCTGACCCTCGCTTTTCTTGTAATGACATAAGCATACCTGTTTTTTGAAAACATACAACATCTGATAGGTCTGGCAACTCACCCAGTGCCCCTCCTGGGTGGTGCTGGAGGTGGCAGTGCTTTTCTACAGTGGCAGTCCCAAACCACTCCTTCTGTGCCTAGTCTTTGGGAAAACAGTCGTCAAGAGCACTGAAGCCCACCCAGAGTTCCTGATTCCATGGAGAGGGTGGGTGGGGACAGGGCGGCTCTTGGGCCTGGGAATGTGTATTGATGTCTGCTGTTGAACTGTTGGCCTGACCTAAGCCCTCCTGCAGAAACAGTATGAGCCTATGGGGATGGGCAGCCAGGTGGTGTGGATGCTGGGATGAAGGGGGCAATTGGGGTCGCTGAGGCGGTTGTGGGTCAGCTGGAGCTGAGGTGGGGTGGGGAGGTTGAAGTACTAGTTACAGAGCTAGGGGGTGCTGCAGCAGGATACCTGGAGGGAGAGTAGCCCTGCCACCCACCCTTGGGAGTCAGAAGACCACCTGGGTTTGTGTTGAGTTCCTGCCCTTAGTAGGCAAGTTACTCCAGATCTCCCTTCCTATCTAGATAGAACAGGTCTGTGTGGAGGCCGCAGCAGTGGGCAAGACTAGGCTGGAACATGGTTGCTGTTAAGTGCTGTCTTTGCTGGGAATGGGTTTTGCCATGCAGGGTTGAGAACCCTGTTGTAGAGAACGCCACACATTGTACTCGGGAACTTGAGGTGCTGGACCTTTTCTCTACAGAGACAGGGAGGAGACCTGTCCCCTGGCTTCAGTATAAATAGGAAGTCTTGGGGAAGCTGCTGGTCACCATTTGTCTTGTTAAAGCCGTGTTTATGGTAAATACTTGGTTCATGGTATCTTTGGTGTTTCCATGGACTTTAAAGACCAACAGACACACTTAGAGTCAAATTCCCCAGCAGGTTTTGTGACCATGTCACCTCTGCATCTGCTTTCTCATGGGCAGCTGGAGGTGGGGTTACAATTCAGTGCCCTGCAGTTGGGTCTGGTATCCCAGACACCTGGAGATGCTGCTTTACCTGAGGGCCCCAGGCCACTGATTTGAACAGCTAAAGGGGCTAAGCCTTGGGAGTCTGTGTTCCCGGCCTGCCGAGGTCTTCCTTCTGCCTGGTGTTCCTGATGAGTTCTTGGGCCCTGCTAGCCTGCTTCCCTTTTATTGACTTTCCCAGAGTAAATGGGAGATAAGCCTTGAACGATTAGGTTTTTATGGAGTGCTAGGGCGGGGCTGTAGGGAGAGAAAGGGTAGGGACAGAGGCAGGGGCCTGGTCTCCTGTCTCTAGACTTGTCCACAATGCAGTTGAGCTGCCCTCCACCCTGGGGCACTTTTCCACTTGGTTGCCTTCAAGGGTCATCCTCCTGGCTAGGCCTGAAACTGAATTCTGAGCCCTGGTTCTAAGCCTGACAGCACCCCCACATTCCTGCACCAGTAAAGGGAAGCAATTCATCCCCACCCTTCCCAGGTCTCAGGCCAGCACTTTGGGTAGCCCCACTTTGTCCTGCCTTTCCTGTGTAGTCTGATAGTAGAACTGGATCCCTGTCACTCCAGCCTGCTGCTGGGTGTGACTAAAGGTGGGCGGGACAGGAGCCAGGTGTCTGCTGGGAGTGTGTAACATCCCTCCCTGTGCAGCGCCTAGCAGTGCTATGACCCAGCCCTGTGGCTTCACCTCTCTGAACCTCTGTGTGACCATGAAATGGAGTCTGAGGAGTGTGCCATGGAGCCCTGGGCCTAGGCAGTTGGCAGGGAAGGGGCCCACGTGGAGGTGTCCAGGGGGCCTGGGTGTCTTCCCTGGTTACCTGCCTGTGGGAGAAGGCTGGGGTCCCGCAAGGGGGCCTGATGCCTGTTCAGACTCTGGGCAGGGCAGCTTTCTAAGAGCAAGCATGGTCTCTCTGGGCCACATGAGAATCTTAACTTACCTGCTCTTGAAACCAAGTCTGCTCACTGGGCAGGTATGAGAGGGAAAGGGCAGAAGGGGCCGGGTTCCCCTCTGATTGCGTCTCTGCTGTCTCTTTCAGGACTTTAAATATGTCGGGGATTGCCCTCAGCAGACTTGCCCAGGAGAGGAAAGCTTGGAGAAAAGACCACCCATTTGTAAGAAAGCTTTATTTCTTCATGTAGCACAGCAGATCATCTCCCCCTGACGACACCATCTAGTCCCTACAAACGGATGAGGCCCTGTTGCAAGTTCTGTACCACCAGGTGGTGGGAGGCACAGGGGTGTTCCTTTGGGCAGCTAACATGAGCTACCACAGCACTAATGTGCTTGCTTGTGTGTGGTTTTCTCGCAGGGTTTTGTGGCTGTCCCAACAAAAAATCCTGACGGCACGATGAACCTCATGAACTGGGAGTGTGCCATTCCAGGAAAGAAAGGGGTAAGAAGTGCCGTGCTCGTGTGTGGGGCAGACTGCTGGGAACCCTTCAGCCTTTCAGAAGGACTTAGGTTCAAAGGTTCATGACATGTGACGGTCACATAGGCCAGGGAACATGAGACGGTGGAACAAGGGTAGGGTGGCACATGATACCACCCCACCCTGGACAGTTTTAATTCTGAAAGAAAGATCTGGGCTATGCCAGGGGTTGTAGGCCCAGGCCCTGATGCATCTTCGAGAGCAGAGGGAGTCTTAGAGACAGGGTGGAGAAAGGGCTGGGGGTGCCAAGGGGGGCTTCAAGTTTGACCTTCTGGATATGCTGCGGCTGGAGCAGTGCTCCTCCTGGGTGTCTTGAGTCTGGAGTCTGGAATGGTTGCCAATACCTGCAGCACAGACTAGGCATTGTCCACCTGTGATGACTGCATAGGGCCCCACGTGTCCTTTACATGCAGCTACAGTCCTCCCCATGTGGTGCTTCCTAGGCTCCCCTGAGTGGGCCTGGGCCAGTTAGAACCAGTTCATTTGAGGCATTAGGGAGTGAGGGTCTCCAGTAACCCAGTGTATGGTGACTCCAAGGGAAGGAGGAGATCCCTGAGGCATTTGGGTTGTGCTGAGGCCTCATCACCTCCACTTCCTCCCACCCATGGTCTCTTGTGAGAATCTGCTGTGCTCAGCCTTAGTGCTTCCTGATGATCTCCTTCCCTGTACTGAGCTGGCAGGATTAGGACTTTGTCCACAAGACAATATGGTCTGGGTTTGCCCTGTGTCTGAGGCTCTGTTGAGGACCCAGCATGCATCCCAGCCTCTACGGAGCCTGTAGTGTTAGGGTGAGGCCAGTGGGCTGTAGCTGTCCCCCTCACGGTCGGGAACGAGTGTTGGACTAAGGAGCTGGGAGGCTAGGAGGGGATCCACACCTGAGCTCACTTAAGTCCTCACTGTAGCCACTCAAGTGAAGACCCTGACCTCCATCCTGGGGTTGGAGAGGACAGCTGCCATGGGCCACCTGTCTGCTCCTCTCCAGGGAGGACTCTTTCCCACTGGCCCTCAGGACTCATGGAGGTCCTGCCAATCCTGTTGTGGGGACCTTGGGCTGCAGGTGGGACACTGGGGCTCAATGGGGGCTGTATAGCAGCAGCACACCCCTCCTCCTCCTCCTGGGCTCCTGCAGCAGAAGGTGGCACACACCTAATCACAGCATCACCTCCCAACAGACCCCTTGGGAAGGAGGCTTGTTTAAACTACGGATGCTCTTCAAAGACGACTATCCATCCTCACCTCCAAAATGTAAGTACAATGGAGTCCTCAAAGGTTGGCTTTGACCACACTCTAGCAGAAATCTGAGTCACCTTCAGGGAGCCTGGCCTCCTGGGGGTTGGCCATTTCACACTGTACTCTACACAGGGCGGCCCTGGCTCTCTGACCCCTGTGGCTGTGGTTATGTGACACTGATCCCTGCGGTTGACTGTGGATCTGAGTGTTTCTAGCCCCGGGGGTGGGGGGCTGTACCTAACAGGCCAAGACTCAGGTCTTGGCTCTACAATTGGGAAGCTCCTGGGTCCTAGAAGGAAGGATCATAAGATACAGGTGAGGCTCCTGAACCCTTAGTGTCTGTCAGGGATGAAGCCACCACATACCATCCCTGGATGGGGATGGACATGCAGAAGGACCACCATTCAGAGAACCTCACTCCTCAGAGGGTTTTGTTTGCCCTGACCTGTTGCCTGTGAGAATTTCACAGCCAACTTGTACCTGCATCTATAGTCTGGATGGGTAGCACATTAAAGCCTCCAGAGAAGGTGGCAGGAAGAAAGGCCAAGGCTGTGTTTAAAACAGTTCTACAGCTAGACCATCATGAAGCAGTTTAGCAAAACCCAAGACGGGAGAAGGGACACCAAATCTCTCCCCTTAGGCAGCTGGAAATCAAGAAACACTACCCATAGCTGGTTAATTAAGTGAGTTGACATGTACATGTGGGAGAGTGCCCTGGTACATGGGAAGGCAAGACTATGTAATTGCCAACTCTTGTGGTTAGTGATTTGAGAGAGAAACATGTTTTCCATTATGATGACATCTACCAGAAGAATTATGTAAATTATCAATTCATAGTGTAACCATTGGGATGGAAACATTTCATTGGAGTGGTTCTTTGCTGTTCGCTTTATTTATTTTTATTTATTTATTTATTTATTTATTGCCATATTCAGGTATTACTTTAAATAAGAAATGAGACAAATTGTACCTGCTCTCATCACTTCTATTTAACATTGTATTGCAATTCCAAGCAAATGCAACAAAACAGGGAATAGAAATGCCAGCAGAGAAATGGGAAAAGAAGACTTAGATCATAGACCATCTTTCTCTCAGTCTGTTTATTAAGGTTGCTGAATAAAAGGTTAATGGGAGGGGCAAAAAAACCATAATTATCTCGGGTTTTTTTGAGGAGGGGTCCTCACTCATAGATAAAACCCATTTTCATACAGTTGCAACAAATGAAAGTTAAAACTATACCCTTTATAGTAGTATCAGGTACCTTGGAATAAATTCAACAAAACATGTTTAAGACAGCTACTGAAAATGAAACCATTTCTGAGAGAATGAAGGACAGCCTAAATAACTGGCTAGATGGGCTGTATTTATGGATTGGAAGACACACTGTTAGAAAAATGTCAGTTCTCTCCAAGCTGATCTACAGATTCAGTGTAATTCCTATCAGAAGCCAAGCAGATTTTTGTGGAAATTGTCACACAGGCTCTAAAATGTAGGAAATGCAGAATGCTGAGAATTGCCGTGGCCCCTGGGGTTTTAGGAAGGGAGGATGGTGAGGCCCAGGTTGGGGCGCATTGAGTAAAAAGTACCCAGACCCATTAGCAGGATGGCCAAGATGTGAACCAGATTGAGACCTGCTACAGAGACACAGTAACTGAGACGCAGAGCAGAGAGTTTAGAAAACCACAGGTGTACGGCAGCATGGTTTATGATAGAGGTGACACTACAGTGCATGGGGAGAGGGTAGCCTTCTAATGCATGGACTGGGACCGAATGTCCCAGTGAAAGAGGATTCAATCTCCCTTCTGCCGTAGACAAAAGCCTTTGTGATGGATCATGAAGCCCAGTGAGAAGGTGGGTGAGACAGTACAGCTTTTAGAGAAAGACAGGAGGATGTCTTCATGACTTGGATAGGCAAAGCTTTCTTAGCGAGGGAAGCATGACAAGTGCTTTTTCCCCAGAAGGGGAAAACAACCAATTGGTCTACACTGAAGTTAAGACCGTCAGTACTTATTCTGACTATATCAAGAGCATCTATAAATCAATATGTAAAAGGCAAACAACCGTTTGATGGAATAGGCCCTTTGCAAAAGGTTCTCAACCACTTTACAAGTTACAACCACGGAGTGAACAGGCAGATAACTGAGGCAGGAGAGGCTGCAGAACCGTCAGTGCCCTCAGATGCACATGAGAAAAATAAATTTTGACCATTTCCTTGGGAAAGCTGTCTGCCATGTCTACCGAAGCTAAACTTATCCCTACCTGAGAACCCAGTTGTTCCACTCAAGTAAATCTTCCACAGAAGTGCATACATATGTTCACCAAAGGTATGGACAAGCATGTTTATGATAGCCCTGTCTGTAAGAGCCAAAAGCTAGAGACAACGAAAGTGCCCATTCACAATAGAACGGATAAAGAACTGTAAAAGCAAGAATGAACTAGTTCCCCAAACATAATGTTGAGTGGATAGAGCCAGACACAAAGTAATTTATTCTGGAGTCCTTTTATGAAGGTCAACAACAGGCCATGTGATGGACATTGTGAGAAGTCAGGAAGGTGACTTGGTATGAAAGAAAGCCAGACCCAAAAGGCGGGACTGAGGGATTTGGGTATGTTGGTATTCATCATTGATACACTTTTCTAACTTCTAACTAAGAAACAAGATTTATAAATCAGATTAAATTAAAATTAGGAACTTGTGTTCACCAAAATGTACAATTAAAAGAGCAAAAAGGCGAATTCAGAGTGGGAGAAGATATTTGCAAGATATGTAGTTGACAAAAGGCGTGTGTCCAGAATATGTAAACAGCTCCTACAAATCAGTGAGACAACCCCAATAGAAGAATCCAAGAAACTTGAACAAAAACTTCTCCAAAGAACCAACCAGTTCATCCCAATAAATGAAAAGTGCTCCCCTCAGTGGTCATCAGGGAAATGCGACTTAGAGAGGCAACCACGATTCATTTAACAATGGCTGAAGTCAGAATTGCCACACCAGGTGTTGGCCATGCTATGAACTGTTGGATGTTAGTGGGTAGAGCCGCTTTGGAAACTGGCAGTTTCTATTTACGTTCAGCACACACATCCTGTGATCTAGCATTTCCACATGGAAAAGCACACGTGCACCAAAATTCACATCCAAGAGCAATCACAGTTTTATTCAGATTCCCTCAGATCTGCACCTGCAGTGCGGTGGCCAGGCCCATGGGGCAGCCAGACTCCCAGTGGATGTTGTGCAGGAATGAGTAACTGCCACTACCTGTGAGGACACATGACCCACGTGTGCCGAGTGGGGAGATCCTCATGTGGCTCGTGTGCTGACAGTGAGACATCCTGCCTAGGCGTTGCAGTTTGGGTTGATGGGGCAAATGGAGTGTGTGATATATGAAGGAGTTTGGATGTATTCATTTTTTGGTAATTCATCACACTATACTAGACTTGCTGTGCTTTTCTAGGTATAATTAATGTTTAAAAATAGAAAGGGAGAAAGTACCCAGAAAAAAGATAAATACACTAAAATGCCAGCTGTGGTTAATGATCCCCGAGTGGGGCTCATGGCAGTATTTTTTCTGCTCTTATTTTCAAATGTTTTACATGTATTGATTTTTTTTTTTTTTTAAGAAGAAGTATGGGGTCCTAAAAGCCTTTGCTTTGAAGGAGAATGAGCTGCTTTGAAGATGGCCACTCATTTGGAAGGACCTTGGCTACTTCCCCAGGATCCTTTTCACCTGCTTCAGCAGCCCCTTCCCATCTTTCCAAGCCTACACTGGCTGGGGTGGGGCCTACAGAGGCCACCTGGGACTCTGACCACCCAGTGTCCTGAAGCAAGGTCCTGGGGAGGGATGGGGCTCTGCTGGCTCCCGTCCTACCTCTTCCCACCTCCTCCTACCTTATGGCCGCAGTTTTTTGTAAACAGTTCTCTGGGAAATGCCTCACGACCTGCAAGGCGTCCTGGTGCAGGGGAGATAGGGATGTCATCAGGGCAGGACATTATTTTGTATGACATCTGCCACCAAAACATGTTTTCTTTCTTCTGTGTGGTCCAGGCAAATTTGAACCACCGTTATTTCACCCGAACGTGTACCCTTCGGGCACCGTGTGCCTGTCCATCCTCGAGGAAGACAAGGACTGGAGGCCGGCCATCACGATTAAGCAGGTATGCAGCACAATGATTTCGCCTCAACCTTCCTTCAGGACCAGAGTTTGCCTTTGAACTGCTGACCCCACACCTTGCTTTGTTTTTCTCTCTTACACAGATCTTATTAGGAATACAGGAACTTCTAAATGAACCAAATATTCAAGATCCAGCTCAAGCAGAGGCCTACACAATTTACTGGTTAGTAGCGATCTGGCTCCACTTGCCGTGACCTCGTCAGCTTGCACGGCCTTCCCTGGAAGTCCAGCCTAGGCTGCCTGGTAGGAAGGAGAGCAGTAGGCTAGCTGAGTGGGCGGACAGTCCTGATGCTCCTGACAGCCTAGACCCCAGCTCAACGTGGTGGCAGCTGGGGTCGGTGCCACGAAGAGGGCACTGGAGGCATCTAAGGAGGAGCTGGATGGTGGCGAGAATGGATAGCCAGAGCTGGTGTGGCCAGAGCAGTGTTGAGGGGGTATGGCAGGGGGCAGGCAGATGACATGGGCGCCTGTTCAACACTGCTTTGCCCCTGATCGGCTATGGCCAGGCAAACCCTGTGCCTCCAGGAGCCCAGTCCAGCTCAGATGGGAGGGCGTGGACACTGGAGGGAGAAGCCCCAGACCTCCCACCTCTCCCCTCTTTTGGCCCAGCCTGGTGTGGCAACTCCAATGGACATGCTCCACGAGGGAAGTGGCTTTCATGACTTGCTTTTGGTCCCCCAGCTGTTCTGACATCCCCAGTTAGGTGCTGTGAGAGGACAGCCTGGTGTGACTTAGTGTGAGTGATGGAGCTAAACCTGACATGTGGGGCCTGTTGAGTGGACAGTGGGGGAGGACCCTGACCCTAGCCTTCCTGGCCAGCCTCCCAGGCTTCTCTTGGCAGGGTGTTACTCGGGGTTGGGGGCTCTGACCCCAGCTGCTCCACTGTTCAGAAACCTGGGCCCCAAGGGGCTGACCCACAGGGTGAGGCTGGGCAGGGTCTTGTTCTTTCCAAGAGGACATTTTTGTAATTGCAACAAGTCGGAAAGTAGGCTTCTCTGAGCCTCTGAGAAGAGCCAGATTGCAAGAGATGCGTTTCTTCTCTCCAAAATGGCTTCCAATTCCTGAGTCCAACCCAGTTGTTGGCTGATGGCGCCCCCTGGTGGCCGAGAGTGACAAGACGCTCCAAGGTAGGAGCTTAGGTCCACCATCTCCCAGCTCTCGGGCTGGCTACCCCTGCTCCAGACTTTAGTCCTGTCTTCTCTGTGAGGCTCCCAGCCCAGGGAATTGCTGTTAGTGATTCCAACAGAGCTTAGCTTGAATTTACTCGTGTCTCGTTGACTGCTGTGCATCAGCGGCTCTTGGAGATGAGTCTTCACACCTTGACCCTTGAGCTGGGTGCTGTTTGTTTTTACTGTGACTTCTGTCTGCATAAGGCCCTGTCAGCCTGCACCTCTTTGTAAATAGGGCCACTTGGGTCCTTGCTTCTGAGCTGAACCATTGTGATAGACAACATGGCCCACAAAGCCAAAATTTTTCTTGCTGATCTTTAGAGAGAGCTTTCCGGTTCTGGAGTGTGTCGTAGTATGGGTGTGATGCCCTGGGATTAAGTTGTGTCTTGCTACCATGCCTGTGGCCATCGGCTCCATCTGTGGTGGCGTTCACCATTTAGTTGCAGTATTGTGCCGTTCGCAGCAGGGGTTCACAGGGTCACTGCCAGGTGCCCGTGCATGCTCCTGGCTGTGTGGCTCCAGGCCTACTTAGGACTAGAGCACCTTTTATGTACTCTGTGCTCCTTACATGCCAGATGGTGTCATAGACTACTTCACAAGAATAAGACATTATTTCTCCAGTAAGCATCTAGTTTAAAAGCACCTCTTTTATCAGATCTCCTTTCCCGTGTTTTCGGATGGGCATGTCCTACACTGGCAGGTGGGCCTGTGCTCTAGGGCAGACGCCCTGTGCCTGGCCTCACTTGGTAAATGGCAGGGCTGGAATGCGCTGCCTCTGCTATCGCTTCCAGCTCCTTCCCAGGTTTTCCTAGCTAGCTGCCTACACCCTGGGGGTCTGGGCCCTTGGCCAAGGTGGGAGCACAGGAGCAGTCTGCCGGCAGCACAGACTAGCGATAGAAGCTTGTCCTCCTGCCTTCATTCTTGGCTCTCGGCTGGGCATGGTGCTGACACTGACCTCCTGGGACTGGGGTACACCTGGGTGTCATGCTAGCTGAGGGCAGGCTCTAGGCAAGTTTCCACCTCTTCTGTTGCTGGCACTGCAGCCTTTCTCCAGAGAGGCCAGAGAGGCAAGGCCTGGGGCACCAGAGCCTGTTGTCTGCACTGGCCAGAGCTGAGGGAAATTCTTGTGGTGGCCCCTCTGTCCCTCAACCCTGGGGTCTGCGCATGGGCCAGGACCAGTGGTCTGAGAGGCCACAACTTGCTGAGAGTACAGCTTGGAAGGAGCCCTGGCTTTCTTACCGGGGTATGAGTGTTCCCAAGTGTACACACTGTGCCTGAGCTCTGAGAAGGGTTCCTGACCAGCCCATGAGGTATTTGAGGAGACCTGTGACCTGGAATGTCAAGGAGCCCATTCATAAACATCATCATGTACCCACGGGCCTCAAGGTCACATTGATCCCCGGGTAGCAGCTGGTCTCCTCTTCCCTGAGGTCAGGTTTGCTCCCTCCCACCCTGCCTGTCACCCTCGCCTAGGCAGTGCCTACCAGCCCCCTTTCCCTTGGCAGCACATCTGCATCTGGAGTCCCAGCCGAGGTCCTCCCCAGACCGCCAGAAAGCTGCCCGCCACCTCCACACCTTCACACTCAGGACTGAGAACCCCATGGAGAAACCCTCCAGCTGTCTGGGTCTGTTTTCAAAGACTAGATGAGCGGTCCTTATTTTCTCTCCAAAATGACTATTGCTGTTTCAAAAAGGAGAGAGAGAAAACTGCTGGTCATGGGTTAGACTTTTGAACTTCTGGTCCAGGCTGTTCTAACATGTCTCTCTCTCTTGACCTCCTCAGCCAAAACAGAGTGGAATATGAGAAAAGGGTTCGAGCACAAGCCAAGAAGTTTGCACCCTCATAAGCAGCGACCTGCGGCAACATCAAAAGGAAGGGATTGGTTTGGCAAGAACTTGTTTACAACATTTGCAGATCTAGCATTGCTCTATACAATTACTAGTCATCTAGGGGAGGCAGGCGGGCACCATTTTCCATTTCCGCCACTGGTACACAGATCTCCACTTGCTGAATTGCCCAGTTTTTCATACAGGGTCTCTTCCTTCAGTCTTTTGTATTTTTGATTGTTATGTAAAACTTGCTTTTATTTTAATATTGATGTCAGTATTTCAACTGCTGTAAAATTATAAACTTTTATACTTCTACGAGTCCCTGAGGAGCTAGTTCCCTTTGCTCGTGGGTGCAGGCATGCTTCCCACTGTCAGAGCTACACGTAGCCTCCAGCTGGCTATATGAAAAAGAAATCGGCCTGTCCCCTGCCCTCACGCCTCTGTCCTTCTCTCTGCAGAACCCGGGTTGTGTTGCTATGAGCCTCAGATCCAAAGTCAGCGAGCCTCTTGTTTCCGCATCACTTCCTTTGTGTTTATATGGCGTTTTGTCTGTGTTGCTGTTTAGAGTAAATAAACTGTTTATATAAAGGTTTTTGTTGCATTATCGTCATTATAAGTGTGAGGAGGCAGCCTTAGGGTGTGTCCCCCCCACACACACACAGCTGTAGGCCCCACAGAGCACTGGCATCCGCCCCAGCACGTCTCGCTGCCTGTGCCTGGGTCCTACGTGGCACTTGTCCTGGTCCTTTGTAAATAGTTCTGTGTACAAAGATGGTGTGTGTCCAGGGTTTCTGTCCATCCGACCCGAGTCTTTGGGCTGTAGAGCACTAGAGTTCAGATCTTGTCAAGTTGAAATTGGTGTCAAGACCCATCTAAAGTGTGTGCTGTCCGAGCCATTAGGAGGAGGAGGCGCCTAAACCCAGGCCAGGGCAGAGCCCGTGAGGACCACGTCTAAGCCACTGGCCCTCCTCAGTGGCCAGTGCAGAGTGGCTGGGCCACGGCATGTGACCTTTTTACATCTTGGCACTGCCCTTGGGTTTCTGCATGTAACACCCAGCCCTCCCATGCTCACCACTTCAGCCCCACCCCTAGGGACCCATAGAGAGCAGCTCTGAGGGCCACTGTCACATGCTCTTTCTGTCTCCTAGAGCATTCTGAACCTGGTCACCCGAGGAAGCTGCCCTCCTCAGAGCCCTGGAACCTGAGCCCACAGCAGAGCTTCCAGAAGCTGGCTGCTGCTTCTGTTGTAAGAGGTCCTGGGTCCTGGCTCAGCAGGGTGGTGCTATAGATGGAGACAGGAAGTGGCAGACAGGGACCTGGCCCTGGGTCCCAATGAGCACAGTGCTGACCAGCACAGAGGCCCAGAGCTGGCCCTCTTCCAGCCAGCCTCGCCCTCCCACCCCGAGGACCCTTGTCAGAACCAGGTTGCCTGTGGCTCTGGCACATGGACTGAGGTGGGGATGGTCCCCAAAGGGGTGGGGAGCACAAGGAGGCCTGGTCATCTGGGCCCTTGGCCAGGAAGGGGGTGCCTCTGTTCATCCCTCAGTTGACAGCGTGGTCCGAGGGCCCAGTGCCTTGTTCACTTGCTCAGCTGGATGTCTGTTGGGTTGCTGAGCTCCGAGCTCTCGGTTTGATGTTTGTGATTATTTCTAACGCAGAGGGCCTTACGCGGGGGTTCAGCGGGTCGTGTGTGTATATCCCCTCCCAGAATGTCTTATTTTGTAATGACTGAACTACACTTAGTAATAGTTACACATGTATATGGTTAATATATATGGAAATGCAATATATTTTCTAGTTAAAGCATTCTAAAGTAATCGATGTTTCTAGCACATTGTCGTGACTGGCTAATGAAATGTTCTTTTGTGCCACAGTTCTTGGCTTAAAGATGTGAATCTTGTAACAGGAGAACTATGAAATGTGATCATTCTGTTTCTACTGTAAGGGAAGAGAGTGTGTTCCCAGCATGAGGCACCTAATTAGTGAGGAATTGTGGGCAATAGATTAAACCACTGTATCTAAGAATCCTGTAATTAAAACATTTCCACAAACTGCTGCCTGCAGGGTGTGTCCTTTTCTTGCCCGCCTCCCACACAGGCCACCCCTGCTCGCTGCTGCTGTGCCCAGGGAATTCAGGCCTTCTCTCCATGGCCTCCAATATTAGACCCTCAGTGGCCCTGGCGTCGGGGGTCATGTCCTTGGGAACTGCAGTCAGATCCCATCCCCTCTGTCTCCTTTAAGACCCTGGCATGGGCAGGCAAGGCTGGAACACATCCAGTGCTGGCCACTGGCCTGCTGGAGCAGTCTTCCCGTTGCGGACCTGGGTCTGTTCTTGTCACCTAGATGGGCCTTCTCAGGGAGCAGGATTCCGTCCTTACAGATCCAAGGTGCATGCAAAAACTCCCAGTTCAGACCCTAATGGGGCCCCTGGGATAACGTGTCCGGGGCTGAGGGGCGCTAGCTTAGCCCTCAACCTCCATTTCCCCATCAATGACTGCTCAGAGGCCTGAGTCATCTCCTGGCCAGGCTGTGGGTCCATCCCCCTGTTCTTTCTGGACTGTCCCAGCTGGACCAGCGCTGTTTTCTCACACCTGTCTGCCCACACAGGCCACCTCGCTCCCTGACCTGCTGGCCCAAGGCCTTCCCACACAGGGTCCCACCGTGGACAGCCTCCAGTTTGAGGCTGCGATGACAGGTTGGCAATTGGAAGTCCAGCATTGATCTGGGCTGGCTTGAACAGGTCTGAGTCAGCTTCATCTGGGAGGCCTGAGGAGCCCCTGCACGGCATATGCCCTGAGCACCCCTCTGCTGAATCTGGGGGTGTCCCACTGCAGGGGCCCAGGAGGCTCACAGAGGCTTCCAGATGCTGTGACCCCATCTGCAGATGCTGTGGGTCCCATGGGGCTAGAGCACCAGGGTCACATCCACTCTGCTGTCCCCAGACCCAACAACTGGCTTCAGCAGTTTGGCCCAAAGGCTCCGGCATCTGTTAGGAGGCCATTTTTCCTGAGCTCCTAGAAGAAAATAAGGAAACAGCAAAGCCACAGAGCACAGACCTGGGTTCCTCCCTCCTTGGCTCCGCCCTTCCAGGTGGCCCACCCACGCCGTCTTCCAGGATGCCCTTCTGAAGAGGGGCGAGCTTGATGCTCCTGCTGCCCCTTCCATTCCTCCAAGGAGGAAGGAATCTGGAGCCCCTAGAGCTAGGGCCAAGGCATCTCATCCCTCCATTGTGCAGAGAATGCCTGTTCTGTGGAGGAGCCGGTGCTGGGCCCCCCTGTAGCTCTGTCTCCTGATACTGTCCTGGCCCCACAATGGTTAGTGCTGGCGGTGGCCCCAGCACACCTGCCTCTGGGTGAAGAGCTGCCGGAAGGCAGTGGGCAGACTGCTTTTAGGCCCAGGCCCGGCTCAGACTCCACCTGTGCAGGTGTAGGCAACAGGACCCCTCCCGAGCGTCTGCTGACTGCGCACCTCAGGAAGCAGTGTCTAAGGCAAGGGGCCGTCTGGGCCAGGCCCTCTCCCACCTGGAGCCCCTGTACTGGCAGAACCACCCAGGATGGCGCAGGCAATGGGACAGATTTCTACAGTCCTCAGGGTCCTCTAACCCAGGGTTGGCAGGGACCCTTGCCCAGGTCCCATGGCCTGGCCCCTTTCCCTGGACTGGTGCTGGGGTTCAGGGGGCGGTGGGAGGGGCCTGACAGCCAGGAGGCTGTGCCTGCGATTCCAAGGTCTGCCACCAGAGAGTGTGAGCTGGTGTGTTAACTAAAACCTGTGGCAGTGGGGTGGACTCACTGAGATGTCCTCATCTCCTGTACCACCCTCCCTCCACTCGGCATCAGCTATCAGCACTTATCCAGCACCAGGTGTTTTTCTCTCGGCGGTAAGGAGGAGAAGCCATTCCTCCCACCTGCCAGGCCCTTTCCTTCCAGAAGCCCAGAGCCCTGCCCTCCTTTAGGCAGAATGTCTTGTGCCCTAACACCTGCGGTGACATGTGCAAGCCCCCACACTTCCCCTCACTACCTCCACTGCTCAGGACCACTGTCAGGGGTCTGGGGCAGAGGGGCGGGTGAGACTTCAGAGCAAGGTCTGGGGCACAGGCAGGAGGAGTGAGGCAGCACCCTCTCTACCCACTCCTGGCTGTGGGACCAGCAGGATCTGCTTCCACCCCAGCCTTCAGAGGTGGAAACATTCCCCTCCCCAGGTCACTGGAGGTCAGGCCAAACAGTTCAGCGGTTCCCATCCCTGTGGACTGGCGGAGTATGCAATGGGCACTAGCCAGCACATACTCTGTGCTGAGACCAGCTTAGGTCCCCCAGCAGCCCCCAGGATGGGCACTGCTGTTTTACAAATGAGGGAAACTGAGGCCCAGGGCAGCAAAGGGGAGCAACAGGGCAGGGGTCTGACTGCCTCAGACAGGCCTGACTTCAGTCTCAGAACAGATAGGGAGAATGAAGGGACGGGGCACAAATGGGACCATCGCTCCAGCCCTTGGAAGTGTGTGTGGAGGGAAGTCCTGGGGAAACAGGCTCAGGGCTGGGCTTGGGACCCAGCCTGTGGCTGTGTAACCCTATTCAAGCCCTTTCCCATCTGGGCCTCAGTTTGCCTAAGGAGAATGGTGAAGTCTCCAGGGGCCTTCTACCAACAGGTTAGTTAGTTTTAGGGCTGGTGCCTCTGGTGCCACTGGCCTGCCCTTGGCACCCCCAGGGCATGGGTGAGTGGTGCAAGCAGCATGCCCCCCACTTCAAGCAGCCCCTCCTAACTTCCTGTTTACAGCAGCTGCAGCCTCGTCTCTTCCTCCCAAGCCATCATGATCACCATGGGAACCAGACTGGCATGTTTATTCCAACAGGTTGGCAGACCCTGACAAAACTGCAGGCATGAGGGGCACCAGCTCCAAAATCCTGGCTCAGGACTTGTCAGTCACCCCTGGAAGGACAAGCTGAGTGGCACAGGGCCCAGGCTATTCACCTGCTTCCCCAACTCATCTCTCACAAGCAGTTGCTGCACATCCTGAGCACCTTCTACCCTCATTTGCCTGGCTGTTCTGGGTCAGTGTTGTAACACGCACACACACACACACAGAGTAGTTGCATGGGCATAGAGTCGCACAGATGTGAGTTGGTCTGGAAGCTGAGACAGGTGGTAGCCCCATCAAAGCAGAGCCCACCCTGTCCTTGTGTAAGGTGGGAAGCACCCTATGTAAAAGGACAATTCACTGAAAGGTGAAGTTGTTATGGATGGTGCCTCCCTGCATGGAGCTATACTCTGGAGCCCTGTTCCTCCAGTCTTTGGTCCTCCCCTCAGCTCACCTTACCCCTGGCCTTCCCAGAGAGAAATATCCTTGCCTCTGGGCCTGAGTTGTAGCGGATTCCAGGCTTGTCTTGCTGTGCTTTTGGGTGAAAACTCCAAGTCTCGGTTTGATCCCCAAGAACAAGGTGTTCTGAGGGTCCAGCAGAATTGGCCAAAGGCAGGGCTGGGGTCTAGGACGCTGTGCACCTCAGGAACAGAACCTCTGCACAGCCCCCACGGTTCTCCAAGTGTGGTCCAAGGAGGCCCAGCAGCACCTGGAGCTTTCACAAATGCAGATGATCTGCCCTAACCCAGACTTTTGCAGTCAGTAGGTTTGGGGAAGCCAAGCAATCTGTGTTAACAGGATCTCTCCAGGTGACCATGGTCAAGTTTCGGAATGCTGCAGTGGACTGGGAGCAGGGAGTCCAGAAAGGGACACTGAAAGTGGGCTGGTAAATGCACCGGCTGGTCCAGCTCAGGCCCTGAGGTTACACAGGCTGTGTGCCCAGGCCCATGGCCCACCCTGGGGTGTCTGGGGCTTCATCTGGATCATGGGGACACTCACCCCAACAGGAAATCAGGGCTGTCATGGAGCATTCTGGGTTGATGACTGCAGCACCCCTCACCCCGGGTGCGGCCTCTGCCTACTGAGAAGAGGGAGCCGTTAGCCCCGAGATGAAGAAGTCCCCAGGTTGCTGGGAGGACGACTTAGGAGCTGGCTGCACAGCCCGTTCTGAGCTGTGGGCCAGGGGAGCCTTGTTAAGATTCAGTGACTCTAGCTTCCCTGGGGCTCTGGAGAGAGCCTGACGCAAAGTGGAACCTGCTCCCGGGTCTGCACCCACCAGCCCAGCGTCCCGACCCCGGAGGAAGGGTGCCCCCTGGCCGAGTACTGGGGGTGCGGGTACCCTCGTCTGGCCCCGCTGATGGTGGGGGGTGCAGGGGCGCACAGAATGGGGGGTGGGGGCGCTTGGGGCGGGCCCGCAGGAGCGGGGGCGGGGCGAGCAGGCCAGGTCCCGCCCCAGCCTCGGCTCCTGCTGCAGCTGCGGTGGGCCAGCTGCGCTCAGTAGTCGGCGCGCTAGGCTACAAGCAATAGCGGTCCAGAGCGTCCTGGAGTCAGTACGAACGAGGCAGCTGCAGGACCCCATCCCTACTCGCGCCCAGCCCACGGTGAGTGCTGTGACTTCGTCCCGCGCCGTCGAGGCTCAGCCGGTGCCCACCTGGACGGACCTGGGGTGCCGCCCCCTTTGGCTCCTCCGTGCGCACTCCAAGGCGGCACCGAGAGGCCCCCACCGAGGCCGAGGGCGGCGGGAGGTCTCAAAGACGCGCCCCTGACCACGGGGAAACTGAGGCCGGTGCTTGCTCGGAGGAGCGGGTCTCTAGCATTTCTACCCACGCCCTATGCGCACTCCCCTAGGAACACGGAAGCAGGAGGGGGCCGGGGGTGGGGAGGGCTGGTCAATCTGCCACGGTGGGTGGGTGGGAGGGCGAGGTGGTGGGGAGGGAGGTTGGGCCAAGAACCCCAGAGACGCTTTGCGATGTTTCCCAGGTGAGGAAGACGCGCGCGCAGTGCACCGTCCCTGCCACGCTCCTCTAAATCCCTGTCAGTGGAAGACCCGCCTATCCCCGTTACCTACCGCAAGGGTCTAGAGGGGCTTAAAAATATACATATTCACCTGACCATCTTCTGAGCTTCCTGGACCACCGCCCCTCCAATGGGGGAAAGACCCTACAACTGGCCGGACTGGACCGGCTCCTATGGGGAGCACCACGAAGGAGGGAGGGGTATCAGTAAGAGAAATGGGGGGAGGAACATTGCGTGGAGACAGGTGAGTAAGGACAGGTAAGGGGGGCCTCAGAGGAAGAACGAACTTACTGGGGTAAAATCATTTTTCATGCGTTCATTGCAGAAGCATCTAGCTAGCCCTTTACAGATGGTCTCGGGCTTCATGGAACTCTAAGAAAACCTACAGAGTTGGTTAAAATTCATATCCCCAGGCCCTTCCCTAGGGACTAGGTTGGGATGACACCCCAGGGAGGGAGCAGCATTTGTAATGGGCATTGCCCTCGAGTTGTGTGGTGTAGCACTGCCTGGGAAGTCAGCAAGGCTGTGGAAAGATGGGAGCCAAAAAACAACAAAAAAGAGTGAAGGGGGCCGTGGGGGCCAGGTGGGGGCCAGGCTGGGAAGACAAGACTAAGAAGACAGCATGGAGAACTAGCATGTGAGGCCAAACATCCCGCCACACCCAGGGCAGCACCAGTGGACACCTGACCCCCAAGTTGCCAGGGACCTAATTTCTGTAAGAAGGGCGTCCCAGCACTCTGAAAGTGTTTGTTACTTCCGAGGGTGCCCAGCTGGCCACTGGGGATACTGACTAGAGCTCAGCTGCCCCAGACTCACCTGCCTCAGAACCACCCGAGAGAGGCTAGTGGGAAAGAGCCTGGCCTAGAGCCCTGGGTTTGAATCCTGACTCTGGGCAAGTCACCTCAGTCCTGGGCTGTGAAATGGGACATCCATTCTGCAGTGTTATCATTTCCCATTCAATCGGGGTCTTGGGGACAAGCAGGGAACAAGACTGACCTGCTGCCCCTATCTTTGACTTGCCTGCAGTCAAAGAAGCATGGCCGGCCTCAGTTTGCTTGTCGGACCTATGGGAGCTATGATTCTGGCCCTGGGGACTGGGCATTAGCAGGGATGTTCTGTGTCACCGTCCAGGCCCAGGAGGGTTGGACAGCTCAGGAAGGAGTGCCATTGGTGCCCATCACACAGATGGAGGGGCCCCTGTAGCCCTATGCTGCACTAGCTCCTGCCCCATATGGGCTGCGGGGCCCTGGCAGTGAGTGAGTGCTTTCTGGAGGGATGGCCACAGGCTCACTAGTGCTAACAGCTCTGGGTGAGGGGCTGGCTGGCTCCCAGGGCCAAGGCTGTTGGATGCCACGAGGCCATCAACTGCCCAGACAGCCCAGGACTGCCAGTGGAACCTGAGGAGTTTCTGAGCACTCAGAATGAGCCATCTCAGACACCTGTGGCCAAACAACACTGTTGGCCCCATCTTGGCAAAATGGGCTTAGGGAGTAGGGAGGTAGGCTGGCCCACCTGGACCCCAGGACTCAGGACATGTCAGGAGCTTAGTGCTTGGACACAGGAACCAGGGACACCTGGACTCCATCTCAACCCACCTGCTGGCTCTGTGGCCTTGGGCAGTTTCCTAACCCCGGCACCTCGGGTTCCTCATCCAAATGAGGGGAACAGAGCAGCATCCCTCTCCAAAGCTGAGCACCATCCGGTGAGATGTTGAGTGGAAAATGCAGATAGGATGCTGCCTCACCACCACCTTGAACATTTTGTTTTCACAGACACCTCCACACTTGCAGCTCAGGTCACTGGGCTCCTGCATCACATTTGTCTCTGAGATGTAGAGCCCCTTTACCCCTGTTACATGCAGACACAGCAACTGGCGGTTGCCCTGGCAACAGCTCAAGCAGTGGCGGCTCTCCTGGCTTTGGGGGCTGCTGTGAGAGCAGCTTCTTCTACTCAGCTAGAGAGAGGAAAGGGGCCTGTGATACCCAGCCCCATGGGGACCTCACAGTTAACTGTAGGGCAGCAGCTTCTGGGAGGTGTGCCCAAGCTGCAGAGCACTCATCTTTGGGGAGAGGCTCCCAGGGGCAGACACTGATAGGTATGAAAGGGGGTGGGCCTCATTTCTGGTAACTATGGGTAGACAAGCTGCTTGCCTCCCCTTGTCTGGGGGTGGTGGCCTGAGCTGGTGGGGTGTATAATCCAGCAGCTCTGGGACCACCAGAAGACAAGTGGACAGACACAGCTGGAGCAGGACCTGGCTTGCTCAACAAAGTCAATTTCGGTGTGCACTGGCCCCAGCTCTCTCAGCAGAACTTAAGGTTCTATGGAAGAAGCAGCAGGTGTTTGAGAGACCACGCACACATGGGCATGATTCCTGAGTAGTAGCCCCATTCGGGGAGGATGGCCTGGGCCTACAGGGCAGAAGTGGTCTCAGCTGACATTCACACCACTAACTGCCCATGAGACCTGGGCTAGTAGATCTGTCTGGCTGAGTCCCCATTTTCTTATTTTGTTAAGTGAAAATGACAGTAGCCCCTGCCCCGGCTGATATGTCTTACTTGGAGGCACCCTCCATACGTGGACAAGTTCCCATCAGCCAGGAAGGGGGACCTGGGCAGTCAGTGCAGAGGCCCCGTGCTGCTCTAAGGGGACCAGGGTGTGTTCTCTGCACCAGAGGCCAGCAAGCCTGGGCAGGGAGCCGAGGGGTGGGCACTGAGCAACAGAGGTAGCCTGGCAGACGGTCTGCACTTTGCTCTGATGGTTTTCAGGGGGAGCAAGGGAGCACCCTGGACTTTGAGGGAGGTACAAGGACAATTGGTGGACAACCAGGGAAGAGGTGGATGCATGGCTGGACAGTGCAGTGGAAGGGGCGGGCTTGAAGGACAGCAGCAGCTTAGCTGTCATCCTGCCTTTCCTTCTGAGGTCTGGAGAGACCACTGAACTCCCTAAAGGAGACACGCAGGTGTCAAGGTGTCACCTCAGGCTGGGCCTTCTCCCCTGCCACAGGCTGGCTAGGCAAGGAGAGCCCAGCACCGGTTGTGACTAGAAGCAGCGAGGCTTCTCAGAGGAAGGCTGGGCCCTGCCACCTGGATGAAGCACGTCCCTGTTACTCAGAGGTGCCTGCTGCTGGGGTCACTGTCTGCAGACCCTCCAAGGGCTACAGACTTGTTCAGCCCAAGCCCTGTCCCTCACATAGGTTCTGGCCACACAGAGCAGAATGACCAAGGCTGAATTGGCTTCAGAGGGCATGGGCAGGGGGCTGTCAGGCCCAGGCTCCATTCCTCTCTTGGTCGAGGGCCCTTTCCTCTGTTAGCTGCGGCATCTGGGCTGCTCCAAGGCCCAGTGTCTCAGTTGCCATTTCAACATAGGGCACTTGGAGCAGGACAGGACAGGGAGAAGGGGCTGTGGCTCCATACCTTGCACCTTCTAAGAGCAGGACCTGGCCCATGTTCTCATTTCCAATGATTGCAGTGAACAGGGTCTGCTTTGGGCAGCAGCCCAAATGGTGAGGATGGGGCACTGGCCCTGCTCTGCTTGGTGGGTGAAAACCCGTGGCAGGCCCTCCTGTGCATCATGGCCACATGGGAAGGGGAACACAGGCTTCGCAGGTCACTTCTTACAGCCTTGTCCCATCCCCAGAGCCACCCTGCAGGTGTTTCCCATTTGCAGATTGGAATATTATCAAGTGAAAATGACAGTGGGCTTCTGCTCAGGCTGATGACTTAGAACAAGTGACTTGACAGCAGTCCTTGTGGCCCCCTACATGCCTACACAGTCCAGGATGGGGGGTGGGCTCCAGGGCCTCTCGCAGCCATAATGGTGACAGCCATTGCTCTCCCAGAGATGTCACCTCCTCCTGCCTCAGGCTATTCCCAGATTCATGGTTTCTGTTGGTTTATGGTTAATTCAGTAATTGCTCAATGTGGTGTGTGACATTCTTATTGGGAACTGTATAACAATGCTGAACTAATGAAAGAGCAGCTGACCAGAAGCCATGCCATCTCTGCTTACAGGTCACCCACCATGTCCACCTTGCTGGAGATCAAGAGCAGTGTG
Source organism: Furipterus horrens (assembly GCF_987537825.1). NCBI lineage: Eukaryota > Metazoa > Chordata > Mammalia > Chiroptera > Furipteridae > Furipterus > Furipterus horrens. The sequence goes on along the minus strand of NW_028327175.1, from coordinate 118,591,140 downwards.
CTCAGGCAGGTGCAGGTCTGCCCATCCTTCCGCTGGAGGACTGAGGAGCCGGGGAGCACCAGTGCTGATCTGCAGGAGCCAACCACGGGGGCCTGGTGGGTGCCCCTTGGCCCAAAGGGAGCCCTAGAGGGTCTGAACCCAAGGCTATGGAATGCTCTGTGCATATCACACTGTGCCCTGGGGCACGCCTTGAGTCATGTGGGCTGGTGGATCGTCCTGAGCTGGACCACATGTGCTGGGAGCCCTGAGCTTTGGGGAGGGTCTGCTGACCCCAAGCCTGGCCTTTCTCGGCAGGAAACCCGGGGATGGTGTGGAGTTCTTTACCCAAATGCGCCTCATCCTGAAGAAGGGAGAAGGCAGACGGGGCCTGCCATGCCCTGAGGTGAGGTCAGGATTCAGGCACTGCTCTGCAGCATGGGGTGCACTGTGCCAGGCCTCCTCACATGCACCCTCTGCGTCCAGCCTCCACCCTCGCTCTCATGCCCTCCGTGGATCACCTCCCACCCAACCGGCCACAGGATGCCCACCTTCGGAGACCCTCCTCCAAGTTCTCCCCTCTTAGGTCCTGTTGCACAGCAGCTCACCAGCCCCCACTGAGCCCATGGACCCCCACCGTGGCCTGAGAGCCCTGACCCAGGAGGAAGTAAGAGGGATGGTGTTCTGACCCTACTGGGTGCCAGGCTCAGAGTCTGGGAATTGCTGGGAGGTAAAGGTGGCTGGGGTGGTGGGCCAGGCCTCCCCATAGAAGCAAGTAAGAAGCAGAGGTCAGGGATGAGTAGCGGCCCCCAGTGGAGGGCTGTGCAGGTACAAAGGCACTGAGGCAGGGAGTGACCTCTCACAGTGAGAGGAGCTGCTGAGGGCTGGGGGCTGGATACCAAGTGGGCCCAAGGAGAACTAAGGGGAGACAATGGTGTGGTGGCAAGGGACTCAGGGTGTGCTCCCCACACCACCCACAGGTAGAGATGCTCTATGAAGAAGCCTTGTACACCATCCTTTATCGTGCAGGGACCATGGGCCCTGACCTGGTGGACGACCAGGAGACCCTACTGAGCTACCTACAGCAGGTGAGCACCATTGACCCTGCTTACCTTACTCAGAAAAGGACTGATACCACTGCCCACTCCTAGCTCCCTCCCCGACCTGCTGACATCCTTATCGCCTGAACAACATATACAGATGTACCCCATGTACACAAGACACACACATGTGTGTGCACGGGCAGACACACACAGTCTGACAGGCCCACCCAGAAGGATGGACAGACATACAGTACATAGAAGGGTAGAAAGAAGGATAGACATATCTTTCCTCTTCACCTGCGTGTGCTCCCCCAACCCGTGACATTTGCAGTCAGGCTTCCCTGGCTGGGGCCATGCCTGAGGTCCCAAGGGTGATGACCAGCCTCACTTTGGGGGTCATCTGGGCCCTCACACCTGCCTACCCTCTCCAGGTGTTCGACACCAGCCCCAAGCAGCATGCAGAGGCCATTGAGTGTGTGAAGAAAGCCAAGGTGAGGCTGCCACCTGTCTGTGCAGAGCCGACCAGCCACAATGCCCATGTTCAGGGACTTGGGTGGGGGCATAGGAAAGGGCCCTGTTATGTTCACACTAAACTCTTAGAGGCCCCTCAACACCCCTCTCTGCCCACAGGCCCCTACATATGCCCTGAAAGTGTCTGTCATGCGTGCCAAGAACCTGCTGGCCAAAGATCCCAATGGTGAGTGAGGACCGGCTGTGATGTTAGCTGTGCCCAGACCGGGTGACCATGGAGGGGAGGAGGGCCTGGGATCGGGGACTGAGGCACTTACTGTGTCCCCTAGGCTTCAGTGACCCATACTGCATGCTGGGCATCCTGCCGGCCTCAGGCACCGTGCGGGAGCCAGGCCAACACAAGGAGCAACGCTTCAGCTTCCGCAAGGGTGCCAAGCGTGACAGCCCGCTGCTGGCTAAGTGCATTCAGGTCACCAAGGTCAAGAGCAGCACCCTGAACCCTGTCTGGAAGGAGCACTTCCTCTTGTAAGGCCCCTCGCCCAGCAGGATGGTCGAGCAGGGGACTTCCTTCAGTGCCAGAGCCAGTCCTGAGGATGCATGCAGGCAGTTGTGACCAGAGGGCAACAGCTCACAGCTGTATGTGGTCTCAGTCACTGCCTGCCCTAGGGAGCCAAGGGGGCTGGTCATATGCCCACTTTCCAGAGAAGAAAACTAAGGATCAGAGAGAGGCATCATGTCCCCATGGCCACACAGCCTGTCATGGACCCCTCCTTGTGACTTCTGAAATTGTCCCTGCCCCAGCTCTGGGCAGAGGATTACCTCAGACCCTCTTGGGTATCTGTCTGTTTTCCTTGTAGTGAGATTGAGGATGTCAACAAGGACCAGCTGCATCTGGATATCTGGTATAGGGGGTGTGGGCACTTCTGGTCTGAGGGTAGTGGGAGGGGGCACTCAGGGCCAGGCTGAGCTCCAGACAACCCAGGTGCCCCCCTCCCCACCCAGGGACCACGACGATGATGTGTCCCTGGTAGAAGCATGCAGGAAGCTAAATGAAGTCATTGGCCTAAAGGGCATGAGCAGGTATAACAGTTGGGACCCTGTGCCTCCCCAGCTGGTGGTTGCTCCCCAGGGGTCACAGGTGGGATGCCCACCCTGCTGTGCCCAGGTATTTCAAACAGATTGTCAAGTCAGCCCGTGCAAATGGAAGAGCTGGGCCCACAGAGGACCACACTGATGACTTCCTGGGGTGCCTCAACATACCCATTTGGGTGAGTGGGCACAGAGGCTTCACTCGCAGAACACCTGCTTGTGGGTGCCTCACCTTCCTGGAACACTGCCAAGGGCTATGTCCTGTAATCCCGCAAGAGTCTGCCATCCTTCATGAGCTGGGGGGAGAATCTCGCTGAGTGGGGGAAGAACAACTTTCTGGGGCCTCTCTGTCCAGGTATCCTTGAGCGCTCACTCTGCTAGTTGTCCCAGTTCAGTGGGAAGCAGGGACGTCTGTGTTCTCCCCATAGTCCCACAGCATCTCTGTGGGAGGAAGAGATGATAGGAATCACCAATCTGAACCCCATTCCCACAGGAGGTGCCTGTGGCTGGTGAGGACCGATGGTACAAGCTGGAACCACGTTCCAGCGCCTCCCGCGTACAGGGAGACTGCCAGCTGGTGCTCAAGCTGATCACCACGCAGGTGGGAGGCCGAGGGGAATCATGCGGGACCCTGCCTTACACCCCAGTCTGTGGCTCAGGCACCTGGTAAGGGCGGGATCTGCATTCCAGAGGGACACGGGCATGAGCCAGCGCGGGCGGTCGGGCTTCCTGTCCTATTTGCTGCTGTTCAGCCGTCTGCTGCAGTTCGAGCACCGACCAGAAGAGGTAGAGGCGCCCTCGGGACCCTCGGGCAGCTGGGGGCGGCTTGGGGAAGGCAAGCGTTGGAGGCCACGAGCAGGAGGGATTGGGAGTCTCCCACCTCCACCTATACCTAACCCCTCCCGCAGCCCAACTCGAGCAGCTGGAAAGGCGAGCTCAGCGGGCCCGCGGCCACAGTGCTGTGCCTGCACGGAGCACAGAGCAACTTGTCTGCGCTGCAACTGGCGGTGCTGTGAGTGGGCAGGACTGAGAGCGAAGGGCGGGGCGGTGGCAGTAAGGGGGCGGGGCATGAGAAGGGCGTTCCATGAGTGGGCAGGGCACTTGGTGGTCCCCTGGATGTGGGAGTTTGGCCCGACGTTGCTGCCCTCGCTCTCGGCCGGACCCCCACAGACACTGGCAGGTCAGCAGCCGCCACCATCAGACCTGCACTCTGGACTATGGCTACCTGCTGGGCCTGCTGGAGGACATGCAGGCGCACTGGGAAGAGGCAGCTTTGCTTCCTCAGGAGCAGGTGGGCTTCGTCGTGTGGCCTGAAAATGTTGTTCCTGAAGGGTGTGCTGTGGGCCTTGTGGGGCTGGGCAGGCAGTGAGGAGTAGAGTCCTCTTTGTTGGGTGCACATCCTGCGAGGGCAGTAGGAGGTTGAAAACAGACTAGCTGCACGATGTCGGAGAGAGCAAGTGGTATGCAATGCCAACAGTAGGGATGTGGCACTTAAGGTGGTGAACAACGGAGTGGGCCCTGCATGGACACAGCAGGGGGAACAGCAGGTAATGCACACGCGAGGCCACCTGCGTCGCTAGGGGGAGCTATGGAGGCCGAGGTCGGAGAGGCCAGCAGGAAGAGGACCACGGGTTCGGAGGCTGCTCCTTAGAGCGAGCTTTGCTGACCCGCTGGCCCCGCCTGGAGGAGGGCCTGAGGGATCAGCTATGAAGGGCTCTGTACCCCCAGGAGGAGAGCCTGGCTGACAGTTTCTCTGCCTTCTCCGAGTTCACGCTGCGGCTACTGCGCCAGCTCCGGGACTACTTCCCTGCCACTAATAGCACAGCCATACACCGCCTGGAGCTGCTGCTGAAGTGGGTACAGCCACTAGCACAAGGTGGGGTGGAGGACCATGTGGGGCAGCCAGCAGTCAGCTGTGGCTCCTCACCTAGGTGTCTGGACAAGCTGCAGCTCTTCCAGCCTTCCTTTGAAATCTGCCCCTTTGAGACCGAGCTAAACATGGACATTGCTGCTACCCTGAAAGTGCGTCTGGTAGTCTGGTCTGGGCTAACTGCCCAGCCCCTGCCCTGCACCACCCAGCTGCCTGTGCCCCACCCACCAGCCCTGAACCTGCTGTAATCCTGGCCCTGTGTCCTTCATTGCCCTTCTTCCTTCCCACCCACCACACTGCCTCGGTGGTTTCCCTTGCAGAGAGGCAACCGTGAATGGTATGACAGGCTCCTGAACGCCAAGAGTCCTCAAGAGCAGGTGCAGCTCAGAGAAGGCATGGCCATTGGGGTAGGTAGGGGCAGGTGGGTGCAGGCCAAAAGATCAGTGTGAATAGTGCTTCCTTGCAGCCTGGGCTGCAGCGACTTGCTGGGCTGGTCGAGCTGGTTGACGCCATCTATGAGGACCTGCAGTCCTGCTACAGCATCTATGCCAGCCTCTTCCACAGGTGACACTCAGGACTCTTCCTGTTGCCCCTGCACCCAGCCCCTCAAGTGCTGCCAGGGGACACGGGTGAGCAGGTGTCTGAGATGTGTTCTTTGCAGCATCATCAAGATCGACTTCTTCACGCTCACCTTCCGGCAGCTGGAGCGGCTGGTGAGGCAGTGGGATGGGGAGAGGTTTCTTGGCTGGGACAGGGCCTAGGTTTCCTTGTTGCTGGCAGCCTGACTCACCTTTTGGGGCAGGTAGCTGAGGAGGTGTGGGTACTGATGGAGGAGCTGAGCCTCAAAATGACCCTCGAGGTGGCCTCACAGCTCTTTGAGCTCTACCTGTCCCTGGCAGACATCCAGCGCTTTTGGAGCAGCCTCCTGGGCCGGTGGGTGATCTGTCCCACCTACCCCCCCTTTACCTCCCCCACCTGTCGCCCTGTCCCACCTGCACCCTCCCTGCATCTGTTCTCCTCTTCCCACCTGCTCCACTACCTTACCTACTTCATCCCCCCTTCCCCTCCCCCACCACCTCCCCTCCCCCATATTTTCTAGCTTCCTCTAGGAGGGCTCTGAACAGGAGCCCAAGGGCCTGGCACAGGAGGCTCTCCAGGGTGCTCCTGAGGCCAGGGACCCTGGGCCATGCCAGCTTAGGGTGTCTGAGTTGGGTGTGCTTTGACTGGTTTCCTGCTGTAGGGACAGCCGCTCCCTGGCCCTGGCTGGCATCCACGTCCCGTTCCTACCTGCTGTGAAGCTTTGGCTACAGGTGCTGCGGGACCAGGCCAAATGGAGGCTCCAGGGAGCTATTGATGTTGACACAGTGAGTGAGCACCTAGTCCAAGGGGATTGGGACCTATCCAGTGCCCCCCACAACCCAGGCCTCCTCTTGCCTTCCCAGCTGGAGCCTATGGACAACTCCTCCAAGCACAGCAGCTCTGCAGCCACTGCGAGTCTCTGTTTTAGCCACATCCAGGAGCTATGGGCCTACCTGGCATGGCCAGACCCTGCCCAGGCCCAGGTGTTGGGCACCCAGCTTGGCCAGGTGGGGACTACAGCCTGAGAATAGGTCAGGGTCCAGAGGGGCAGCAGGGCCAGGGGATGTGGCTCACAGCTCTTGAGCCCCTGTGTCCTACCAGGACCTGTGTGAGGCTGCTGTCTTCTACACCGAGCTGCTGCGGAAGAAGGTGGACACTCAACCCAGGGCCTCAGGAGAGGCAGTGAGTGAGCCAGTGAGTGGGCTGGCAGGCAGGTGAATGGGGGCAGGAGGCTAGGTGGGGCTACCAAATGACCACTGTTCCCCCGCCCCCGAAAATCTGGCACATCTCTCCAGCTCTGCGTGGTCCTCAACAACATGGAGCTCCTGCACAGGGCTGTTCGCCAGGCACTCCGAGGCCTGGCATGGCCAGAGGGGGACTCAGAGCTCCCTGGAGGGCTCCCACGCACCCTGCTCAACTGCACACAGACCCTGGATGAAGACCTGCAGCAGGAGGCCTGCACTGTGACTGCGCACCTCACCTCCAAGGTGGGCAAGGAGGGTAGGGTAGGGACCTAACTCTCCCCTCTGCACTACCACTGCCCTCAGTGCTGAGCACTGCCCTTCCTCAGATGGTGGGCGACATCAGAAAGTACGTGCAGCATATCAGCCTCTCGCCTGACTCCATCCAGAAGGATGAGGTGAGTGCTTGGTCAGCTGAAGGCTCAGCCTGGTGGGGAGTGTGTGTGGTGGGACCAGATGCAGTCCCACCCTGAGGACCCTCCCCACAGGCTGTGGCCCCACTTATGAAATACCTGGATGAGAAGCTGGCCCTGCTGAAAGCCTTGCTGGTGAAGGAGAACCTGAACAGGTATGGTCTTGGCCGGGTGGAGTAGGGCATACCAGGGTCCAGCCACAGGTTCTGTGTCCCTGCAGGGTGCTGGAGGCCCTCTGGGAGCTGCTCTTGCAGGCCATTCTGCAGGCGCTGGGCACCAACCTTGATGTCTCTGCCGACTTCTACAGTCGATTCCACTTCACACTAGAGGTAGGACCTTGTGGAGGGCCCCCTCCCCCTGCCAGGCTGCAGGGGGCAAGGCTGCTGCCCCTCGCTGGGATGCCTGGTTTGCCCAGTTTGGGCTGTACTTTCTCCCCGCTTGACACTCGGGTCAGCAGCACCTGGGCTACCTGTTAAGACAGCTGTCTGACCTCAGGCACCAGCATTTCCCCAAACTTCTTGTGGGCTTCTGATGCCTCCCAGTGTGGCAAGTGGCTCTTCCCTGGGCTCCCAAGATTCCAGTGCTACTCAGACTCAAGGCTCCACCTGCTTTGATCCACTATTCCCAGCACATGCCACAATCTGACACCTTCTCCTTCTTGCCCTGACCTAGGCCCTGGTCGCTTTTTTCCACGCGGATGGACAGGGTCTGTCTGTGGAGAGCCTGAAGGACGGAAGCTACAAGGTGAGGCCTAGCCCTGGACCACTGCCCTGCACTGGTCTGTGCCTTCAGGAGCCTGCAGGCTGGAGGAACCGGTGCCCACCTGCTTCCCTCCTACCCTGCAGAGGCTGGAGGAGGAGCTGCGCCTACACAAGTGCACCACCCGCGAGTGCATTGAGCAGTATTACCTGGACAAACTCAAGCAGGTATACAGCCCAGGGGTGGGAACATTGCCTTGCCCCAGAGCCTTTGAGCTGGGCTCACTGGCTCAAGGGCCTTTTTGCAGAGGTCCCTGGCGCAGAACCGGTGTGGGCGCCTGAGTGTCCGTTGCTACTATGAGGCAGCTGAGCAGCGGCTGGCGGTGGAGGTACTGCACGCTGCTGACCTGCTCCCCCTGGATGCCAATGGTGAGGGGCAGAGGCATGGCTGGGTGGGGACAGGCCAGTGGAATGGTGGCAGACTGCTCATGTCTGTCCCCTAGGCCTGAGTGACCCCTTTGTAATTGTGGAGCTGGGCCCACCACATCTCTTCCCGCTGGTCCACAGCCAGAGGACCCAGGTCAAAAGCCGGACACTGCACCCGGTGTATGATGAACGCTTCTACTTGTGAGTCTTGCCCCTGCTTGCCCAACACCTGGCCAAGCAGGGAACAGGGCTCTAGGTGATTGCCCTCTGCCTGCAGTTCCGTGCCAGCAGAAGTGTGCCGCCACCCTGGTGCTTGTGTGCTGTTTACAGTCATGGACCATGACTGGCTGACCACCAATGACTTTGAAGGGGAGGCAGCCCTCGGCTTGAGCAGCATTGGTGGCATTGTGCGACCCCAGGTTGGGAGTAGCACGAGGGCTGGACAGCCTGTCACCCTGCACCTGCGCCGGCCCAGAGCCCAGGGTGAGTGAGGAGACCGGGGGGTGGGGGTGGGGGGGTCTAAGGGCTGGCAGGGCCTAATGCTGCCCCTGCCCTCCCTGCCTGCAGTGAGGTCCACACTGAGGATGTTGGAGGGCCGCACCAACAGGGAGGCACAGGAGTTTGTCAAGAGACTCAGGGAGCTGGAGAAATTCATGGAGGCAGACCCATGAGCCTCCTGCAGCTGCCAGCCCCAGAAAATCCCCAAGTCCCTATGGTGTCATCTCACCCTGTGGTCAGCTTAGCACAGCCAGGGCTTGTGGCAGCCCCTTCCATGTGACATTTGTGCTGTGGCTGGACCTCTGGTTCCTGTCAGCTCTGGTGTGTCCATGTGGTGTGTGCTATGAATCCCTTGTACCCAGCAAGCATCCTCAAACCCTGTATCTGGCCAGAAGCTGCCTCCTGGACATGGAGCAGAGGAAGCCTGGCCACCAGGTGAGCTTCCTCACCTGCCTCCTGGGGGTGCCACAACCCCACGGCAGGCAGGAGCTCATGTTAGAGTGGGGTTTTTAGGGGGGACATTAGGCCATATCTGGAGACATTTTTGGTGGTTTTACCTGGGGGTTGAAGGAGGTGCCCCTGGTACCAGTGGACAGAGTTCAGGAATGCTGCTTAATAACCTGCAATAAACCAGACAGGACTCTCTTTCCCAACTCAGAATGGTCTACCCCCAATGTCACCAGTGCCACAGCGGAGCCATCTTCGAGAAAGCTGTCCTTGTCTCTTGGGGTTGGGGGAAGGGCAAGAAAAGCTCACTAGGATGAGAGGCAGGAAGGCCAGGGTTTGAATCTGAACAACCCAAACCAGGGAGAGAAGCAGCTCCAAGGGCCCCAGGGAGAGGGAGCAAGGGAGTCATCAGTGTTCTCATCCTCTCTGGGCTCTAGAACCATCCATCCACAGAGGACATGTGGAGGAGAGGTTTGCTAAAAATGTCATAGGTCTCCAGTCCCCCACCTGGATCCTAAGCCCAGGAGAGGGTCCCTGGGGTCACCCTATGAGGCTGGTGGGTCAGCATAAGGGGCTCCATGTTGACTGGTCACCTGTTTGGCTTCTTTCATGTACACGTTTGTGCCCACAGAAGACCTGTTCCATGACCTGCCATCCCCACGGCCCAGATCTTTCCAGGCAGGGTCTGCCTCATTTGAGGCTGAGTCTCCCACAAGCCCAGGACAAGTGCAAAGAAACAGGAGGCTCATACAGTCTCCCTGTCTGCAGCTTCATTGGGGATTTTGAGGCAGGACCCAGATGAAGGCTAGGATAGAAGTTTGGGAGAGAACCTCACAGAGTCCAGTGCTGCTCACAGATGTAATGGGCCCAGGTCGCCAGGCCGCCAGACCCATTTGTTCTCACCAATCCCACTGCAGTCTCTAGGTTTCCTGATCACTGTGCCGCCCCAAATACACATCTGCAACCTTCAGTCTCTCTGCTGCTTCTTGATTCCTTTCCAAACCTTGGTGGGGACCCTGACCTCTGACTCCTGCTCCAATCTCTTCTCTTCTTCTGGGCTGCTGCTGCTGCTGCCACTGCTGCTGCCTCCTCCATCCTGGGCTTCAGGCACAAGTTCCTCAGACTCCTCCTCACTGTCACTGTCATTGTCACTGTCACCACTGTCCCTGGGCACCCTGGAAAGGGGTTTGTTCACTGAAGGTATCATTCGAGCTTGTCTGAGGCAATCCTTCCCTGGGTAACTGACCCACAAAAGCCCCCAGGCTGGGTACAAATTCTTCCCATTTCCTGTGTTCTCAAAACCAAAACCTCTCAGTGGCATGTCCACACTCCCTTTTCCACAGTCAAAACCACCATCTCCTCCCCACCCTGCAGCAGGAGGGGCTGAGGCCAGAGGCAAAGGCCAGCCCTGGATCTGAGCTGTCACAAAATGGGGAAGCCTGGGGACCTACCAGGTGCCAGCCAGGGGCCTGTTGGGGTTTGCAAACTCTCGCCCTGAATCCACGTCAAAGGGATCTGAACAGAAGAAGTATAGAGAACAGTGACATATAGGTGAGCTTTGAGTAGAACCCAGCCTTCCAATTCTGGAGCTTCTCAAAGAGGTGGCAGGCATGGAGGATCCTGGCTCCTACCCAAGGGGCTCACCGCCAGGCCTCACCGATCTCCTCCTCAGGGCGCTCCCTGGCATGGGCCAGGAATTCTTGCTCTGCCTGTAACACCTCCTCTGGGCCACAGCAGGCTGCGTACTTGTCCAGGAGCTGACGGTTCAGGTCTAGGAAGGCCTTACCCCACTTGAACTTCCGCAGCAAAATGACAGCAAGGTCTGAGAAGCCTGATGCCACAGAAAGAGGAAACCCGAGAATGTCAACAATCCCTTTCCAATCCTAAGTGTGTCCTAGACACTAAAAAGTCCCTGCCAGACACCATCTTATAGTCCATGCAACCCATGGCCAACTCTGAAGTCCACTAAATTCCCCTGCCCATGTCTCATTGGGCTGCTCATCAGGACCTCTACTGGGACCACAGATTCTCTGAGGGTGAGTTGAAGGGGTGATGGGAGGGCTCTCAGGGCAGTGGTGCCATGATAACAAGGCCAAACAAGAGTGCTTGCAGGCCAGCTATTCATTTTGTCACCCGCAAGGCGAGGACTTTTAAGTGGGAGCTGGGATAGAAACCCTGGCCTCTCCATCTCAACCACTTCCATGCACACCCTCGTTTCTCCTGGGACCTTCCAGTAGAAAACACACTGCTGGGAGCACAGCCAGGCCTCCGGCCTGCCAGGCCCTGACACTCACCCAGAATACAGAAGGTGGCTGCAAAAGCCTCTACACAGGACAGTTTGCAGGGCCGACCATAGTTCACGGGATTGGCAGCCACAAGGTGGGGCAGAAGCCGAAAGTGTCTCCCACGCATCTTCTCAAACGGTGTTTCCTCCAGTCTGGCCCAGGAGCAGTCGATGACAGCTACCCCCGATTGTGCCACCAGCTGCCTGCCAAGAGCAGCATAGGGCTCTAGGGTCCAGCATCACAAGGACATCATTCCCCTGCCTCCAGCAATCCCCAAGGGCCCTTATAGGCAGCTAAGGGACTGGAACAGGCTTATTTATTCACGTGATAAACGTTTATTTGAGACCTATATTCTGGGTTCTGTATTAGGCAATGGCGGCAAACCAGACAAACAGGTATGAAAACCTGCGTCCTAAAAGGAATGACACGCCAGAGTCGGGGGCCTATTAGGACGAGAGTCCACGCAGATACCCTGGCCATTCCCACCCCCTCCCCCCGGCCTCTGCCACCTACCTGTCAGCGGGAGACACATACTGGGAGCCCACGGGGCTGAGCACTAGGCCGCCGAACCTGTGACCAAGGCGCAGGCAACGCACCAAGCCTAGGCGGGCCAGCTTGCGGCCGGTGCAGCGCCGGGGGTCGCAGTGGCCTAGCTCCCACATGGCCAGCGTGCAAGGAAGCCGCGCCGGGCTCCGGCCATCCATATCCTCCGCTGCTTCCGGCTTCACGGACGCTGCACCGGGCAGAGAATGGGACCGGCCTCAGGCGTGGCTCAGCCGGGCCACCCTGGGCCTCCGACCCCAGCCCCGGCTCCGCCTTCAGATCACTCCCCACTCACCCCGCAGCGCGACGCCCACTTCTTCAGCGAACTCTTCCAGAGAGCGGCCCGCGGGACGCCGAGTGCCGCCGCTTTCGGCCCGTGTCCCACGCGCTGCCCTCCGGCGGCCCATAGCAAAGAGAACGTCCAAACCCCTCGGGCGAGGTTCTCCGCCAGCAGTAGGGCCCAGCCGAGTAAGCTGAGCTGTGCGCCACTTCAATTTCCGGTTCTCACGTGACCCGGCAGCGTTCACGTGACCGCGCGCCCGGCGGGCGCCGGGAGTGATGGCTGCGAGGTTGGTTGGCTTGTTGCTGTTGCTCGAACTCGCGGCGTACGGTTAGTGTCCCGTCAGCCCGCGCACCCCATCTTGGCTTCTGCGATCCCGACCCCCTCTCCCGACCCATCCCCGCGACTCTTCCCTACTGTCCGCCTGCCTTCTCACGCCGGTTCTATTTAGGGCCCGCGTACGCGAGCGCAGCCAAGATGAAGGTGGTGGAGGAGCCCAACACGTTCGGGTGAGCACCCTCGCCTGGCACAGCGGTGTGGACCGAGGGGCTGCCTGAGGCCCGGTTTTCCCCTGACTCTACTGCTTCCCGCAGGCTCAACAACCCATTCCTGCCCCAGATCAGTCGCCTGCAGCCCAAGAGGGATCCTTCACCCGTTTCTGGTGAGTGCGACACCCTTGCGGCAGACGTGGTGGTGGCCAGCGGGGGAGCGGGGTGCTGGCCTGGATTCCAGGGAGGACCAGGTCAGCGCTCGGGAGCCTGCGACTGGGGGCAGGGAGGGGAGGATGGCGTCGCGGATGAGGGGCCCTGAAAGTTAGGGCCTGGAGGCTTACGCATTGGCTTGTCAGCCTTTTAAAATTATTTTTGAGTGTGCGGTAATATTCCAGAACGTCGTTGCACCAAGTTAAATAGTTGCCCGGGACTTAATTCTTTCTTTCTCTAGAGGTGGTTTCTGTTAACCGTTTGGTGTCCATCCTTCCAGGCGGCTTTTATGATTTTACCTGCCTAGGTATACAAGTAAAAAAGTATAGTAGTTTTTTGCGACTTTTGCTGTTTTAAAAGGATTTTATTTATTTTTAGAGAGAGGGGAAAATAGGGAAAGAGACATCAGTGTGTGAGAGATACATAGATCGCCTCTCACACGTCCCAGCTGGGGACCTGGCCCACAACCCAGGCCTGTACCCTGACAGAGAATCAAACCAGCCACTCTTTGGTCTGCAGGCTGGCTGGCAATCCACTGAACCACACCAGCCAGGACACTTTTTTTTAAGTAATTAATTTATTTTTGGATGCTGAAAGCTGGGGTTGAACCATTGTGTTCTTTTTTTAAACATTACTTTTTAAAAACAGTTTTGGGAATTTGCTGTTGTCATCATTCATTGTGTGTTTTGGAGTTCTTAATGGTGATGGATGTAGGTCTTCATTCTTTTCACCTGATACTTGGTGTTCCACAGGCTGGTTCTTCTGCATTACGTTATGCTTAAGCATTATGTTGTTTATGTCTTTTGGTCATTAGAAACTGCTGTGAAGAACATGCCTTGTAGGAATTGTCGCTATAGGTTGTGTGAGAGGTTTCTTAAGACAGGATCCCAGAAGTGACTAAGTTGGTGTATGCCTTCTGCAGTTGTCCCACACCAGGATCAGTCAAGGGTCACACATGCATTTTGTTAATTATGTGTCTTTAGTCTTAACATGGAACAGGTTCCCTCCATCGCTTTCAACCCGCCCCACCCCCCGGCCCCATTTTAAAAGAAATTTTAGGACATTGACTTTGGGGAAGGGTCCAGGCCAACTGTCTTATAAGAATGTTTGCCCTTCTGGATTTGTCTGGTTTGTGATGTCGTTTAGCTTGTTCTACTTTATGTGTATGTTCCAGAAATGAGCAAATAGTCCTGAGAGCTTGACTATTGGCAAGTTAAATTGTTTGGATATGGAATACCTCTTAGGGAAGCAGTGGGCTATATATGGCATTATGTCAGAGGGTGAGTGCTGCCAGAGTCTATCCATTGTGGAGGCGGGAGTGCTCCCACTGCTCTTAGCATGCTGTCTGCGAGCCCCTTTGGCTCCAGTGAATATATTGTCCCCAGTATGCTCACGCTCCAGCCTGATGGGGGAAGAGTGCTGATTTTCTATTTCTCTCATGCCTTCTGCATTTATGAGCCGGTGGTCTCTGGTGAAAAAGAGCATTCCTGCCTTGGCCAACGTGGCTCAGTTGTTTGGAGTGTTGTTCTGTGCATGGAAAGGCTGCCAGTTCAGTTCCTGGTCAGGGCACATGTCTAGGTTGTGGATTCGATCCCTGGTCTGGGCGTGTATGATCCCCAGTTCTGGTGCATACAGGGGACAGCCAGTTGATTCTTTTCTCTTGCATCAATGTTTCTCTCTCTCCCTTCCCTCTGGCTTCCTCTTTCTCTAAAAGCAATGGAAAAAATGTCCTTAGGTGAGGATAAAAATTAAAAAACAAAATAAAACCCTGTAACATTGAGTAGGTCCGTAGTCTAGTTAATTGTATTGTGCCAATGCTGTTTTTCACCAGAGACCACCAGCTAATAAATGCAGAAGGCATGAGAGAAATAGAAAATCAGCACTCTTCCCCCATCAGGCTGGAGCGTGAGTTGGGTGTTGTGCTAATGTTATGTAAAGTGATAGTCTTGAGGGATGCTGGATAACTGTGCAGGGACCTCTCTGTGTGAGTACTGCAACTTCTTGTAAGTCTATAGTTATTGAATATTTCAAAATAAAAAGCACACACATGTGTATGTATTTATGCTGGAAGAATAGATGAAATCCATATGATTTTAAGTCTTCAATCAAAATGTAATAATACTGTTCTTTTTCCTTTATTTTCTTTCTTTTTTAAAAATGATTTTATTTATTTATATTTAGAGAGAAGGGAAAGCAAGGGAGAAAAAGAGGGAGGGAAACATAAATCATTTCCCTCTCACATGCCCCCGGCTGGGAACCTGGCCTGCAACCCAGGCATGTGCCCTGACTGGAATTGAACCTGCAACCTTCTGGTTCACAGGCCAGCACTCAATCCACTGAGCCATACCAGCCAGAGCATTAGTTCCTTTATTTTCTCTTCCTGTCTTTTTCTCTGAAACTGAAAAGCTGGGTTCCTTAATCACATAAACATATGTACTGGTTTTCTCCTATAATTTACATTAAGGTAGTTTCAGAGCTGTAATAGCAATATTACTACTAACTGTAAAATGACTGAGGTTTGAGAGCTTTTTTAGTTTATTTTAGAATGAATCCAACCAGATGTTAGAGAGGCCGGTGACTCCAGCTGTGAAAGAATGCACAAAGAGAACGAAATACAGAGTAAAGTTTTATTTTTACTCTCCCAAAAGGGAAAAGGTTGGGTATGGAGAAATGCACCAGCCCTGAGGGGTGGGAGCTGTGAGGGGTGTGTGTGTGTGTGTGTGTGTGTGTGTTTGCCTCTCACTCGCGCCCCCACCAGCCCTGAGGGGTGGGAGCTGTGAGAGGTGTGTGTGTGTGTGTTTGCCTCTCACTCCCGTGTGTGTGTGTGTGTGTGTGTGTTTGCCTCTCACTCGCGCCCCCACCAGCCCTGAGGGGTGGGAGCTGTGAGAGGTGTGTGTGTGTGTGTGTATGTGTGTGTGTGTGTGTTTGCCTCTCACTCCCGTGTGTGTGTTTGCCTCTCACTCCCGTGTGTGTGTGTGTGTGTGTGTGTGTGTTTGCCTCTCACTCGCGCCCCCAACTGGGGACCTGATGTACAACCTGGTAATGTGCCCTGACTTGGGAATCGAACCAGCGCCACTTGGCTCGCAGGCCAACGCTCAGTCCACTGAGCCACAGCAGCCAGGGTTGGCTGTGAGTTTTATTGGATCAGAAAAGGGGGAGGGAGTTGTAGCTGGGTAGTCATGGCAAGTAGTTGTAAATCAGGAGGTTTCAGGCTGATTTTGCAGGATTCAGTTTGTTCTGCTGTTATCTTTGGGTTCAGGATCCAGGTGCTCTGGTCTGATATGTCCTGTTTGTGTAAGTTTTAAAACACCCACATGGGAGATGCTTTTAGTAATCTTCCCAGTCCTGAGAATAGAGGCTCGGAGAAACAACAGCTAATTATGCCTGACAGGCTCAAAGAAAGAGAGAGGTAGGCCCTGGTGAAGGGGCCTGAAAGGGACTTTTTTGTCCTTTCACCAAAGATGGATGCAGAGCACAAAGTTGACCACATCTTTGTTTTTTCTCTGTTATCAGTTTGACTTGGCATTTTGATTTATATGTTTCTGCTTGTGCTCAGTTATACTACTTGCTATACATATTTTTCACTTTTGATTTTTCTTTAACCTTACATTTTTTCTTTGTTATGGACAATTCTAAGCATATGTAAAAGTGAATCAGAGTATGTGAGACACCAAGAATCCTCTTCCAGCTTCAACCCTCACCCTCCTTTCTCGCAGCCACCCTTGTTACTTTGAAGCAAATTTCTGCCCTGGCTGGTGTGGCTTAGTGGATTAAGCGCCCAGTTGTCGCCTGTTCGATTCCCAGTCAGGGCGCACAGGCCTGGGTTGTGAGCCAGATCCCTGGTTGGTGGCATGCAAGAGGCGTGTGATCAGTGATGTTTCTTTCCCTTTCTCCCTTCCTTGCCCTCTTTCTAAAAGAATAAACAAATAAAATATTTAAAAAATATAACGTAATAGTTCCTTACCAATCAACGAAAATCCCCCTCAGTGTTTTAGATATTGCTAATTGTCTCATAAATTCTTTATTTATTTTTTTAAAAATATTTATTTTGTTTTTAGAGAGAGGGGGAGGGAGAAAGAAAGGGTGAGAAACATCAATGTGTGGTTGCCTCTCGCATGCCCTCAACCAGAGACCTGGCCCGCAGCCCAGGCATGTGCCCTGACTGGGAACTGAATCAGTGACCCTTTGGTTCACAGGTTGGAGCTCAATCCACTGAGCCACACCAGCCAGGGCTAAATTTTATTTTTTTAATCCTCACCCAAGGATATGTTTATTGATTTTATTTTTTTAAAGAATTTATTTATTTATTTATTTATTTTTAGAGAGAGGAGAAGGGAGGGAGAAAGAGAGGGAGAGAAGCATCAGTATGTGGTTGCCTCTTATAAGCCCCCAACTGGAGACCTGGCCCACACCCCAGGCATGTGCCCTGACCAGGAATTGAATTGGCGACCCTTTGGTTTGCAGGCTGCACTCAATCCACTGAGCCACACCAGCCAGGGCTGTTTATGGGTTTTAGAAAGAGAGGGAGAAACCAGTTCGTTGCCTCCTGCATGCACACTGACTAGGCATGGAACCCTCCACCTAGGTATGTGCCCTGACCAGGAATTGAACCCACAACCTTTTTGGTGTTTGGGATGATGCTCCTACTGATGGATCCACCAGCCAGGGCTTATGAATTTTTAATAGCTGGCTTGTCCACATCAGTATATAAGGTCTGTTGTGTATGCTTGACATGTACCCACATGTACCTGAAGCCTCATTATTGACTTTTTTGAGTGAGATGGGTATTATTTCTTTTTTTCTTTCTTTTTCTTTTTTGACCATAAGTTTATTCAATACAAAATACCATATTTTTCACTCCATAAGATGCACTTTTTCCCCCCCCAAAGTAGGGGGAAATGTCTGTGTGTCTTATAGAGTGAATATTGTGTCACAGACTGTGATGTGTATTACTTGACCTGTCAGTGGTGGCAATAGCTGTTAGAAGAAGAAGCAGTGGGCCCACACGAAACCCCTGAGGGCGCTTAAATGTCCCACTTTACTGCTGAATCTCAGGGCGTCTGGTCAGTATGAAGATAGTGAAGAAGGTGATATCAGTAACTGTGAGCAACTGAGCCTCATAAATTCTGACACTAGTGATAATGAGTTCTTGGGGTTCCCAGAAAACTAAAAGAGTACTTGAACCTTAAAGTCTCCTCATTTGTTAATGACAGTGATGATGGTTCTTAATACTACTGTTGACTGCTGTTCACTTTACATGGTTGAACTATTTTTCTGTTATAGTTTATTAAATATTTTAGTACACCATTTGGTTCAGATTTTTTTTCTTGTTTTTCTCCTCTAAACCTAGGTGTGTCTTATAGTGTGAAAAATATGGTAATTCCTCCCACTTTACTCAGGTGGTTGACCACGTCCATGACCAAATCTGCCTCTAAACTGGAATTCGGTTGCTGACCCAGACCTGGCCTGGCTTTCTTGTCCATGCCAGAGGGCACAGGGCTGTCTGTAGGTGCCTCTGTTAGCTTCCCCTCCTGTGAGTCTTGCAAGTCAGTGACCCTCCAGAGCTTTGGACCTTGGACTGCCAGTCCCAGGCTGGCTGTGGCACAGAGTGGCAGGCCCAGTCTTAGGGCAGGTGGAGGTAATCAAGGAGATACTGGATGCCCTTGTTGGTAAGGTACCAGTAGAAGTGTCTCCAGGCAAACTGTTCACTTAGCCTCGTCATTTGAGAGGCTGTATGGCCTTCATGATGTGAAAATTAGGCATGTTCTTGTCTGATAGCTGTGGGTATTTAGGCAGGTGAACATCCTTCTTGGCCACTATCCTTATAAAAAAGTTCATAAATGGCAATCTGGTTCTTCTTGGGCATCAATGTCCTGACGGCTGCTGCGTTTGGGGCCAGAGCTGAAAAGCTATTTCTTTCTTTAATATTTGAGAAAATTCACCATAAAGCCATCTGGACTTGGCATTTTTCTTGAGGAAAGATGTTTAGTTACTAATTCAGTTTCTCAATGTTTTTCCTTACTATTCTGTATTTTATTTATTCCATTAAAAAAAATTCCCCTCGCAATTTGCCCCCCATCCCCCACATCCATCACCTTGTTCCCTATATCTGTGTGTCTGTTTTGTTTTGTTTATTCTTTTTTTTTAAGACTTCATGTGTAAGTGAATTTGTAAGGTAATGGGTTGGCCAAAAGTCGTTTCATTTTTTTCTGTAAAATAAAAGACATTTTTCATGTTCACCAATAATTGTATTGATTTTGATATTTTGAGTATGTCCACTATCTCCTGCTTCTGGTAGGTAGAGCCCAGGGGTGCTGCTAAATATCTTCCAATGCTTAAGACAGCCCCACAGTAAATAATTATTTGGCCAAAATGTCAACAGTACCGGGAAACTTTGCAAACCACTTTTGACATGTTTGATCAGTCACAGCACCTTCTCCATACACTACATAAATCTTTTTGCATTTCAGTTGTGTTTTCACCTTTTTTTTCTTTTAAGTATATTTTATTGATAATGCTGTTACAGTTTTCCCAATTTTTTTCCCTTTGCTCCCCTCCTCCTGGGACCACCCGTTACTTCAGCAACCAATCCTCCCCCCCCCTTAGTTTATGTCCATGGTTCATGCATATAAGTTATTTGGCTTCTCCATTTCCTTTATCTATTTTGTACCTACAATTATGCTGCTTAATCCCTGTAACTTTTCTCCCATTCTCCCACTTCCCTCGTCCCTCTGATAACCCTCCATATGATCTCCATACCTATGATTCTGTTCCTGTTCTTGTTTGCTTAGTTTGTTTTTTGTTTTTGTTTTTTAAGATTCAGTTGTTGATAGTTGTGAGTTTGTTGTCATTTGAATGTTCATAGTTTTGATATTCTTTTTCTTAAATCCCTTTAACATTTCATGTAGTAAGGGCTTGGTAATGATGAACTCCTTTAGCTTTACCTTGTCTGGGAAGCACTTTTATCTGCCCTCCCATTCTAAATGATAGCTTTGCTGGATGGAGTAATCTTGGTTGTAGGTCCTTGCTTTTCATCACTTTGAATACTTCTTGCCAGTCCCTTCTTGCCTGCAGAGCTTCTTGTGAGAACTCCTTTGTAGGTAACTCTCTGCCTTTTCTTGCTGCTTTTCAGATTCTCTCTTTATCTTGAACCTTTGGCATTTTAATTATGATGTGTCTTGGTGTGGTCCTCTTTGTGTCTAGCTAGTTTGGGACTCTGTCCTTCCCGGATTTGTATGTATTTCTTTCACCAAATTAGGGAAGTTTTCTTTCATTGTTTTTTCAAATAAGGTCTCAACTTTTTGCTATTCCTCTTCTCTCCTTCTGGTATCCCTATGATTCAGAAGTTGGCAGTTTTGAAGATGTCCCAGAGTCGTCTTATTCTCTCCTTGGATTTTTTTTGTTGAATTCTTGTTTCCTCATTCTGTACTGGTTGACTGTTACAGTATTTCTTCCGTATGTTCCAAATCATTGATTTGAACCCCAGCTTTCTTCCCTTCACTATGGTTCCCTGTGGATTTTTCTTTATTTCACTTAGTGTAGTCTTCATTTCCTCCCTTATGCGTTTGCCATGCTCAGTGAGTTCTCCGAGCATCCTGATCACCATTGTTTTGAACTCTGCATCTGATAGGTTGGCTATCTCCGTTTCATTTAGTTCTTTTTCCATAGTTTTTATCTGTTCTTTCCTTTGGGCCATATTTCTTTGTCTCCTCAACTTGGCAGCCTCCCTGTGTTTGTTTGTGTGTATTAGGTAGAGCTGCTTTGACTCCGTCTTGACACACCTGTTATATTATAAGGGGTGGGGCCTTAGGTATTTGCCAGGGCAGGGCAACTCATTTCACCACTTTGTGGTGCTGTATGTGGGGGAGAGGTCAGAGAGGGAACAATGCTGCTTACTCAGCACTTGGCCCGTTTCCAGTCACTTTACCCATTTCCTGTATGCAGCTGGCACCCCTCTAGTTATTGCCCTGGTGATGGTTCCCAGGGTGGGTGGGTTTGCATGCATTCCAGGACTGTGGAGGCCCTCTAAACAGACTCTCCTGAGAGACAGGCCGTTTCTTCTGCTGCCCCAAACCCCACTGGTTTTCACAGCAGAAGCTATAAGGCTTTATTTTCTCAGTGCTGGGATCCTGGGCTGCGCAGTCTGGCGTGGGGTTGGGAGCGCTCCCCAGGCGGCTCTCCGGGTTTTATCTGCCACATGTGACTGTGGGACCACCTGTTCCACCATTTGCAGCCACACCGAGTCCTCTCCACCCCAGCTCCCAGCCCCTCTTATCTGTCTGGATAAATATTTCTTTAAACCCTTGGTTGTCAGACTTCCGTACAGTTTGATTTTTCTGGCAGTTCTTGTTTTTTGTTGTTGTTGTTTTGAGGTTATTTGTGATCATTATGCTTATGCAAGGAGGTGAAATGTGTCTACCTATGCCTTCATCTTGGCCGGAAGTCTGTGTTTTTTACCTTTCTTCAAATAATAAAGCATAATAGGCCGAAAATGTTGTATATTTTCTTCCATCTTCAGTACTAAAATGGCTGCACAAAAATTCACTGATTTTGGTATTTTTTTCTTTAATGCACACTGATATGACAGCTGTCACAATACAGTCTAACAAAATTGTTTTGAATGAAGTTAAAGACAGCTGAACACTACAAGAGCCAGTGTACAGAAAAAAAAATGTAAGAGATCCAAAATTTTTCAGATGCTTTCTCTGCATCTGTTGATATGATCATATGGTTTTTATGTTTTATTTTGTCAATGTGATGTATCACATTGATTGACTTTATGGCTGTTGAACCATCCTTGCATCTCTGGGATGAATCCCACTTAATCATGAGTGTCTGATCCTTTTAATGTAATGTTGAATCTGGTTTGCTAATATTTGTTAATATTTTAACATCTATGTTCTTCAAGGATATTGTTCTGTAATTTTCTTTTTTTATGTCTTTGTCTGGGTTTGGTATCAGAGTAATGCTGGCTTCATAGAATGAGTTTGGAAGCTATTATTCCTTTCTCTTCAGTTTTTTGGAATAGGTATTAATTCTTCTTTGAATGTTTGGAAGAATTCACCTGTGAAGCTGTCTGTTCTTGGACTTTTGTTGGATTTTTGAAAAATTATTGCTTCAATTTCATTGCTAGTCTGTTTAGATTTTGTATTTCTTCCTGGTTCAGCCTTGGAAGATTATTCTTCTAGAAATTTATCCATTTCTTCTATATTGTTGAATGTGTTGGCCTGTAATTGTTCATAGTATTCTTTAATGACTCTTTGTACCTCTGTGGTGTCAGTTGTAACTTTTTATTTATGATTTTATTTATTTGGGCTCTCTTTTCTTGATGTTTGGCTAAAGGTTTGTCAGTTTTATGTTGTTGCCTGAGAACCAGCTCTTGGTTTATTGATCTCTTCTATTGGTTTTTAAATTTCTATTTTGTTTACTTCCACTTTGATCTTAATTATTTCCTTCTTTCTATTTACTTTGGGGTTGTTTGTTTCTAGTTCTTTTTGGTAGAGATTGTTTATCTGGGATTTTCTTTTTGAGGTAGGTTTGTACAGCTATGAACCTCCATCTTAGAACTGCTTTTGTTGCATTGCATAAATTTTGAAAAGTTGTGTTTTCGTTTTCATTTGTTTCAAAATAATTTTTGATTTCCTGCTTAATTTCCTCTGGGTCTATTGGTTGTTTAGTCTCCATGTATTTGCGTTTTTTCCAGTTTTTTCCTGTAGATGATATCTAGTTTCCTGCCATTGTGGTTGACAAAGGTGCTTGAAATGGTTTCAGTTTTCTTGACTTTATTGAGGTTTATTTGGTGACCTAATAGTGATCTCTCTGGAGAATGTTCCATGTGTATTTGAAGAAAATGTGTGCTCTGAAGTTTTTAGATGAAGTGTTCTATAAATGTGTAAATCTATCTGGTCTAATGTGACATGAAGGCCACTATTTCCTTATTAATTTTCTGTCTGATCTATTGATGTGAGTAGGGTATTAAAATCCCCTAATATTTTATTACTATGGATTTCTCCCTTTATGTCCATTAATAATTGATTTATATACAGGGTGTGGCAAAAGCAGGTTTACAGTTGTGAGTATGTGAAACATAGTTTATTCTTCTATTGTTACTTACTAATTATTGTATTATTTTCCATACAAACAACTGTAAACCTACTGTTGCCCCACTCTGTATTTAGGTGCTACTGTGTAGATACTTAAAATTGTTATGTACTCTTCTTGAATTAACCCCGTTATAATTATGTAATGTTTTTCTTTGTCTTTTTTTACATTTTTTGTTTTAAAGTCTTATTTTGTTTGAGTGTGCCCAGCTTTCTTTGTGTTTCTTTGCATGAAATATCTTTTTCCACCCCTTTACTTTTTACTCTGTGTCTTTCAGTTTGACATAAGTCTCTTGTAGGCAGCATTTAAATGGGTCATCTTTTCATTCAGCCACCCTATAGATGGAACACTAACTATATCGAACTGAAAAGCTTCTGCACAGCAAAAAAACATACAACAAAACAAAAAGGCAACTGACCTTCAATGAGATACCACCTCATACCTGTTAGAATGGCTGTTATGAACAAAACAAGTACAGTAATACCAGGTGTTGGAGAGGTTGTGGAGAAAAGGGAAGCCTCATTCACTACTGGTGGGAATATAGGCTGGTACAGCCACCATGGAAAACAATCTGGTGGTTTTTTCAAAAAATTAAGAAAAGAATTACCATATGACCCAGCAAGCTCTCTCTTGGATGTCTACCTGAAAAACTGGAAGACATGTATTAGCAAAGATATATGCACTCCTATGTTCATTGCACCATTATTCATGGTGACCGAAACTTGAAGACAACCAAAGTGCCCTCGATAGAGGATTGGATAAAGAGGATGTGGGACATGTATACGGTGGAATACATATTAGCCATAAGAAAAGACAAAATACTGCCATTTGTGATAACGTGGGTGGACCTTGATAATATTACGCTAAGTGAAATAAGTCAGTCAGAAAAAGCGAAGAACCATATGATTTCACTCATATGTAGGATATTAAACTGAAACTCATAGGCACAGACAGCAGTGTGGTGGTTACCAGAGGGAAGGGGGCTGTGGTGGGGCTAATATACGGTGACAGAAGATGGTTTGACTTTGGCGGTGGGCACACATTGCAATACCCAGATCATGTATCATAGAAATGCACACTTGAAACTTACATAATATTATTAACCAATGTCACCCCAATAAATTTAATAAAATCTTTAAAAATAATTATTGTTATGTATGTACTATTGCCATTTTAACTTTTTTTGGTTGTTTTTATAGTTCTCTGTTCCTTTCTTCTTCTCTTATTATCTTCCCTTGTGGTTTGCTGGTTTTCTTTAGTGTTTTGCTTGGGTTCTTTTTCTTTACTCTGTGTCTTTTGTAGATTTTTGGTTTGTGGCTACCATGAGGTTTATGTACATCTTTCTTTGTTTAAAGCAATCTATTTTAAGCTGATAGGTGTTAAGAATTGTATTTTTACACCCCCCTCCATGCTTTATATTTTTAATGTAATGTTTTAGATCTTTTGTGCTCTGTATCCTCTAACTACTTTTTATAGTTTGAGTTTGATACTTTTTTCTTTTGACCTTCATCTTGGCTTTTTATTTCTATTTTTTTATACATTTTTTTCAAAAAGCTTTTTTTAAAGATTTATTTATTTTTAGAGCAGGGGGGAAGGGGGGGAGAAAGAGGGAGAGACATATCAATGTGTGGTTGCCTCTTACATACCCCTACTGAGGACCAGGCAGGCAGCCCAGTCATGTGCCCTGACTGGGAATCGAACTGGCGACCCTCTTAAATGCAGAGTTTGGGGATACTGTGGTGCATTCCTTTTTGATATTGCCCCCATTTTCCAGCTGCTGGATCAACTCTACTGCCCCAGTTCCTACCACCAATGAGACTGGTGGGTTCTGTCTAGTCTTACCCATTGCAATGGTGCCAGCTGGGCCCAGTCTTAGGCAGAGCTGCACAGACAGGAACCAGTGCTGTTCTCTCCTTTCAAGCCCTGGTCCTTCAGTCCTTCCTGCCACCAGTCATTCTGCAGGATTTTCTGGTTTTGCCTCCTCAAGGTTTGATCTCATATCAGCTGATATGGCTTTAAATATCCTTCACATAAGTATTTGCTTTATTTGAAAGCATATATATGATGATTTCAAAACTCTAAGATGGTATTACTATTAACTCATGAAAGTACATGTTTGTAAATCACTAAGAGTGATTCTTCTCCCTCTGGAGTGATGTGACTAATTGTACGTAGTTTGGCTCTCATTTCCTTTGATTTCAGTTGTAGGGACCCTTTTAATTTTACCTTTGAGCCTGTGAACAAGTTCCTTTGGTTCACACGCATGCTCAGTGCTCTCTTTCCTGCCTCCTCCCATCACACTGTGCTTTCTGTGAGGGGCTGTTTATTGTGGTGGTTCTTGTTTGTTTGTTTTTTGCATAACTGACAAATAACATTAGTTTCAGGTGTACAGCATAATGATTCAATATTTGTATTTATTGCAAAATGATCACCACAGTGAGTTAAAAATTTCTTATTGTGGTGAGAACTTTTAAGATCTACTCTTTTAGCAACTTTCAAATATGCAGTACAGTATTTATTATTAACTATAGTTACTGTGCTGTACACTACATCCCCATGACTGACTGATCACTGGAAGTTTGTACCTGTTGACCCTGTCATTCATTTTGCCCACCAACCCCCACCCCCAACTCCACATCCCCTGCCTGTGGCAACCAAAACTCTGTTCTCTGTATCTGAGCTTTGTGGTGGTGGTGTTTTAAATTTCACATATAAGTGAAACCATTTG
Organism: Furipterus horrens; assembly: GCF_987537825.1. Classification (NCBI taxonomy): domain Eukaryota; kingdom Metazoa; phylum Chordata; class Mammalia; order Chiroptera; family Furipteridae; genus Furipterus; species Furipterus horrens. Next base: position 118,565,751 of record NW_028327175.1, on the reverse strand, counting down.
GTATTTATCTTTCTCTGATTTAACTTAGCATAATCAAGGTCCATCCATGTTGCAAATGGCAAGATCTCCTTCCTTTTTATGGCTAAATTTCCACTGTAATATACATCACATCATCTTTATTCATTCACTCATTGGTATACATTAGGTTGCTTCCATATCTTGGCTGTTAATGAATAATGCTGCAATGAACATAAGGGAAATACCTTTTCAAATTAGTATTTTTGTTTTCTTTGGATAAATGCTCAGAAGTGGAATTGCTGCATCAAATGGTAGCTTTAATTCTTTGAGGAACTGTCATGCTGTTTTCCATAGTGGCTGCACCAATTTACATTCCTGCCAACAAGGTTTAAGATTTCCCTCTTCTCTACGTTCTTGCCAATGCTCATTATTTCTTATCTTTTTAATAATAGCCATCCTAACAGGTGTGAGATGACTTTTCATTGTGGTTTTGATTTGCATCTCTCTGGTGATTAGTGACTTAGAGCATCTTGGCATATGTCTGTTGGCCATCTGTATGTCTTCTTTGGAAAAATGTCTATTCAGATCCTCTGCCCATTTTTTTATTGGATTGTTTTTTTGCTATTGTATGAATTCTTTTTTAAGTATATTTATTGATTTTGCTGTTTCAGTTGTCCCATTTTCTCTTCCTTTTGCTCCCCTCCACCCAGTACCCTCCTTCCCTCCAGTAGTCCCACCCTCCTTAGTTCATGTCCATGGGTTGTGCATGTAAGTTCTTTGGCTTCACTCTTTCCTATATTATTAACTTACCCCTGCCTGTTTTGTACCAACCAATTATGCTTCTTAGTCCCTGCACCATTTCCCCATTTCTCTTTCCCCCGCCCAGCTGATAACCCCCCATACCTATGATTCTGTTCCTGTTCTAGTTGTTTGCTAGAGTTGTGAGTTTGTTGTCATTTTAATGTTCATAGTTTTGATCTTCTTTTTCTTAAATAAGTCCCTTTAACATTTCATATAATAAGGGCTTGGTGATGATGAACTCCTTTAGTTTTACCTTGTCTGGGAAGCACTTTATCTGCCCTTCCATTCCAAATGATAGCTTTGCTGGATAGAGTAATCTAGGTTGTAGGCCCTTGCTTTTCATCACTTTGAATACTTCTTGCCAGTCCATTCTTGCCAGTCCCCTTCTTGCCTGCAAAGTTTCTTTTGAGAAATCAGCTGATAGTCTTCTGGGAACTCCTTTGTAGGTATGATAACTCTGCTTTTCTCTTGCTGCTTTTCAGATTCTATCTTTAACTTTTGGCATTTTAATTTCAATGTGTCTTGGAGTGGGCCTCTTTGGGTCTAGGTTGTTTGGGACTCTCTGTGCTTCCTGGATTTGTATGTCTTATTTTCTTTGCCAAATAGGAAAGTTTTCCTTCATTATTTGAATTTTTAAAAAAAATTTTTAAAGATTTTATTTTTAGATAGAGGAGAAGGGAGGGAGAAAGAGAGGGAGAGAAACATTGATCGATTGCCTCTTGCATACCCCCAACTGGGGACATGGCTCACAACCCAGTTATGTGCCCTGACTAGGAATCAAAATAGCAATCTTTTGTTTCACAGGCTGGCGGTCAATACACTTAGGCACACCAGCCAGGGTAAATTGTATTAATACTTTATATATTTTTGGATATTAACCATTTACCAGACAGATGATTTACAAATATTTTCTCCCATTCAGTATGTTGCCTTTTCATTTTGTTGGTTTCCTTTGCTGTACAAAAAAGTTTTAGTTGATGTCCCATTTGTTTACTTTTGCTTTTCTTTTCTCCTTTTTTAGTCAGATCCAAATAGTAATTGCCAAGATCAATGTCAAGGAGATTACAGCCTATATTTTATCCTAGGTGTTTTATGATTTAGGATCTTATGTTCAAGCTCTTAATCCATTTTGAATTAATTTTTATGTATGTTGAGGTTAGTAGTCTAGTTTCCTTTTTTGCATGTGGCTGTGTAGTTTAACCAATACCATTTCTTTCTTTTTTTAAATATTTTTAAAATTTATTTTTAGAGAGAGGGGAAGAAGGTCAGAGAAACACCAGTGTGTGGTTGCCTCTCACATTCCCCCAACTGGGGACCCGGCCTGCAGCCCAGGCATGTGCCCTGACTGGGAATCGAACCAGTGACCCTTTGGTTCACAGGCTGACACTCAATCCACTGAGCCACACCAGCCAGGGCCAATACCATTTCTTGAAGAGACTGTCCCTTTTTTGTTGTATATTCTTGGTTCTTTTGTCATAAATTAATTGACCACATATTCATGGGTTTATATCTGGGCTCTATTTTATTCCATTGATCTGTGTGTCAATTTTTTATGCCAGTATCACATTATTTTTGTTTGTTGTTATTTTGTGACTTAACCTTCTGGTGTTTTCTTTGTTTTTGTATTTTTGTTTTTTGCAAGCCTAAGAAAATATGAATTCCTCCCTTTTTATTATAAAATATACAAAATTTTTTACTGTTTTAGTTTTTACTGTTTACTGTGCAGTTCTGAGCATTAAGCACATTCTCATTGTTGGGAAGCATCACCACCATCTGCCTCCGGAGCTTCATCCTCCCAAACTGAGCCTCTGCCTAGCATGAACCCCTCACCCTTCACCCCAGCCCTGGTGCCACCGTAGTGCACTCTCTGTGGGAATGTCACTACAGTGGGTACCTGCTGTGGTCTGTGACCCCCCCCCCCATTCATATATTGAAATTTTTTTAAAGTATATTTTATTGATTATGTTGTTACAGTATCACAATTTTTTCCCCTTTGCTCCCCTCCACCCAGTACCCACCTTCCCTCCAGCAATTCCACCCCCTTAGGTCATGTCCATGGGTTGTTCATATAAGTTCTTTGGCTTCACCCTTTCCTATATTATTCTTAACTTCCCCCTGTCTATTTTGTACCTACCAATTATGCTTCTTAATCCCTGCACCATATCCCCATTTCTCCCCCTCCCCTCTCCCAGCTGGTAACCCTCCAAATGATCCTCATACCTATTATTCTGTTCCTATTCTGGTTTGCTTAGTTGGATTTTGTTCTTATTTTTTAGATTCAGTTGTTGATAGTTGTGAGTTTGTTGTCATTTTAGTGTTCATAGTTTTGATCTTTTTCTTAAGTTTAAGTCCCTTTAACATTTCATGTAATAATGACTTAGTGATAATGAACTCCTTTAGCTTTACCTTGTCTGGGAAGCACTTTATCTGCCCTTCCATTCGAAATGATAGCTTTGCTGAATAGAGTAATCTTGGTTGTAGGTCCTTGCTTTTCATCACATTGGATACTTCTTGCCAGTCCCTTCTTGCCTGCAAAGTTTCTTTTGAGAAATCAGCTGATAGTCTTATAGGCACCCCTTTGTTGGTAACTCTGCTTTTCTCTTGCTGCTTTTAAGAGTCTCCATTTATCTTGAACCTTTGGCATTTTAATTATGATGTGTCTTGGTGTGGTCCTCTGGGTCTAGCTTCTTTGGGACCCAATGTGCTTCCTGGACTTGTATGTCCATTTCCTTCACCAAATTTGGGAAGTTTTCCTTCATTATTTTCTCACATAAGCTTTTGATTTCTTGTTCTTCCTCTTCTCTTTCTGGCACACCTATGATTTGGGTGTTGGCATGCTTAAAGTTATCCCAGAGGTTCCTAAGCCTCTCCTCGTTTTTTTCAATTCTTGTTTCCTCATTCTGCATTGGTTGACTGTTTTTTTCTTCCTTATGTTCCAAATCATTGGTATATACCCCAGTTTCCTTCCTTCACCACTGGTTTTGTGTGGATTTTCCTTCGTTTCATTTAGCATAGCTTTCACTTCTTCCCTTATGCATTTGCCATACTTAAGGATATCTGTCAAGCCTGTGAGCATCTTTATCACCAGTGTTTTGAACTCTGTGTCTGTTAGGTGAGCTATCTCCTCGTTTGTTAGGTTGGCTATCTCCTCGTCGCTTAGTTTCCTACTGGAACCTTGATCTGTTCCCCCTTTTGGGCCATAGTTCTCTGTCTCCTCATTCTGACAGGCTCCTGTGTTTGTTTGCCTCTGTGTCTTAGGTAGAGCTGTCACTCCTGTTACATTGTAAGGGGCTGAACCTTAGGGATTCATCAGTACAGGGAGACCGGTTTCACCACGTTTTGGCGCTGTATGTGGGGGAGGGGTGTGAGAGGGAACAATGCTGCTTGCTCAGCAGTTGCCCCAGGCACTTCTCCTACTTTCGTATGAAACTGGCACCTCTAGCTGCTGCCCTGGCTGTCTTTCCCAAAGTAGGTGGGTCTTTGGACATTCGAGGACCATGAGGGCCCTTTAAACAAGCGGACTCTGCTGAGAGACCGGCAGTTTCTTCCTCTACCCCAACCCCCACTGCTTTGCACAGTCAGAAGCAATGAGGCTTGATTTTCCCCGGTGCTGGGACTGTGAGTTGTCAGTCTGGTGAGGAGCTGGGAACGCTCCCCAGGTGTCCCTCCCGACTTCTTAAAACGTGTGACTGGACTTTCCACCGGCCTGCCACTGCTGCTGCTGCTGCCGCCACCACACCGGGTCCTCTCCGCCCTGACTCTGCCCCTCCTGCCTGTCTGGATGCGTATTTCTTCTTTATAGCTTTGTTTTTGGACTTCCATGCAGCTTGGTTTTCTGGAACTTCTGGTGGTTTCTAGTTTTGAGGTAGTTATATTCCTTCTTAGTTGTGGAGGGTGTCTGTCTAGGCCTCCACCTTGGCTGGAAGTCCCCATATATTGAAATCTTAACACCACAGGTGATATTAGGAGGTGGAGCCTTTGGGAGGTGCTTAAGTCATGAGGGTGGAGCCATAGCGAATGGGATTTCTGCCTTATAAAAGAGGCTCCAGAGAGATTGCTCGATCCTTTGTCCCACACCACGTGAGGAAACAGAGAAAAGGTGGCCTCTGGGAACCAGACTTCAACCCTGCTGGTGCTCTGATCTTGGACTTCCAAGCCTCCAGAAATGTAAAAGATAAATTTCTGTCATTTCTGTATTACCCAGTCTGTGGGAATTTGTTTTAGCAGCTCGGATCAGTTATGACAGTATCTCAAAGATGTGGAATCACGATTTTCCTTTTGTGACTGGTTTATTTCACTTGGAATAATGCTTTAAAGGTTCATCCATGTTGTAGCACGTTAAGGTTGAATACACATATATATTGTATGTATATACTACATTTTGTTTTATCTGTTCACCTGTCAATGGACTCTTAGTTTGTTTTCACTTTTTGGCTGTTGTGAATAATGCTGCTATGAACATGCATGTAGAGTATCGTTTATTTGAGTCCCTGCTTTTAGTTCCTTTGGTATATACCCAGGAGTCGGTTCACTGTATCATATAACTCTTATGTTTAGCTTTATTAGGAACCGCCAAACTGTTTTCAACAGCAAGTGCATCATTTTACATTCCCACCAGCAATGCAAAAAGTTCCAATTTCTCCACATTCTAACATTTGTTACTTTAAAAATAATAATAATAGCCATCCTAATGGATGTGAAGTGATAATCTCATTGTGGATTTGATTTGTATTTCCCTAATGACCAGTATTATTGAGCATCTTTTCATTTGCTTTTTGGGCTATTTGTATAGCTTTGGAGAAATGACTGATTCCATTTTTAATGTGGTTGTTTGGGCTTTTCTTGTTGTTACAAGAGTTCTGTATATTTTTTGGATATTACTCTTATTAGAAAAGTGATTTGCAAAAAACGGGGGTCTTTTCACTCTCTTGATAGTGTTCTTTAGTGCATAAAAGTTTTAAATTGTGGAGTCCAGTTTATTTAGTTTTTTCCTTTTGGTGCCTTTGTCTTTGGTGTGTTGTCCAAAAAATCATTATCAAAGCCAATGTCCTAAAGATTTTCCCCTGTGTTTTCTACTGAGTCTCATGGTTTTAGCTTCTGATCCATTTTTGAGTTAATTTTTGTATATGGTGCAAAGTAAGGATCTCGCTTCATTCCTCTGTGCATGGATGTTCAGTTTCCCAGCACCATTGATTGAAAACACTGCTATTTCCCCCATTGAATGGTATTGTCGAATTATTTGCCTATTTGTTGTTATGCCAGTGCCACAGTTTTAATTGCTATAGCTTTGAAGTGAGTTTTGAGATCAGGAATCATGAATCCTGTAACTTTGTTCTTTTTCAAGGTGATTGTGGCAATTTAAGGTTCTTTGAGAATCTAATTTGATTTTAGGATGGAATTTCTATTTCTGCAAGAAGAAAATACCATTGGGATTTTACATGGATCGCATTTGAATCAGTAGGTCACTTTGGATTGTTCGAGATCTTACTGTTAAACCTATCTGTGAACACAGGATCACTTTCTATTTATGTGTCTTTAATTTCTTTCAGCAGTATCTTGTAGTTTTCAGTGTACCAGTGTTGTGCCTTCGTGGCTCAATTTATTCCTAAATATTTTTTTCTTTTGATGCTGTTGTAAATGGAATCATTTTCTTAAGTTTGTTTTTTGGATTGTTCATTGTTAGTGTATAGAAACACAACTGGTTTTTGAGAATCAATTTTGTGTCCCGCAATTTTGCTGAATTAGCTCACAGATTTTTGTAGGGTTTTCTATATATATAAACGTCATCTGCAAACATAACAAAATAATTTTTCTTCCTCTCCAATCCTCCTCCCTGTCCCCCCCCCCCCCACTAATTGCTTTGACTGGAACTGCCGGTATGAAGTTGAATGAATAACAGTGCTGTGAGCATCCCTGCCCTGTGCTTGATCCTAGAGGGGGAAAGCTTTCAGCCTCACTGTATCATATGATATTCGCTATGGGTTGTGCATCAATGCCCTTCTGTGTTGAGGAAGGCTCATTCTCTTCCACATTTGTTCAGTGCTTTATGGTGCAACAGTGTTGAATTTTGTCAGGTGCTTTGTTTTGCAACAATTGAATTAATCCTGTGGTTACCCCCTCCTGCTATTAGTGGGGTGTATTATATTGATTGGTTTCTGTATTTTGGACCATCCTTACATTCCAGGAATAAACCCTTGGTCTTGGTGTAGAATCCATTTAATGTACTACTGAATTCAGTTTGCTAGTATTTTGGTGAGGGATATTGCATTAATATTCATAAGGGATGTTGGTCTGTCGTTTTCTTTTCTTGTAATGTGTCTTTCTGGCTTTGTTGTCAGGGTAATGCAGCCTCAGAAAATTGAGTCAGGCAGGATTTCCTCCCTTCAGTATTTTTGGAAAAGTTTGAGAAGAAATGGTGATTGTGTGATTCTTGGGATTTCTTGGTGTACATATGTTCATATTTTATAATCCTTTTTATTTCTGTAAAATTGCTTGGACTGTCTATCCTTTAATTTCTGATTTTAATAATTTCAGTAATTTTTTCCCTTAATCTAGCTAAAGGTTTGTCCATTTTGTGGCTCTTTTCCAAGAACCAACGTGTGGGTTTACTGATTAATTTCCTCCTTCCTTCAGCTGCTTTGGGTTTATTATGCCCTTTTTATAGTTCCTCAAGGTGTGAAAGTTAGGTTATTGATTTGAGATTGTATTTTTGAATGTCTTTACAGCTATAAATTCCTTCTTAGCATTGCTTTCACTGTATTCTCTAAGTTTTGGTATTTTGTGTTTTCATTTTTGTCTCAAAGTGTTTTCTAATTTCCCTTGTGATTTCTTCTTACCCAGTAGTTGTTTAAGGTTGTGTCATTTAATGTCCATCTATTTGTGCATTTCCCGCTTGTATGCTATTGATTTCTGGTTTTCACTCTGATCAGAAAAGAAACTGTATGATTTCAGTTTTTTTTAAGTTTATTAAGAACTAGTTTTGTGTCCTAATATATGTTGTAGCCTAGAGAATGTTTTGTGAAAACAGTGCGTAGTCTGCTGTTGCTGGGTGTTCTACATGCCTGTTAGGTCCAGTTGGTTTGCGGTGTCATTCAAGTCCTTTATTTCCTCTGAAGCACAGAGTAGAGACGTGTCTCAGCACTGTATTCCTGTGTTTATCCTTTCAATTCTGTCAGTGTTTGCTACATATATTTTCAGGCTCTGACATTTGGTGTGTCTGCTTATAATTATCTTGGTGATTGACCTTTATATCAATATATGCCCTTTTTTATTTCTTTGAACTACTTTTAACTTAAAAGTCTATTTTGTCTGATATTACTGTAGCCACCCCAGATCTCTTTGGTTAACAGTTGCATGAGATATCTTTTTCCATCTTTTCACTTTGAACATGTATCTTTTTATTTTTTTAATCTTCACCCAAGGATATGTTTTATTATTTAAAGAGAGAAGGGGAGAGAGAGAAACATTGATGTGAGAGAACCATGGATTGGTTGCTTCCCATACGCACCCTGACCTTGGATTGAACCTGCAACCAACCTTTTGGTGCATGGGACAATGCTCCAACCAACTGGGCCATCCAGCCAAGGCCTGCTTGTGTCTTTAGGGCTAAAGTGAGTCACTTATAAGCAGTATATAGTGGGATCTTTTTTTTTTTTTTTCCTTTAAATCCATTTAGCCAGTCTGTGCCTTTTGAATGGGGAGGTTAACCCATTTACATTGAAAATAATTATAGGCATATGTAGGAGATACTGTGGATTTGGTAACAGACCACTGCAATAAAATGAATACTGCAGTAAAGTGAGTCACACAAATTTTTTTGGAAACTCAGTGCATATAAAAGTTGTGTTTACTGTAGTGGATGAAGTGTGCAATACAGCATTATGCCTACAAAACAATGTACATTACCTTAGTTAAAACAATAACTATTGTGCCCTGGCCTGTGTGGCTCAGTTGGTTGGAGCATCCCCGGAATCAAAGGTCATGGGTTGCCTAGGTTGCAGGTTTGATCCCATCTGAGTGCGTAGGATCCCCAGTCCAGAAGCGTATGGGAAGGCAACCAGTTGATGCTTCTGTCTTGCATTGATGTTTCTCTTTCTCTAAAAGCAGCGAAAATTTATCTTCAGATGAGGATAAAAATATTGTATTATTGCTAAAAAATGATCTGAGTCTGAGTATCATCTGAGTTTTTAGTGAGTCATAATTTTGCTGGTAGAGGGTCTTGCTTGATGTTGATGAAATCACATTATGAAACAATAAAACAAGGCATACCTGTATTGTTAAAGGAAGGACTTATAGGAAACAAATGACAAGTTTGTCTTGTAGCGTTTTTGTCCCTTATTTCCTCCATTAGTTCTTTTTTTAAGATTTTATTTATATTTAGAGGGGAAGGGTGGGAGAAAGAGAGGGAGAGAAACATTAAGTGTGAGAGAGAAACAGCAATCGGTTGCCTCTCTTAAGTCCCCAACTGGGGACCTGGACTGCAGCCCAGGCACGTGCCCTGCCTAGGAATTGAACCGACAACCTTTCCATCCACAGGCCAGCGCTCAATCCACTGATGACTGAGCCAGGGCCCTCCATTAGTTTTTGTTGACTGTTTTTTCTAGGTGATGTTTGATTTCCTTCTCATTCATTCCATTTTGTGTATATCCTGCATATTGTTATTTTATCTATAATTACCATGGGGATTATATAATATCCTAAAATTATTGAAGTCTAATTTCAGTTTATATCAATACCAGCTTAACTTCAATTGCATATAAAAACTCCTATACAGCTTTCTCCACCATTACTGTTTTCACAAATAACGTCTTTAAACTTTGTGCACTTGCTAACATAATTTACATTTTTTATGCATCTGTCTTTTAAATTCTGTATATTTACAAGTCAAAATTGCAATGCTGGCTTTGTAATTTGCCCTTTATGGGAGATTTGTGTAGTCCTTTCATCTTGAAAGACTCCCTTCAGCATTTTTTGTAGGGCAGGTCTAATTGACAGTGAACTTCTTCAGCTTTTATTAACATCATTTTTGGAGGATATTTTTCCTGGATGTAGAGTTCTTGTTTGAATTTTCATCCCACTGCTTTCTGGTCTCCAAAGTTTCTGCAGAGAAATCAGCTAATAATCTTATTGAGGACAAGTCACTTGCAGCTTTCAGACTTGGTTTTTCCCCTGGCTGGTGTGGTTCAGCGGATTGAGTGCTGGCCCGTGAACCAAGGGTCGCTGGAAGGCAACCACACGTTGATGTTTCTTTCCCTCTTTTTCCTCTCCCCCTTACTCCCCTATCTAAAAATAAAATCTTAAAAACTAGCAAACAAACAAAAAACACAAGACTTGGTTTTTGACATTTGTTTTTTGTGTCTTGGTTAGTTTGAGTTTATTATACTTGGAGCTTCTTGAATATGTATTCATGTCTTTTATCAAATTGGGACATTCTTGACTATCATTTCCTTAATCTCCCTGTTCCTCTCTCTGTTCTTCAGGGACTCCCATGGGTCCCACAGGTCTCTTATTCTGGTCACTAATTATTTCTACTTTGTCTGCTCAGATCTGCTTTGAATCCCTTGTGTGACTTTTCATGTTCATCTCCAGAATTTCTTTTTGGCTTCTTTCTATAATTTTATTTATTTAATGTGTTTTGTTTTTGTTTAGTTTTGTTTTCTTGAGAGGGGAAAGGAGGGAGAAAAAGGGAGAGAAAAATCAATTGGTTGCTCTCTCGTACGTGCCCCTACCAGGGACTGAACCCACAACCCATGCATGTGCCTTGATCGGGAACCAAACTGGCAACCTTTTGCTTTGCAGGACAATACCCCACCCACTGAGCCACACCAGTCAGGGTTCTTTCTATAATTTTTATCTCTGCTTACATATCGCTTGAAGATAGTTGTTGAAGTCTTTTAGTTAGTCCAGTGTCTGGGCTGCTTCTGCTGTGGATCTGCCAGTTTTTATCTATGAATAGGTGGTGTTTTCCTGTTTCTTTGTATGCCTTGCAATATTTTATTGAAAAATGGGCCTTTGAGAAAAGACACCTCGCTCTGGCTGGTGTGGCTCAGAAGATTGAGCGCCAGCCTGTGAACCGAAAGATCGCCAGTTTGATTCCCAGTCAGGGCACATGCCTGGGTTGTGGGCTGGGTCCCCAGCTGGGGGGGCGGGTGGGGGAGAGGCAGCCGATCAATGTATCTCTCACACATTGATGTTTCCCTCCCTCTCTTTCTCCCTCCCTTCTCCTCTCTCTAAATGTAAATAAATAAATCTTTAAAAAAAAGAAAGAAAAGGGGAAGATACCTCCACAAGTTGTTTGCAGACTGGCTCTGCTGGGGCAGACCTTCACCAGTAGCTGGGCATACTCTGAGCCTAGGGAGCAGCAGCCTGAGCTGCATTTGCAGGCATGTTCTTGAATATTTTTATTTTCAAGTATCAGCCCAGCTTCTCCCTGGGGCCTTAGGTGGTCTGTTGTGTGTGTCTGCCCATCACCTCTTGACCGAAACTTCTAAGTCTCAAGGTGCCCTGCAGCTTTCATAAGTACCCACTTTTCCCACCTGAGGTCTAAGGCAAAACGGAGACCAGTCCTGGTAGCCCCCAGCCAGGTTGGAATGCTGCAGACAAAGTTGGCATGCTCCTTGTGACCACGCTTGGGGTGGGGGTGGCACAGGGCAAGAGAAAATGCTGCAACACTTGTGCTGCCGGCCTGAAGGTGCTTTTGTTCTTGGTGTCCATCTGCCTGCTGTAAACATGCTTCCAGAACTCTGCGGTTAGCCCAGACAGCTTCTGGTTGCTCTTTTAGTGTTTCACAGGGAAACGAGCTTGGTGCTTCCTTAGTCTGAGATTTTGCTGACATCACCCATACGCTCAGCTCCATTTTCAAAGTTTAAACCAACCTTTTCCCTGAATGGTCCCAGTTTTGTGGGTTGTTGGGTTTTTCTGCCTGGTCTGCATGCTTGCTCTTAAACAGGAGTCAGCACGTTGCATTCTCCTCCCGTAGGGCCTGTGCATCTCTTCAGACTTTCTGGCAAGTGCTTCAGCCTGGTGGAGTCCACGTGAGTGAGGGGAGGGGTGGGAGGGCTAGGAGCTGGGATGCCCCTGACTGTGGTTGTACCCCCAGGTACAAGTACGAGTTCTGCCCATTCCACAACGTGACCCAACATGAGCAGACCTTCCGCTGGAATGCCTACAGCGGGATCCTTGGGTGAGCTGGGGATGGGGATGAGTATGTCGCTGCACGTTCCTTGGGGTGGTGCCCACCCAATCCAGCCTTATGCTCTGTTCTTCCCCAGCATCTGGCACGAGTGGGAAATTGCCAATAACACCTTCAGGGGCATGTGGATGAGGGACGGTGACTCCTGTCACTCCCGAAGCCGGCAGAGCAAGGTGGGGCCTTGTGGGAGGGGATCTGGAAGAGGGGCCCTCACTTCACCCACCCACCAACCAAGGTTTCCCCCCAGGTGGAGCTTACTTGTGGAAAAAGCAACCGATTAGCTCATGTGTCTGAGCCAAGCACCTGTGTCTACGCACTGACCTTCGAGACACCCCTTGTCTGCCACCCCCACTCCTTGTTAGGTAGTATGCTGGGGCTGGGGGGCGGGGTAGAGGGGCTTAGCTAAGTCTGGGTTCTCTTGCATCTTAGTGTACCCAGCTCTGCCCATGGCTCTGCAGCAGAGGTGGGACCAGGTGGAACAGGACCTGGCTGATGAGCTAATCACTGCCCAGGTGAGGTACTGTGGTGGGCACCCCTGGATTGAGGGCAGCATAGCCAGGAACTAAGTGTTCCCTCTTCTTGCTTTACCTGCAGGGATATGAGAAGTTACTCAAAACACTTTTTAAGGATGCTGGCTATTTAAAAACCCCAGAAGAAAGTGAATCAGCACAACAGGAAGGCGGTGCTCAGGGCCTGGTATTTGAAACGTTGGAGAGCTGCAATAAGGTACAGACTCAGTGAGTGGAGGCTGGCTTCCCTGGACACAGCTTCCTGCCAGGGGGTCTGACTTTCCCTTCAAATTTCTTTGTTCCAGGCACATAAAGAACTGTCCAACGAGATTAAAAGACTTAAAAGTGTGCTGACCCAACATGGCATCCCCTCCAGCAATCCAGCGGGTAAGTCATGCCTGGGGAAGGGGCCGAGCCCACCTTGGGACCTGCTGCCCATGAGCCAGGTCCTGACCTTTTCTCCTCCTGGTATTTTGGCAGAAACTTCCAGCTCTGAGCACTTGGGCTCCAAGACACCCACAGACAGGACAGCAGAGCAGCTACGTGGCAACCCAGGATTGTTTGGGAACACCTTGTGACCTGGGGTGGGGGTGAAGTGAAGATAGGATGCTTGTGGCATCCTCTAAAAGGAGGGAGGAGCAGGCCAGGAGGCGTCCCTGGAAAAGCACACTACAGGCAGAGGATGGGCTTCCTCTCTGTTCTCAGGGTTGTATGCAAAGATGTGGACAAATAAAGATTCAAAGTTTTAATTCCCATACTGATAAAAATAATTCCATGAATTCTGTAAACCATTGCATAAATGCTATAGTGTAAAAAAATTTAAACAAGTGTTAACAACTTTAAACAATTCACTACAAGTAAATGATTGTGCATTATAAATACTACCTTCTGGGTTAAGGAAGTTCCATTCCAATAACATTCTCATCTAAATACTCAGAACAAACATACAGATTGGGGGCTTCCATAAATTAACCCTAATGAAGCATCCACACTGAGCTGAGGTCTCCTGATCAGTTACATGAGTGGTGTGACAATATAAATGACCGATAATATCGAACACTAGAGCCAAGAGACAGCACTGAGCAACACACAGCTTCTGCTGCTACACCCAGCACTCCCCTCTCCTCATCCACAGACAGACGGTGGAACCCTAAAGGCTGAGCCTGTCCCCAGCTTATCCTGCGAGGCCCACAAAGTGCGGCCTCTCAGAAGACCAGGGCTACTGCAGGAGTGGAGGACCCCCAAGGGCAGCGCCCCTGGGAGTGTACCCCAGCAACAGCTCTACCAGCACCTGGGCACCCTTGGAGTTCCATTCTGGGTTCTTTGGTCTTCCCACCACACACCTGTTCTCAGAGCCAGCCCTGCCCTGAGAAAGGTGAGAGCTTAGGCTGTACCCCAGCCCCAGCGGTGGTGCCCGTGAGCACTACACTCCAGCCCCCAACCTCCACAGAACTGACCAGAGTAGCTTATAAATAGACCTAAAGCTTAATTGTTCTTAATTGTTTATAATCTGAAAATGTCTAGGCTAGATATCAGTAATAAACACTGTCCTGTTATCCCAAAAAAGGCCAAAGGCCTGAAATGGGAAACAAGTGTATAAATACTAATAAAAATAATTTTAAACAGTGATAACAATAGCACAAAATATACGTAATTTCTAAGAGCTAATAATAAATCATCACTATAATTAAAAACAAATATTCACTAAAACCAAGTCAATAGTTAACCTTTAGTAGTAGCACACTAGCTGCGGAATGTCATGGATCCACCTTAAAATGACAACTTGTTTATCAGTTTGTCTTACGTTAAAAAATGTTTTAAACTTCTTACCATAGTAAATACATTCTAATTTAATCACTGATAAAAATTTTTACCTAGTCACTTTGCACTTTAAAAATGCTATTAAAAGTCTTTGGCAAAGCCCCAGGCAAGTAGAAACATCAGCATTGCCTTCCAGGCCAGAGGGGCCAGTACCTGCTCCCAACCCCGAACGGCAGGTTCTGCAAAGATTTTCTCACAGCAATCTAGATCTGCTTCACTGAGAGCAAAGGTGGGGTAAACTACAGACATCTAATACTTCTTTCCAGATTTCTACGAAAAAATGACCCATTACAGACCAGAGAAGATTCGAGTCATCACTAAAATCAGACCCATTCTCAGGAGCATTTCTGCTGTGGCCCCGAAGCCAGGCTGCTACTTGGGGGCCAAGACCCCCGCACAAAGCCAGGTCCTCAGGGCAGCCACCTGCCCTAACACAGTGGCCAGGTCCTCACGAATGACTGAGTACTACCTGGACGCACACATCAGAGGACTATGTCAGAAGTGTTGCTCTAAAGTCAAACATGCCAAAGATTGGCGAGCCTGTCCCACTCTGGCAGGAGTCCATCTGGTCCCAGGATTATGGGGAGTAACTGGACCAGCTGGGATACCTGGCAGCCAGCTCCAGGAAGGCAGGGACTGCTCACGAGATTCTAAACCAGCTCTCTGAAGTTAATGTACCCCCTTAGCCGCACTTTTAGCTAGTATCAAATTGTCTTACAAAGTTTCAAGGGAGAAAATAAAACCAAAGGAACCATTCCCTTCACTTTTGCAAGGCACAGGCACTTAGAAAAAGTGGCCGCGGGCCGTAGACATGTGATTGAGCTCCCTCATTTCTCGGTGTTGGGAAATAAACTTCCAATTAGTGTGCGCATGCACATGTTTAGGAACTGTTCCATTCATAAAATAAAAACATCTAAATGTATGTCTTTCAATAATCACTCTGCTATAAATACTATTTGTTTGCACTTAATTTAAAACCTATAAAAATCCTAGGCATTTCTCACTACTAGATAAATGCTCATTTCATAAGTACTAATTTCAGAATATGAAATCTAATATATTTACCATACTATGAATTAACAATAAACCGATAAGAAATATTTTAAGTTCACAGTACACATACAAAGCTTCATATCGCATATTAAAAAAACATGAACCTAGAAAGCAGCTTATAGCAACTTAAGACCGTCCATGTCAATTCCTTGATTTACAAAAGTGCTTGGCTGGGATGTGAATTCCCAGGATGGGTCACAGTAGTGTCAGGACCGCAAACCCCGTGTAATTACTGTGTCCACCCAGACCCCAGGCAGTGGGCGGTGGGTGCTGTGGGTTTGCCTTTAAGGTCTGCAAGAATACCATGAAACCGTGGGTGCAGTTCAGGGCCGTGGTCCCACGGTGGCACCAGGAAGTGAGGCCACCATGGCTGCCGTCACCACTGGAGGGGCTGGCCCTCGCAGTAGGGGCACTCGGGTGCATTGGCCACACAGGACTCGCAGAGCACACGGTGCTGGCAGGGCTGCAGGGTGGCGCCCCGGGACGGCTCCCCGCACACCACACATTGCTTCGCTCGGAGCTGGAAGATCACCTGCAGGTGAGATAAGTTGGTGGGGTCACAGGAGGCCCCTCCCCAGCACTGGTCCACAGCCTGCCCAAAGGTGACTCGAGAACACGTGAAGATAATGGCCCCCTGGCTAGCACAAGAAGGCTCAGAGCTGGGGTGGGACACTCATGCCAGGGGTCACCCCAGTGACACAAGATGGGGGTTGGAGCTGCTTTTCCACGAGACCCTCAAGCAGAGGACTGGCTCCTGGGGGGCCAAGACTGTGTGGGAAGGGCTGGGCCAGGTATGGAGGCCTGTGATCTGTGGCTGGTGAATGGCAGGATTTGGGTTTAGTGGGACCCTGATCTGAGACCCAGCCCTCTAGCCAAGGGAACAGCCAAAGTCCAGAGACAGTGCCTTGGAGGTAAAGCCATCAGGTGTGTACATTGTAGCCAGACTTTGGCCAGTCAAGACAGGAAGGGAGAGTGTCAAGAGGCAGAGCTATGGAACCTTCCAGATGCTCTTAAGTTCTTAGAAAATGCCCTGGTGTGAAAGGCACCCTGAGCTGAAAACAGCGGGTTTTATGCTACTCCAGAAAAAAAAGGAAGAATGAAATCAGGCAAGGAGGTGACCTGTGACCATGGAGGGTAACCTCAGACATACTCCATGGTTCCAACTGTGTGGGGCAAGATGGGTGTGCATTTTATCTATGAGGGCACAGGAAGGGGTAAACATGGAAGGTTTCAGAAAGGAAGAGCAGGGCCAGCCTGGCAGGAGAGGTGGTGCACACACTCCCTGCAGCAGAACATGAGCTGCCACTGGAGGAGTCGGATAAGAGGGACCACAAGGGAAGAAGCAGCGCCAGGCCAGGTCCCAGTCATCTCTCTCCCGACACACACTTGCCAGGGGCAAACATCAGGTACCTTGGAAACTGAAACCAGGACTCACCCCATCCACCGCTTCCAAATCCAGGCGCAGCTGACTCTGCAGTGAATGCAGCTTGGGCAGTGGGATGGCACCAAAGTCGCTGCAGCCCCGCAGCCCAGGAAGTGTGGACATGCCCCGGCCTTCCAGCTCCTCCTGCAGCTGCCTGAACTGGGCCTCCACCTCCTCCTTCTTCTGCAGTGCCAGCTGCCGGGCGCTGTCAGCCGCCAGCGCGCGCTCCTTCGCCTCCTTGGCCTCTCTCTGCCATGCGTCACAGGCCTGAAACCCAGGAGGCTGCAGTGGCTGGCATGGGGAAGGGGCCGTCCCAGGTGCACAGAGGTCTCCCCCGAGCCTTGGCCCCTCCCCAGAACCCACCTGCTTCACTTGCTGCCAGGATTCCTCCCACTGCCTGATCTTCCTCTTGGCCTCCTCCAGCTGCCGCCTGACCCGAGCTAGCTCAGCGCAGTTTGGACTTGCACTTGCAGAGGATGTGGAACCAGCGTTCAGAATGGGGGACGGGCTGGGAGAGAAGCTGCCAGAAACATAGTCCCAGATGCTCCCCGGGACGCCATTCAAACCTGTGGGGTTTAAACGAAGGAAATGAATTCAATGTTTCTGTGACTGCCTCATGTGGAGCAGCACGTCGCAAACTCTGCTCCCAGGAATCCTTTACACATGTAGGATCTCGAGGCCCCCAAAGAGCTTTTGTTTAAAGAGCTCCCATCATAGGAAAAAGTGACACCTGTTGATAGAGTCACGTGTCACTTAACAACAGGAGATACTTTGAGAAATGCATCATTAGGCAATTTCATCACTGAACACCAGAGAGCACTTAACACAAACCTAAATGGCGTGGCCTGCCGCACACCTAGGCTTTATGGTAGAGCCTACTGCTTTGAGGCTATAAGCCTGTTCAACACGTTACTGGACCGAATACTACAGGCAGTTGTAACATAATAGTAAGTTTTTGTGTCTAAACATGGAAAAGGTACAGTAAATGTACAGTATAAAAAATAAAAAACGATACAGCTGTGTATGGCACTTAGCATGAACAGTAACTGCAGGACTGGAAGCTGCTCTGGGTGAGTGGCGAGTGAATGAAGGCCTAGGTTACTACTGTGCACTACTGCAGACTTCACACACTGCCCCCCACACTCCCCTGCTTCCTTCTGACAGGGTCAGAAACACAGCTCTGAAGCTGTCTGTGCTGCTCCATGAACAGCGATGTGGGCTGGGCTGACTGGAAATCTCAAAAGAAACTGGGTGGGTAAGGTGTAGGTCACCACAATAGTGACTGTCAGGAGTGAAAGGTGGTTTGAGGATCAGTAAGAATAAAAGTGAAGATGGAGAGCCTGGCTGGTGTGGCTCAGTGGATTGAGCGCTGGCCTGTGAATCAAAGGGTTGCCAGTTTGATTCCCAGTCAGGGCACATGCCTGGGTTTTGGGCTGGGTCCCCAGTTGGGGGCGCATGAGAAGCAACTGATGAATGTAACTCGCACATGAATGTTTCTCTTCCCCTCTTTCTCCCTCCCTTCCCCTCTCTCTGAAAATAAAATATTTAAAATTAAAAAATGAAGCTGGAGAGATAAAGGAACACAGGGCAATGTCATGGCAATGTGGTTTCTAGAGCAGTGGTAGAGGGTGGTTAGCCCTGGCTGGTGTGGCTCAGGAGACTGAGTGCCACTGGCCTGCAAACCGAAAGGTCACTAGGTTTGATTCCCAGTCAGGGCACATTTTGGGTTGCAGACAAGGCCTCTGGTCGGTTGGGGGCATGTGAGAGGCAACCAATTGATGTAGCTTTAACACATCGATGTTTCTTTCCTTCTTTGCCTCCCTTCCCTTTTCTCTAAAAATAAAATCTTAAAAAAAAAAAAAAGAAAAAAGTTTAATTAGCATGAAGAGGATGTAGAACTAACCAGTCAATATTTTGACTTCGGAAATCTGGTTCCATTGACCCATCTAGCACAAAGGACTCTCACCGGCATTGAATTAGTGGAAGAAAAAAAAAACCCTTATCTATGCTTTATAGCATTACTACCTCAAAATATTTCCGAAGTACAGGGACAGGGTGGCTCCACACTACCACAGAAAGCTTTTTCTAAAGTGGCAGTGGCATTTAATACTTTTTAAGGCCATGTGGACTGGTGTTCTTATACAGGACCTTAGGTCCTCAACAAAGAATTTACAGCAATGTGCCCTGAAGACCACCAAGGTAAGCCCGGGGAGGGGGAAATATGTAACAGGTCAGTGACTGAGTGATTGGAATGGAACCTATGTACTTTAACTTGAGGTGCTCTGAGAGGAAATCTATTGCCAAGCCCCACAGATATTGCTCCCATCAGATAAAAAAATTCCTCCTGAACCACATATCCTTCCATTTCTTACAGAAAATTCAACTCCATTATAGTCGTACAGGACCACCATCATAAGATGAGATATCTCTTGTTGACTGAGAAGTTGTCATGTGGCGTGTGACTATTTAGGAATTAAACAGATATTTTAAAAATGTATTAACTTTTAAAGTATAACAGGTTTTACATAAAATAACATTTTTCAATGAAAGAATAATGTAAAACAAGAAATAGCACTGTTTTCTGTTTTTGCAAGTCTGTCTCTGGAGACATTGCATCTCCACTGCATGTGTGTGAGCAAGGCGGGTCACACTGTAG
Source organism: Furipterus horrens (assembly GCF_987537825.1). Taxonomy (NCBI): domain Eukaryota; kingdom Metazoa; phylum Chordata; class Mammalia; order Chiroptera; family Furipteridae; genus Furipterus; species Furipterus horrens. The sequence continues at coordinate 118,546,339 of NW_028327175.1, read as the reverse complement.
TGTTGCTGTGACTGAGTCCTGGGCACACTGAGACCCTCATAGAGGTTGATGAGCTAACCCGTCTGAGCCCCAGGGCACCACTGTCGAACCAGCAGAGGCATGGCCACAGGGTCACCAGGGATAAACGCCAAGGCCCACACCACAGGGAGCACGCAGGGCAGTGTATCAGGAGGGCAACCAAGTGGGGACAGCCACACTCACACCTCGGTTTATTCAACAGTAAACTGTCACTGTAGGGTAGCCCCTCCCCCGCGAACCCCAGCTCACCTAGGGAGTTGTAGGTCGAGGCCGAGGAGCCCAGAAGTCTGGGCTCCGACTTGAAGGATGGCGGCTGCTGGGGCGGCGTCATGGCCGAGGAGACAAGAGGCCCAGACAGGGACTGGGAGAACGAGCTGAGCGGGGAGGTGGACAGGGACGATGAGGAGTGCAGGGACGGGGAGCGGGCCAGGCAGCCTGGAATGGTGACGGGCTCTGAGCCCCCCAGCGACCTCTGACCTGTGCAGAGTGGAGGCGCCCAGTTAGTTAGTGATAGGCAGCAGTAACCCTGTGCCCATGAAACAGCAGGCAATGCCTCTGAGCTGGGGTGCAGCAGCCAGGGCAGGGAGATACAGGGGTTAGGGAGTCCCAGGTCTGCAGCAACCATGTGGAGGTACAGAGAAGAGCTCCCCTCAAGCTGAGATGTGGTCATAGCCCTCAACTACTCAGGCAAGCAGCAAGTACACAGGACAAGGGGTTCAGCGGAGTTGCCACAGAGGCCAGACACCTACTAGGCCCTGCCGACCTGTTTAACCACTGGCATGATGGTCCCAGTACTTTTAGGGCCCTCTAGAAATGGATTAATCTGTTTTAACATCAGAAGAGAAAGATGAGCTTTTAGGTCAAAGAAAATGATTTGGTATGTGAGGTCTGCCCGGAAAAAGCCCAGCCATTATTAATATAACCAGAACAGTTTGAGCAACATTGATGTAACCTGGCAGCCAAGGAGAGTGGACTGGAATGCGCATGCATGAACAATGATGACTTCACTGTGCTAGTCAGTGGGGGCAGTAGATGTCATTGAGTGAGCATGTGTACTGTGTGGCCGTCACATTCAAAATGACTGAGCGAGTAGAGCAATGAATCTGCATCACATTTTGAGTTAAGCTTGAACATTCTTCCGTGGAAACTATTCGGACGACTCAGAGGGCCACAGCTACGGGCAACTGGTGATTGGCAGCTTCATCAAGACAACCTGCCCGCTCATGCATCATGTCTCATGCAGTTCTTTGGCAAAATATCAAATCACCCAGGTGACTCAACCCCCCTGCAGCCCAGATGTGGTGCCCTGTGACTTCTGGCTTTTCCCAAAACTAAAATCACCTTTGAATGGGAAGAGATTTCAGACCATCGATGAGATTCAGGAAAATATGACGGGACAGCTGATGGCAGTGAGAACTGTGTGAGGTCCCAAGGTGCCTACACTCTGAAGGGGACTGAAGCAACATTGGCCTATATACAATGTTTCTTGTATCTTGTATATTCTTCAATAAATGTCTCTATTTTTCACAGTATGTGGCTGGATATCTTCTGGACAGACCTCGTATGTTAATATATCCATCTTCATGCCAATGCAGTGGTTAAAACATCTTAGAAGGCCACAAAGGCTGGCTGTCCTTGTCCCCAGTCCTACACACCCCACCACCCCATCATGGCAGGTGCCGCTTTTCTCAGATGGAGGTGCACTGGACAGGTGGGTGGCTGATGCTGCCAGGGTTGCAGAGGCCTGGAGGAAGGGCATGGAACCTCTCCCACCCCAGAACCACTTAAGGATTCTTGAAAGGAGAGGCCTGGCTAGCCCAGGCCACCTGACAAGTGCACCAGGTGTCATCATTCTTACCAGAGGGTCCCAGGTCACTTCCGTCCTGCTCGTCCAGCTCCTTATCCAGGGGGGCAAGGCTTACATCACTAAGATGCAGATCTACGGCAGTGCCTGTCCAACAAGACCATGTTATTGCTCAGAAACACACAGAGCTGCAGCAGGGACAATGCCTGATCTTGGGGCTGCAGGGATATCCCACCTCAGAGCTGGGGGCCAGGAATGCACCCCCTGCCCAGGTCCCACAGTTAGACTCACTCTCTGCTCCCTGGAGCCAGAGCCTCTAGGTGACCTACATGTGGCTCCTGAATCACGGCCTCACCTCACTGACATCTGCTTCTATGTTAGATTTCTAATCAGTGGGTGACATTTGACCAAGTAAACATACTTCACTAGTAAGAAAGAATTCCAAGAGGATACTGTCCATGGGAGAAGTTCACAGGCAATGGTGTAAGGTCATACGCGAACTGACACGGACCACTGACCTCTACACCAGGGGTCACAGCAGGGAGACCCCCATCCTATTCGCCCCAACCTAGCACTGAGCAGGGTCCCTCCCATTTCCATTCTGTTCCACTCAGACACCAATGCACCCCAGGCACATGTGTTAATAAAACAGAGAAATGGAATGGTGGGCCCCTCAGAGCTGGCTTCCCACTTCCCAAAGCTTCCCTCAGAAACCCTTCTTCTGCAGGAGGGGGCCACTGACCCGGCACAGAAAAGGAAGCTGTCCTGGGGTGGCTGAGGTCAGGCCGGCCAGTCCCCAAAGCCAGAGGTCACACAGGATCAGCTCAGGGAAGGTGTGGCAAGAGGACCCTAGGGAGATGGCCAGGGGAGGGGCAGCAGGAGCTCCTGCGACACACCCCATGAGCCAGAGCTGCCTTCCCAACTCAAGATTAGGCTGGTCTATAGGAGAGCTTGGTCACAACGAAGGCACAGCACACAGGAGTTCTGTCACTAGGCATCTTTCTCCCCCAACCCCACCTCTGGGGACCCACTTTCTCCCCCCACAGCACGCCCTCCCAGAAGCAGGTGGACCCGCCTGTGTGGCTGAGCCTTGTACCTCACTGGTGGCTCAGGGCCCCCTCAGCCCCCATATGATGCCTGGCCAGATGCACCAGGTCTCATTTCAAGAGGCCACAAAGTCACCCTGCCCCAGCCACCAAGACAGACATTGCCACAGCCCAGGGGACACACAATGGGGACCCTGGTCAGACCTGCTGCTCCTTGTGAGCAAGTTGGGCTTCTGGAGGCTCCCGCCTCTGCCCTGCCCCCCAGCTGCTTGTTGCCAAGTGTCACAGAGTCCCCTGGACTATGTCCCACAATCAAGTCAAAGCTGCCCAGGGAGAGAAGTCGCTGCCCAGTTCTGACCACATCCCACACTTGGCTTTGCCCAGATTCCAGGCCGCACTAGAGGGACAGCCATGTCCCCTGCACAGGGTTATGTGAGGAAGCAGTAGCAGCCCAGGCTGCAGGAAGGAGCTGCGGGGTTGGGGTTGTTTCAAAGAATGGCATTCAAATATAAGGGCTGAGCAAAGGCTAAGCCAAGGAAGGGGACGAAAGTGCAGCTCAAGGGACAGGGGAACCCGCCTGTGCTAGGGAGGGGGCTGCTGCCTTTTTAAATGAGACATATTTATTGCAATCAGCAGGAAATATGGGTCAAGAGATGTGTGACTTCCAAAGAACCTAAGTCCTTAGCACACGCAAATCCGTGGGAGCCAGCTGTGGTCCACAGGTAGAGCAGACGTGGAGTCCAGCCCAGACAGGCATCCCAGGCTGCCCTGTTCCTTCCCTGCTCAGCTCTTGTGGGAACCGTGTGAGCCAATGACAAGGAGGGCTCCTTGCCGATGAGAGGTGCACAGGAGTGCACACCCGAGAGCGGTTGGCTCTGGCCTCCACAGTGTGAACCCCATTGCACACATCAGAAGGCAGAAGTAGGGGAGCCTCGTGTCTGGGAAACGACGGGGCAGCACTGCCTGGCGAGGCCCAGGGCCTGCATCTGTCTCCTTGTTTCATCACTGCTGCCTGCAGATGCGACCCCGACCTGGCCCCACTTAGGGACCAGGGTCCGGGGCATAGAGTCAGGACCAAGCTCCATTGGCGTCCACTCCCTCCCACGCCTGGAGCATTGAGGCCAAGCTGCCACGTCACCTGGAGAACACTGTCCTCCCCACACTGTTGCCTGTCACCAGGAGCAGTTGGGGGGGCAGGGCGGGCGGGACTAGGGCCCTGACTACTCCCAAGGAGAAACTATTCACACAAAGGGGTTAAGGACTTTGAAGGTCTTATCCAGAAAGGTGGTGAGCAATCAGGGGGCTCCACCACCCCCACTTCAACAGGTGTCCCCAGATTCCATCCTGTGAGGCAGGAAGGTGCTGAGCCTGTGTCGCTGACCCTGCAGATGTCCAACGCTGCAAGACTGTGCAAGAGCAGACAGCAGGCCCCGGGCTGGTAGCACCACAAGCTCTTGGTCCCTGAGGAGGCTGACAAAAGACAACATTGCTCACCATGGCCTCCCGAGCACGACAACAGCAGCAATGAGACACTGCCCTTCGGGACCTGCACAGCTGGACCAGCTCCTTGAACAGGTTCCCCTGAGAACCCAAGGCCACAGCTAAGGACCAGACAATGTGAAAATGGGCTGATGCCATAGTCCTTACAGAAAGACTCTCAGGGAGACCTCACAGCGGGGACACACAGGGGCAGTCCTGACCTCTGGCCTGTGGTCTCCCTCTGTTTCCTCTCCCTGTCGGCTGAGCTGCTCAGGCCCTTCCCTGCAGCCAGTTCCTCCCTCTCCACAGGAAACTTCTTCCTGATATCCGGAGTCTTTGTGTCTGGGGGCTGCTAAAACCAAACGCCACATGCCAGACTTCAAAGACCATAAACCCATTCTCCCAGTTCTAGAGCCAGAGGTTGAGATCAAGGTCACAGGGCTGCATTACCTCTGGAGGCTCCGTTCCGCCCCCTCCAGCTCTGGCTTTGTCAGAAACCCTTGGCCTTCCTTGGCCAGTGGCTGCTTCACCACATCTCTGCCTCCATCCTCACATGGCTGGCTCTTCTCTGTGTCTGTGCCCAAATCTCCTCCTTATAAGGACAGCGGTCATCCTGGATTAGGGTTCATACTAATGACCTCATTTTACCTTGATTACATCTGCAAAGACTGTTTCCAAATGAGATCACATTGCCAGGTTGGTGGCAGGAGGCAGGCCTGAGGCATATGTTCTTGGGGAACATAATTCAACGCACGACAAAGGGGATCACCCATTGACAACCCCCTATCTGATCCATCCCCTCCAGGAGGCTGTGCTTTGGCGCTTGAATTAGCACCTCCCGCAGGTCTAGGACCCAGACCTCTTGGGATTCCTCCACCGACAGGCCTATGTCCTGTTGCTGTGAATTCCAGAGGGTCCGGCCTCTTGCTTGCACCTGCTCTCTGGGACACAACCACAGCCCTGCAGGCCCTGCACCCCACATGCAAGCCTGTCCTGTTGGCCTGCCCCTCCTTCCTGCCATCCTGTTTCCAGTGCATTCTTCAGGCTGCTGCCTAGTCCTTGCCCTCTAGCCCTGTGCCATGTTCCAAAACCCCTCTGGTCAAAGGCAGCCCTTGCCTGCTGCCTGTCCCTCCCCATTCCTCTGCCTAGGTCAATTTCTGGGCCCTCCCACCCTCCTCAGGAGCTCAGTAGCCCCTCCACACCAAGGCACACATGGTTTCTGGAGCGCTCACCCCCAGATGCCCCAGATACGGCTGCATCACCTCCTCATACCAGGGAGAGGCCCCATTGCCATAGAGGCACCTTCTTAACCTGTGCACAGGTGATCCTCAAGCTGGTGAACCTGGGATCACTCACTGAGCAGGAGCCCTGTGGGAGCCCTTAGCTCCTCCTCCTCCTTAAACACACATCAGCCAGGCCCCAAGCTCCAGCCATCTCTGCAGCTGCCCCTTCACCCCGACCTACACTGTCCCAAGAGTGACCCTGGCATCAGCCAACTCTGTCATGTCAGAAGTCCTGCCTCCCCTGGCATGCAGGACAGCACTTACCGTCTGCCTCACCCTGCCCCATCCTGCCCCTGACCCAAGTAGCCTTCCCACCTCAAAATGGCTACTCCTTTGTCCTCAAGCCCTGACGCTGTTATAGGCTGCAGCCTAGCACAGCTTCCATTAGCCCCACTAGTGCTGGGAGAACTGCTCAGCCTTCAAAATGCTCTTAAAATCTTCCCCTACTCCATTCGCGCACAACTGCCGAGACTATGCAGGTGCGCCTTAACCAGTGCTGACTGATGCGCAGACTCACCCTCTGAGAGTGAGCACCTGACCCCCCACCTCTTTACTCTGCCCTGCTTCCTCCAAAAGAATGGAGGCCCAAACCCACCCTTCATGAGCTGGCCTGGCATATTTGCTCAGCCTGGGGTCCCAAGCCACTGTCCTGAACATGCTGGTCACTTGGGTCTGAAAATGTGGATTCAGCCCTCAGCACCTGCAGTCCCAGGATCAGGTTAGAGATGGTCAGCTTCAAAGCTAGCAGAGTTCCAGGAGTACTTTTATGAAACACAAAGGCACAAAGGAATGAATGGATGGGGAAGCAAACTGGACTGCAGGAGCTTTTCTCACCTGAAAGTGGTTTATCTCACCAGTTCCCCAACCCCACCCCATGACTCAGCACACAGGTGCACCCCTGTTGCCCACTTAGGTACCAATGTGGCACCTGACAAACCACAGCCTGCATTCAGCGTACCAGGCAGAGGCCACTGATTGCCAGGATGTGTCCTGGCCCACTTCCTCATAAGCAGTGCTTCTAGCGTCCTACCACACCTTGCTGTTCCCTGAAGTCAGACCCAGGTCTTCCAAAATACATTCTCATAAAGGAAGAACTGACTTTTAAAAAGGCTTGAACATTCAAAATCCAGATGAACCACGTACATAAACTGTGCCATCTGACCTAGAACCGGCCTTGCCAAAATACCAGGAACCACCCAGGTGTTAATGAGAAATTAGCTGAAAGCTGCTGAGTAATGGCTTTGGCAAAGCCGTTCTTGACGTGACACAGCACATTAGAGAGGCGCCGCGGTCCCAGGGTCAGGGGACACATGGGGACAACACACACAGTGCACAGAATTAAAGGCCAGATTGGGGGACCCAGGAGTCAGTGGGAGCTCCCTGCACCCACCCGGTCCGGGTTGTTCTCCCCCAACTACAAGACGCATAAACACCTGGCACACCTGCTCACCCGCAGGTCCGAGTCTCCGATAGTGCAGGCACAGATGGCGATTCGCAGAGGAGACAGGAAACCGTTCTCTCCTGGTGTAAGAGACCCACCTCCGCTAGGTGATGAAGGATCCGTTCGAGAAGCCTCACGGCTGGTGCCCACGCAAGGACCGGAGGGCGCCTCTGCAGAGCAGGCTGCTCAAAAGGGCATATCTGCATTCACCCCACTCAGCAGCCCCCAGGAAAACTGACACCAAGCCCTGCTTTCACCCCTGGCGCAGGCACCGAGGACCAGCACAGGAAGCATCTGGACAAGAGGGGAGGCAACCCTGGGGAGGGGGAAAGTGCACGGAGGAGGGGCGGTAGGGAGACGCACTCACTTAGGGTGTTGGCCCGTGGAAGGAGCGCACCTGCAGAGGAAGATTGGCGCACCGCACCTTGGTCGGCGGGGGTGGGGGGCGGCGCACGGCCCGCTCCCCAGCTTCGCGTAACGAGACCCGCAACCGCAGACGCGCGGCTGAGGATGCTGACTCACGGTCCGCTATCCCCACCACCGCCACCGCCGCCACCGCCGCGGATTCAAACAGGGCCCGCGGCCCGTGGCCCGCCCACCGCGCGCCCGCCGCGCCCACGAGTGACGCAAGCCTTAGACGCGCCTCGCCCCTGGCCCCGCCCCCTTACGCAAGCCACAGACCGGCGCGCTTCCGCCCGCCCGGGTCCCGACCCTGCGGTGCTGAGGAATCACGGGTCCTACTGCCCTTTGCTGCCGGCCTTGCCCGGCAATGAACTCCTCCGTTTACTATTTTAATCTGAAACCTGTTCATATGAAGTGAAAGGCAAAGGGAATAAAATTTGTCAAATGGCCCTGAAATGATTCCATTAAATCCATTAAGTCCAGAATACTTGGAAAGGCACCTATTTATTTTTAGAGTTTAAATGAATAATTTAAAAATGGATTTTTTTTTTTTAATTCGGTGCGTTAGTAATGATATAACCTGAATGAAACTGTACTACAGGAGAAAACAATCCAGTCTTTGCCTGTCAGCCCCAAAGCAGGTGGGGTGGACGCTGGTCCTGGGAGTCCTCAGCAGCAGACAGGGCCCTCCTGGGGTCCGAGGGCAGTTCTGACGGTTCCATCACTTCCCATAACTGGGGCGGTATTAGGATATAACGTCACACGTGATCTCGGGAGGGCGAGCAGGGAAAATGTGAGGATGGCACCAACAACAGAAGCTCATTATTTTAACAGCAGCCACAAAAACGTATTGCTTTGTATCTGTAAATGGAGGCAATGTTGAGCCTGAAAAAAAATTCACCTCTTTACCTCCCTATAGTTGGTTCAAGAAATATTTAAGTTAGTGAAAGAACACACAGCAAGATAGTCAGTGACATACTAAAACAGGCTCAGGTTGCCCCTTCGGTGTTAAGATTATGGCTGGAAAAATTATTAGGAGTATCCTAACTCCAACTTTAAGTCATTACCTGTCCAGAGAGGCCACTTTCAAAGCATAGATGCACCTAGTTCTATTTTTCACTCAGGTGAGCAGAGTTGAGTAGGAATTCCACTTTCCTAATTAATTTTCTCTTATGCTCAAAATTTACTATTACTTCACATTGGTAAAAATAAGCTTTATTTTTTAAAATGTTTGCGCTTACCCATAACAATACAATTTTGTGCTGCCCAGGCTGGGCCTCTCACTGGAGCAGCTCCCCTGTGCTGCCAACAGCCACACCAACCCAGTCAACCCTGAGACAGAATCTGGAACTGCCACATAACAGAAGGCCTTCCCTGAGTTTCTCTGTACCGGGGCAGAGCCTTCCACAGGTCCCAGGTGTCCCATCATCCTGATGTGGCCTGAGGGGGCCAAAGGGACAGGCACAGCCCACCATTCCCATTGCTGTGTGTCCATCCTGCTCTCCCCTGCACTTTCACAACAGCCCCCACCTGAGCCCCATGCCCCCATACAAGCCACCAGACAGCTTCCTTCCCAGCCCAGCTTCAATGACATTGGTCATCAGTTCACAAACCCTCAGTGACTCCTACCAGCTAAGGACCCCCTATAGTTGGCAGCCAAGCCCACTGCCTTCCAGCTGCACCTCCACTCCCTCCCCACCCTTGTCATGGCCCCCTACCTTTCAGTGCCCTCACTGCCCTCCAACTCCCATTTAAATTTCTCTAAAGGCTCCCGTTCTCTGCCTTGCCCTGGGGCCTGTGCCGCCACCCCCAGAGCTTCTCAACAGCTCTGTAGCACCAGGCTGCTGGTGAGGCAGGTGTTTCCAAAACCACCTGCAAAACAGCCAGTGACAGACCACCAAAACACTATGGCTCTTCGACCAAAATTTGCATTCCGAAAGTATCCCTAAATAGATTATTCCTTAAATGCTACAATGTAAGTGCTAAGAGAAGCCAGGGAAATGAGAGTCTTGGCCTTACCTGGGATGGACTCAAGGGCACCGCCAGTGGGGTCCAGTGGGTGGGCACGGGCCGGGAGAGCGGGTAGGGCAGTGGGGGAGGAGCTGCTGGAGCCAGCACTGGACGCCAGGCTGGATGCCATGCTGGAGCTCACACTGGGAGCAAGTGGGTGAACCACTGTAAACACCGCCAGGTGGTTCTGTGCAAAGACACAAACAAGAATAACAGATGCACCTGCATGGACAACAGCAGCATGACCAAAGCACAGAGTCACGAACAGACAGAAGCATTGCCCGATTTCTATCCCTAAAGCAAAACATAAAGAAAGTGGACTTTCTCCCTAAATGTCTAGTTATTTACAATGACCATGACACGCAGACTTGCTAGCTGCCAGTCACCCAGGGATGAAAACAAATGCACCTAGAAAGTGTCTCGTCTAAAGAACCGCTCTGCAGAAGCAGTTTTCAAAAGCAGGCATTCAGCATTAGAAAACAACCCACCAACAGACAAAAGCAGAGAACCAGTCCCCTTCTGAACACATAGATGAAATGGTCCCATGACCTCATTACCCAAGAAAAGTAAAAAATGGGGGCAATTCACATTATCTTTATATGATAGATAACAGATTAAAAGAAAAAGCTAGCATGACCTTGGGTGTGCAGGGTGTTGTGCACAAGAAAAGCAAGCCATGAAAATGACACACCACAGAGCTGTCAGCCAGCCCATAGCTGCATCTGAAGTCACTAGAAAATCAGGAGTCAGAGGCACATTGAGGTGAAATGGTGTGACTATCTGGGTTCTGCTTCAAAATAATACAGGAGAAGTTAACCTGAGGCGGGAGCAGCTACAACAAGGCCAACAACAAGGGGGAGGGTGTTACTAGTTTGTCAGCTTAAGGAAAGTTTTCCATAGTAAGGAGAGTTACTACGCATTTTGTCAGACAAATCTGGCACAGGACAGTTTCTCAAAGTGGATGTTTCTTGGTGCTGAGGCGCCATTTTCTGTGTTCACAGACTCCCATCCCGCTCCACCGACTTTGCTAAAGAGAGCTCCCTATGACAGACCAGGGGTCCATGAGTGCAGAGACCCTGGAACTGATCACCACTGCATGTCTCTGAGGTTAAAATTTAAAAATAAGAACTCAAACTACAGAAGTGTGGGGAGCCATGTCTTCTAACACTCCCTGGGGTGACCCACAAGCTGGCTTTCCTGTCCTTCCAGCTGTGGTGCGACCACAGGTCTCCCATTCCTTTCTCCCTCCACTGGGGTGTGTGCCATCCCGAGGTGAGCCAGGACCACTGTAACCAACCAAGGTCACCGCAGATGTCCCAAGTTAAACCCCCGCACACTGAGCCTCACCCAGAGCCACCAGCCTGAGGCACACTCTGTGACTCCACCCGACCACACGATTAACGCTGCAGGAGGCGGTGGCCCCCTCACAGACGTCAGGTGACATTTTGTCCTGAAAATTGACAAGAACATCCTGGTGGGCCTTTTCACTGAGGCCATGGTAGTTACAGATGCACCAGGATGGGACAAGCATGGGGTACCATCACCAGGGGAGCAAGACACACACACAGTGAGGGAGGGCCATGCCCCCCCCCCGCCCCACCCAATCACAGCTTCGTCTACCTGGTTTATTTTTTTTCTTCTTATGGTAAAATATACATAACATAAAATTTACCTCTTTAAAAATAATTACCACTTTAATCGTTTTTAAGTGCACAACTCAGTGGCATTAAGTACATTCACATTCTCAAGCAACATCACCACCACCATCTCCGTTAACTTCCCTGTCTTCCCAAACTAAAACTGTCCCCATTGAACACTTACTCCCCATCCCTACCTCCCCCTGACCCTGGCACCACCGTCTACTTTCTATTTGTATGAATCTGACTCCTTTAGGGGCCTCACATGAATGAAATCATAAAATACGTGGTCCTTCGTGTCTCTTAGCATATTATCTTTGTTATGGACTGAATGTCTGTGCTCCTCCAAGATAAAAATGTTGAAGCCTGAATGCCCTGCGTGACTGTATTTGGAGGTGGTTAAATGAGGTCATAAGAATGGGGTCCTGATCTGATAGGACTGGTGTCCTTGTAAGAAGAGCAAGAGACATTAAGAGAAAAGAATCTGAGCACACAGCAACATGCCAGCCATCTGTAGGCCAAGGCAAGAGGCTTTGGAGAAATCAGAACTGCCTACCCTTTTGATCTTGGACTTCCAGCCTCCAGAACTGTGAGAAAATAAATTTGTTATTTTAGCCAGCCATACTATGGTATTTCATTAACGGCAGCACCAGCTAATAGTCTTTAAGGTTCATCTGTATTGTAGCACATGTCAGAATTTCCTTCCTTTTTAAGGGTGAACAACATTTCACATTTTGCTTATCCATTCATCTTTCAATGCGCACTTGGGTTAGTTCTGCCTTTTGGTAATTCTAAATAATGCTGCTATAAACATGGGTGAACAAATATCTCTTTGAGACACTGCTTTCAATTCTTTTGGATATACAACGAGGTCTGTCGGGAAAAAGTTCAGCCATTGTTAATATGACATGAACAGTTTGCGTGACATTGAGGTAACCTGGCAGCTGAGTGGACTAGAATGCGCATGCATGAACAATGATGACTTCACTGTACTAGTCAGTGGGTCTGATAGATGCTGTTGAGTGAGCAAGTGTACTGTGTGGCCATCACACTCAAAATGACTGAGTAGAGGAACAAATCTGCATCAAATTTTACATAAAGCTTGACATTCCTCTGTGGAAACTATTCAGATGATTCAGAAGGCTGCAACTGTGGGCAACTGGTGATCAGCAGCTTCATCACAACTGCCCACTCATACATCACATCTCATGAAGAGTTTTTTGGCAAAACATCAAATCACCCAAGTGACTCAGCCCCCCTACAGCCCAGATTTGGCACCTGCGACTTCTGGCTTTTCCCAAAACCAAAATCACCTTTAAAAGGGAAGGGATTTTGATGAGATTCAGGAAAATATGATGGGGCAGCTGATGGCAACTGGAAGAACTATGTGAGGTCCCATGGTGCCTACTTTGAAGGGGGCTGAGTTGTCACTGAATTACATACAATGCTTCTCGTATCTTGTATCTTCTTTAATCAATGTCTCTTTTTTTCATATCACATGGCTGGATATCTTCTGAACCTCATATATCCAGAGGTGAACTTGCTCTATCATAAGGTAGTTCTATTTTTAATTTTTCAAGGAACCACCATACTGTTTTCTAATGCATTAAAGTTGCGATTTCTCCACATCCTCTCCAACACATTATTTGCTGGTGTTTTTTTTTTTTTTTTCTTTTCTTACAGCAGCAATCCTAATGAGTTTGAAAGTCACATCTCTGTGGATGTGTTAGGTAGGACAAGGATCTCAAGGATCTGGGCAGCTCTAAATGTTATTACTTGCGAAACGTTAAAACACAGCACAATATTTTGCAGATGCAGCAGTCAACAAGATGAGCTGAAAGAAACTCAAAGCATGAGAATAGCCAACTTCAAAGAAGAAATCAACATGCAATTGACCAAATAGGGTATATAAGCAATGGCTAAGCCTCCTTGAGAAGAGGCAGAGCTTTGGATATAAATCATGTCTCCTTGACTTGCTGCCAAATAAATAAAAGTATCCGTGACAAACACTTCTCCTTTTTTGAATAGAGCACCCCAAGTGGTGAACCCTTTAAGTTTGGTAACAGATGTGAGTTGCATTTTCCTGATGACCAGTGGTGTTGAGCATCTTTTCATGTGCTTATGGGCTATTTGTGTATTTCCTTCAGAGAAATGTCAATGTTTTCTCCCACTGTGTGGGCTATCTTTTCACTCTGTTGACAGTGTTCTTTGACAAACAAGTTTTTAGCTCTGATGATATGTAACTTATCAATTTTCTCTTTTGTTGCCTGCGCTTTTGGCGTCATGTCCAAGAAATCATCACCAAGCCCAGTGTCATGAAGCTTTTCCATCTACCTGTTAGACAGGAGGAGAGCAACCTCCACCAACATGAGACACTTGGCCAAGGGGACCTTATAGTGACTTGGGGTCTCATCAAGGTGATAACCTTGAAAGCCTGTGTATTAGAAAGGAAGCAAGTACTCCCGGGTGTTCAGGATGATGACTCTATGCCCACGATATGGCTCTCACCGGGGCTGCGTGCTCTGGGGCCGGCAAGGTGACACACCTGGACGCCCTACAGTGGGCCTCTCAGGCAGAACAAGAGTGAATCCTAGGCTCTGGGAACACCGGGGCAGCACCTCCGCTGTCTCTGCAGACTCATGGATCACCATGTGGGCCATAATGGGTGCCTCAACTCAACAACGTCGGAGTCACTGGCAGGAAAGCTGTTTTGCTCCACGTGTTCCATCCAGTACAGCCTCGCCCCTGAGGAAGAGCCCACCCAGGAAGGAAGATGCAACTTGGAGTATGCCAGACTAAGCAGAAATTGAACCACCTCAGGTTACCAAAAAAAGCTCTGGATAGAGAGTCTCCTGGACTCCCCACTCTCACCCAATGGCCAAGGCCCCAGAAACAAGAGCCACTGTCAGGGTTGGGGAGCACAGTGACATTGGGGACACAGGGACCTGCAGCTGACAGAGGAGATGGGAGGTCCCAGAGATGGAGGGGCCAACGCTGCTCTCTGGCCAGAGCAGACTGGTGCCCATGTGCAGGGAAGGGTTACCAGGCAGCTCTCTGTCCACAAAAGCACAGCACTGCCTTGGTGTACCCTTCAGCCTTTCAAACTGAGCAGACACCTGGGGGCAGGGAGTAGGGGTTGGGGTAGGTTGTGGGGAAAAGACTGGGAACACTAACCTTGCCTAGGGACCCTTGGATCTCCAATCCTGCCCCATGTGGCACACACTGCCCCTGGAGCCCAGCTTTGGGACAAAATGGGTGGGGGGTCTCTGGGCATAGGCAAGAGCTGGCTTATAGATTGTTAGAAACAAGGACATAGTGACTCCCAAACCAGTAGAAAGTCATTAGTAACAGAGGGCAAATGTAATTAGAGGGTCTTAAGGGCAAATGTAATTAGAGGGTCTCTGAGAAGGGAGCTGACAGCACTGGCATATCTACAAACCACAGAAGGGGCATTTAGATAACCGTGTTAGATTGTAACTCCGGAGTAACCAGTAATGGAGAAACGGGGAAGAAGGAGAGGGGAGGGGGAGCTAATTGCGTTAGGGCGGGGAAGCTAATCACTCTCACTTTAGGGTGGCAATTTTAGGGCGGGGAAGCTAATCACTTTAGGGTGGCAATTTCAGGGTGGGGAAGCTAAGACTATAAAACCAGTTTCCTTTGTCTACTTGGCGCACACATTCTCCTGGCTGTGAGGGTGCGCCCAGCTCTGCAGACTCGTGAGTAAAGGCCTCGCTTTACTGCTCAAGTCCTGTGTCCCAGTTTTTATTGTGAGCGTTTCTCACATAGATAAACTTGGCCAGTTTACTAACAGCACCAAAGAGTGGTGGGGCTGTGGCCACAATGGGAGGACATACCAGCTGGTGGGGGAAAGCATGATGTCCCAAGGCAGCTCACACACTGGGGTTTCCCAGCCCTCTCCTAGGGCTTCTGGACCCTGGCCTTTTGTGGGGTCCCTCACAGTGCGACTTGGGGAGTCTGCCCTCCGGCTCCTTTCCAGGCCCTTCTGAGACAGGCAACATGCTGTCTCATTGCTAAGATTTCATGTTTCAGATTCTTAATGAACATCTTGTCAATTTTCATCTATGGAGAGAAAAACCATCACAAAATAACTAAGTTGTATTTTTACTTTCAACTATCTTCTGATTTCAAACACATGCTTCAGAAACTCCTAACAGAATATAAGTGACTTAAGTAACTTACTCTGGATGGACATTTGGGAGAAAAATCTGCAGGGAGGTGCCCTCCGGTGGGGCATCCAGAAAACCAGGAGAGCAGGAAAGGAGAGGTCCTGCCCATTTAGGAATTTAAAATAAAGATCACTGCAGAGACAGTGACAACTGGGTGAAGTCCTCCACCAGAGAGGTAAGTGCTGCCTGCCGCACCACACCCCCAGGCCTTCCAAACGTTTATAGCTCAGCCTGCGCAGTGATGAATAAAAACAAGTTTTCAGTCCTTAGGGCAGCAGTGGGTGGGGTGGGGTGGGGTGAGGGTAGAATTGTTTCTCAAAACAAACAAGTAGGTTTGAACATGCTCAAAGCTGAGCTGGGCAGAACAGAGAGAAAGACCCCAACTTTGCTGAAGCCTCAGGGCAGTGAGGGCTCAGCTGGAAGCCCCCCACTCAGCCTCCAGGAGGAGGAGAAAACAGTTAACAAAACCTCAGAGAACACACTGACCATTATTTCAGCTGTCACACTAAGGTGTGTGATCTCAAGAAACCAAGCCAATGGTCTTGGATGCTGTCTGGGCTGAACTGTGTGTCCTCTGAACCTCCTGACCCTAGAAGCCCAGGTGTGACCTTACACGGAAATGGGATCTTTAGCGACGGAATTGAGTTAAGATGAGGCCATTAGGGTGAGTCCTAATCACCATGACTGGTGTCTTTACAAAAAGGGGAAATTTGGAGACAGAGAACAGACACAGGGAAGATGATGAGGAGAGAGAGAGAAGACAGTGTCTACAGGCCGAGGACAGAGGCCTGGGACAGATCCTGCCAACACCTTGTTCTCAAGACTTCCAGCTGCAAGAGGAGGAACGCATGTTGTTTAAGCCTCCGACCTGTGGCGCTTTGTTACAGTGGCCCCAGGACACAGATGAGCTATGTCTTGTTAGTCTTATTTTCCTGAGGAAGAAATTTTCAAAGGTTTGGGTTTTGTTTTTTCCAAGGTATATTGCGCTTCACAGATGGTGTGTTTTTTTACAAACTGAAGCCAAGACCCTCCACCAGCAAAAAGATTATAGCTCGCTTTACTGCTGTCCTCGCCTTATTGCAGCGGTCTGGAACCAAAACTGCAATATCTTCAAGGTCTGTCTGTACAACACAATTTTTTTAGGCATTAAAATAAAGGACACATGGAATAGACAACTTTGAAAAGAGAACTGAAAACAGTTAAATTATGTGCAGATGTTAACTAGGTCACTTTGTGTCAAGAGTGAACATGACCAGGTAAGTCAGAAAGTCCTAACACCAGCCTGCTGCCCACATTATCACAAAGAGGGTGTGAAATCCTGCCTCAGGACTACGGTACCTGCTTACTGTCATGCTCACTGGCTTTCTGGCTGCCGTCAGCAGCTGAGTCCCTCCGCTTTGCCTGCAACAGAATAAAAAGGGAAAACAGCTGATTCAAAATACATAGTGACCTGAGCTTTCCTCAGAACGTAGAAGATCAGAAGTGCAAGTCTCATAAAACAGAAAAGGCATTCAAATTGGCTAGCTGTCCACCAAGTCTCCTGAACTCCACTTCTTACACCTGGACATTGATCTTCGCTCTCCGGGCTAGTCCACGTGAAGAAAGCATGTGAGCTCCATGCTCCCTGGACCCTCAACATGGACAAACCCCAGACAAGCCCCTAAAGAGCTGTGGAGTTTTGCCCCTGAGACAAAGCATGATTTAAGGGAATTCCTACCTCTCCTGCTTTGTGAAGTGGCTCCTCTACCCTCTCAGGAAGAGGACTGCTCCCTCTTTTTTAAAAAAGATTTTCTTTATATTTTTAGAGGGGAAGGGAGGGAAAAGGAGAGGGAGAGAAACATTGATCAGTTGCCTCTCATATGCCTCCCAACTGGGGGCCTGGCCTGCAACCCAGGCATGTGCCCCAACCCAGGATCGAACTGGTGACCTTTTAAAAAAAAAAAAATTTTATTTATTTGTTTAAAAAAAAATTTTATTTGTTTATTTGTTTATTTTATTTTTAGAGAGAGGGGAAAGGAGAAAGAGAGGGAGAGAAGCATCACTGTGTGGTTGCCTCTCACTCGCGCTCCCAACTGGGGACCTGACGTGCAACCTAGTCATGTGCTCTGACTGGGAATTGAACCAGCGACACTTGGCTCGCAGGCCGATGCTCAATCCACTGAGCCACAGCAGCCAGGGCGACCTGGTGACCTCTTGATTCACAGGCTGGCACTCAACCCACTGAACCACACCAAGGAGATACCATCTCTTAATCACCAGAGACACCATGACTCAGGAGACTGCAGGAGATTAAGTCTGCGTAACACACCTCACAGAAATAACCCTTATCTTCTATTACCTTCTCCATAGATTTACCTTCCCACAACTTACCAACCCCAGGAACAGAAATCCGTTTGGTCTACCTAGTTCTTTGGGTCTTGACTTCTTTTCTGTGAAGGACCACATATGAGTTAAGTAATAAACTTTTTTCCCTGTTAATACATCTTTTTCGGTTTCACTTTCAGAGCCCCAGTCCCTGAACCTAAAAGGGTAGAGGGAAAAGTAATTTTCCCCTCCTACACATATAAAAGTCCTAACTGTGCTGAGCTAGCTACCTTCTGGTATAACTGTGCCCAACGATGGCTTTGCCCAGAGCTCAGGGTCTGTATTCCCTCAGGGCAAACATAAGCACCAGAACTGCAGACCAAAATGTGCTTCAGATCTGAGGAGAATTCTAAGTTTTATGCCTCATTTTGTAAGTGAATTTGTAGTGGTGGTTCGGGTCACTGCAGCCTTTCTGCCTTCCTGTTTTGTTTTCTGAATCTGCAGAAGTGAGGCAGGATAGTAAAAAGCCAGGAAAATTCCTTGACACGTAGAATAGGGAAGCTGAGACAGACAGCTGAACAAACTGGCCAAGCAATTTACAGCCAAGTACAGAAACTGACTGTTAGGGCCAGTGACCCCGTGTTGCCCACCCCATGACCTGCCACCCAACTCAGGCCTTGCAAAACAGGCTACGGCCAGTGGTCACTGTGTTCTGGGAGCTGTGGCCTGCAGTCACGCAGGACCTGAGCCAACACCCGTGCTGAAACAAAGGGGGTCTGTGCCACCGGCTATGCACCGGATCACAAGGTTCCCCGTTAACAGAGGTGACTAGGGCATAGCTGCCGCATCCTGCTGAGAGCCAATTACACCTCCGTTGCCCCTTCCCCTCTCTCTTAATCATTTCCCAGAAACAAGGACCATAGTCTCCTGACAGCCATCCCTCATCAGAGGACATTGTTCTTTCCCAAACACCTACACCCTGGACTCTGGAGCTGACCAGCGGGGTGACCCATCCCCTTAAAGGTCTCCTTCATGCCCTTAAGGATCCCTCTATCCCTTCCTTTGGGGCTACAGTCCACTCAGACTCAGCTGCCTGCTTGAACATCCTTCAATAAAGGCTTTGAACTGGTCCACCCGGCTCTTCCGGTCTTCCGGGCACAAACCTAACAGTCACCTCCCTAAAGACAACTTCTAAGCCTCAGCTCCAGGCCCAGAAAAACAGTAAAACCAGGTGGGGACGCCTAGACCAGCTGCAATGACTAATGACCCCCAGCCCTGTCACTGACCAATCAGTGGACAGAGACCCTGAAAGAGCACACCTGAAAACTGATGAATATGCTACTGAAACCTTCCCCTGAGACCTGCTCTAAGATTCCCACCTGCAAGAGGGACAGAAAAAAGCCTCAAGACAAAAGACCCACTGTGTGCTCTCCCTCTGGGGAGCAGTACACCATTCCCTTTCCCCTCTTCTTCCCCCACAGGCGTGCACCTCCTAAATTCTAAGGGACCTGAAGACTTGCAATCAGGGGAGCAAAGGGCAGCGGCAGCTTGTCCCAGGCTAATCCCCTGAACCGGTCCCCAAGGCCCCCTTTACTCTGACTCCTCAGCGAGCTAAAGCAGCCCAGCCTAGGCTCTTTTGTTGCTTCTCCTATGCTGAGCCCTTCCTTGTTTCACTGTCCCCAGCTTTAACACATGTACCCCATAGTCACCTGGACTTGTGTTGTGAAATCTTTCCTTCAAGAAGTCAAAACCCTGCACACTACCAGCTGGCCCCTCGCAGATCCGCCCAGGGCAAGGCCCCTGTCCGGTAACAGAAGGGCTGAAAGAGCTCAATGAAGGCAGAAGGAGGAAGGGTGTCCATGCAAGCAGGAAGCCTGCTGGGCTCAACCCTGAGCTCATCCTGGTATATCTGGATTCCCTGGATTTCTCTAAAGCCAGAAGTGACCTCCCACTGCAGATTTGGGTGAGGGACTCCCCAAATTGCTGACCAAACCTGGGCATGAGTCACATTTTAAGACTAAGGTGTGAAGAAACCTTGATCATCCTGAAACAGCTTTGCTTACCTTCAGAAAGCAAGGCCCACAAAGCTCCCTGCAGTGGAATCTCACCCCATCGTCCAGGCCCCTTCCTGCTCTCCCCGCCCAGTGCCTTCAGGCTTCTCATGGGGCAGCTCATGCTCCTCGGGCACCAACTCCCCATTACACAGGTGCACTGGCTGTCACCTAACTGTATGTGGAACATTCAGGCAGAAGGGAGGACAAAGAGAGCAGCTTGCCCTGGACAGGGTGCTGCAAGCTCTTTGCTTATGCTCAGTTTTGCTATCAAAGGTGATTGAGATTCAAAAAATTGGGAAGGGAAGCTACCCTCCATTAAACAGCTACTTTGGGACACCAAGATCTACACTGAGGTCTGACATCCTTCAGGTGTCCCAATCGATCTGTTCCCTTAGGATCACTATGGAAACCACATGCTCTCTGACCCCTGGTACCTGAGCCAAAAGGGGCAGCCAGAGCTAACCTGAGCACCGCAGCTCCCTGCACATTTTCCTACACGCTTGAAATTCATTCCATTATCTACTGACCATGTCACGAAGAAGAACTAGCCAATTTCAATGCCTTGGTCACCCAGAAGTCTTGATGTTTCATACTGAAACAGTTTGCTCAAATCTTTTTAATAGGCACTTCTTAGAGAGTATTAACTTCTTCCTCAACTTTCACTCCTGCCCCTCAGGTCCATGCAAATTGTCTCATGGAAAGACAACAGTGCTGAGTTCAGCTAGAGAGGTGGTGGTTGCATGCTGCAAATGCATAAGATGCCACTTTAAAATAATTGAATTTGGCCCTGACTGGTGTGGCTTGGTGGGTTGGGTGTTAAACTGCAAACCGAAAGGTGCCTGGGTTGTGGGCCAGGTCTCAACTGCTGGGGGATGTACAAGAGGCAACCAAACGATGTTTCTCTCCCTCTCCTTCTCCCTCCCTTTCCCTCTCTCTAAAAATAAATAAATAATATCTTTAAAAAAAATAAAAGATTAAATGTATGTCCTGGCCAGTGCGGCTCGGCTGACTGGAGTGTCTGAACCCTGTCCCCATGATCTCACTCTGCCCTCCACAACTGAGGGCTCTACCCCATCAGGGCCATTGGCTCCCAGGAGTGAGCCCCTCAGTATCTCACTGTCCCAGCAAACCTTCAGGACCCCCCTGACTAAGACCCTATGAGGGCGCTCACTGTCAGGGACCTGCCCACACCAGCCCTCAGCCTCCCCTTGCAGGCGTCAACCAGCCCTGAGAGGACCCCGCCTGAACTTGGGGCCCTTTCCTTATGGTCAGCCCAAGACTATATCTTCACACACAGTCAACATGTGTGTCTGGCAAAAGGTAAGGCCCAAGCCAGAACTTAGCCAAGATTCTTTTAGACTCTTCTAGGAGCCACCAACCCACATAAGACTGTCTTCAACTGTATCACCCAAAAATCATAACCATCTGCCTTTACAGTTCAGTTAAAACCAAAGGACAGCCCTGACTGGTGTGGCTCTGTGGACTGAGTGCCAAAAGGTTGCCAGTTCGATTCCCAGTTAGGGCACATGCCTGGGTTGTGGGCTAGATCCCCAGTATGGGGCACATGAGAGGCAACCACACACAGATGTTTCTCTCCTTCTCTTTCTCCCTCCATTCCCCTTTAAAAATAAATAAATAAAACCTAAAAAAAAAAAAAGGAAAAACAAAACAAAACAAAGGACAGCCCTGGCCAGGTACTCACTTGGTTAGAGCACCATCCCAAGGTTGCAGGTCTGATCCGCAGTAAGAGCACATAAAAGAAGCAACCAATGAATGCATAAATAAGAACAACAAATAAGTGTTGTTTTTTTTTTTTTTCTCTCTCTCTCTCTCAAATCAATTTAAAAAGAAAAAAAAGGACAGAGTAGGCCACGCACCAGGCACCCTCCTCAGGACACTGTCCACTTACACTTCCAGGCGGGCCACTGCTGGCCACGGAGCCGCTGGTGGGTGCAAGGTCTCGGCAGCCCCAGTCGTTGGCCATTCCCAGGGTCTCTGGAGAAAAAGGGGAAGCGAGCTTTGAGCGGCTGCAGGCTATATGGATTCTTTGGTTAAAGGATCCCTTACGCATTGGGGAAAGAGCATGCACTGGTCTCATGACAATAATCTTCCCTGACAACAGGGAGGGTGGGCATCTAAAACACCACGTAAGCCATTGGGGCAACATGACCTTCAAGTCTTAGGTGTGAGACTCGAAGGATTTGAAGATCAGAAAACAATGTAAAATTTTAATAAGAAAAGCTACCCTTCCCATTAAAATAAAAAACAGAAAGTAAAATGAGAGTTGGCAACTACACTCACAGAACTGGAGCCAAAACTCAAAAGCTTTCAAGAGGAAGCCCTCAGAGCACCGAGGGTCAGCCGAGTCTGTGCGCGTTCCCGTTACCAAGATTCATTTCTGCTTTTGGGAATTTTTATGGGCCCATCTGATGTCCGTCAAAACCACACGCATCCCCACGCCCCCACGCCCAGAAAAACCAACGCATGCCAGTGCCCAGATACATGCTCAGGACCCCAGAACACCTGGAGACGGGGCCACTCTGGGCTGCACAAGGCCCCGCCTGCAACAGGTCCCATTCCAGGAAAACATATATTGGGGTGCTCCCACCTGCTCCCCCAGCCTCAAAGCTCACTCGGATGAATACAGTCTAGCAAGGTCCTGTGAGTCGTCTGACCTGATTGTCTACGACAGCAGCTAAGCCGGAGCCTGTTGGGTGTCGTGTACTTACTTTCCACATGTGCAAAGGCACAGAAAGGACCCCGAGGGCAGTAGCCAGTTTGACGCATGTCATTGCACTTTGTAGATTTGTAGATCTAGGCAACAGAAACAAAGTAAGAGAGACTAGATTGGAAATGGGTTTCCACGGGAAGCCCACAGCTGGACGCACCATAATGTAGAGAACTAAGCTCCCAATCATAACAGGGGTCTTCTGAACTCGGCTCCCTCCCCTGTACACTCATAGTCCCAAATTCTCCCCTTGGCACAAGGCCAGCCTGGAGAACAAACGCCTGCAGCACCTGTCCTTGCAGTCACACAAGTCAGATTTCCCACTTGGCATTTTTCTGAAAGATGCACCTGATTCAGTACCTGGTGCACAGCAGACACTCAAGAAATGCCTATTAAATAAACACGTGTCTATTCCATGACTGGACTGCTCCACTTGGGCCAAAGGCACTCTCATCCTGTCAACAACAGTGGGCTCTGGCCCCGCAGCACACCAGAACCCAGGAGGAACAAGCCAGCCTTAAGGCCCCTCGTGGACATTGCCAAGGCAGGGTCTCTGCTTCTGTCCAGGTTCCAAATCAGCATCTCACCACCTCTCCTCCCTTTCCTGCTTGCAGTGCCTCTCAGTCCCCCTGACACTTCCATTGTCCCCTAGGCAGCCACACCAACAAAAGCAATTTCAAAGGGTGTCAAATTCACAGAAAAGATCAGGAAGCTAAATGTCGCTTTATGTGCATTTTAATGCATAACCTCTAAACAGAACACACTTTCAAGAAATGAAATGCAATCGCGACCCTGTGGATGAGGTGCCCACGCCTTCTTGGAGCCCAGGGTGCCTCATTTGGCACAGCTATGCACTCCCTCACTCCAGTGCCTGCTTTCACGCTCAGGGCAGCCTCCAGTGCACACAGCGCTAAGCCTGCTGCTTCGCTTGCCAGTGCTCAATGAGGGAAGGGCGCATTCACTATTCTGAGTTTTGTCTTGCTTGAGTGTGCACCAAGGTGTGTGTGTAAAAACAGATGGCAAACAGCTCAGAGGCAACATGGTGTGTGACACCGAACAGTAACACACCTGTGTGGCCACAAACACCACCGGCAGGCCTGAAATAAAACCAGGTGCAGATGCCCCACAAGTAGTAGTGATTAACTTCTTCTAAGTCACAACATAAAGAACAAGCACAGTTACGTAAACGTTCACTGGCATCAGTGGGCTTTAAGTCCTCATTCTGCACCTATGTGATCCATATAAAAAGAAAAGCGTCAGTCTGAAAATGGATGCTTGAACCATGAGTGCTGGAAGAGCCAAAGAAATGAATGGGACTGTTGTGACTTTGGGGCGCAGAGCCAGAGGTGCAGTGAGGCTTTTTATTCAAATACTTCTGTTGTGCGCAAGCACAAAATATATTCTGAAGTTTCAGAAACTGAATAAATGCATGAAAGAATGATCCTATGACTAGAAGAGGAAAAAAGAAAAACTTGAGACCAGCAGTAGCATATCCTGAAATGCACATCTAGGCTTAAGAGGGAAGGCATGGTGGTGAAGACTAGCATTTTATCCAAGTTCACCACACATCCCAATGGACTCATACTGGCCCAGCACCTCCCTTCCACAGAGCCCTAAGCAACCACTGGCCACAGCAGGACGACTCTCAGTCCTGGCCAGGCCGTAGGGTAGTCCTCCACCACCCTGCGCTGGCCATTCCTGGAGTTCAGCAAATGAGCCTACCCCTTAGTTCAGGGGCATCAGCACACATGCCCCCACCCACGTCGGTGCACACCCACCACCCCTTCCCTGCGCCGCACGCCCCGCACAGCCCTAGCCCCCAGCCGCCTTGGTCCCGGTGCTCCCCTGCTATCTCAGGCTCTGAAGGAGACTTCTTTACTTATTCATTTTTAACACAAATCCAAGTGAGCTCTGCTTAGCTCAGCAGGCTCTTGTCCACACCCTCCACAATCCAAGGGAAGGACTGGCTTTGATCTACTCCAAGGAGGTGACCTCTGTGTTCCTCGGATGTCTTGCCTAGTCAGTGTCTTTTACCTGGCCTTGGGCCACACGGGACAGTAACACCGTGACTTAGGGTGGGGACCCTGGACACCATGGCATCGACTCAACCGAGGTCAGCCACGTCTCTACAACCTTCCCCCCATAAAAACCCTGGACACCAAGAGAAAACAAAACAAAAACCCTGGACACCAAGGCTCAGGTGACTTCTCTGGTTGGCAACACTCTGTGTCATACATGGTCACTGGGAGAAATGAGTACTGTCCATCATTCATTGCGAGGGGACAGCTGGAAGCTCATGCCTGGTCTCTCAGGACCTTGGCCCACTCAGAACCCTGCCCTTTACTGGTTTCGGTCTGCACCCTTACAGTGTAATGAATCATAACTGCAGACCTAAAGGCTTTGCTGAGTTCCGTGAGTGCCTCTGGACCTGAGGGTGGTCTCAGGGACCCCGGAACACAGCAAGGAGAGGAGTCACCCACCCTCTCCCAGGCTGTGAGTGATGCTGACTAGCTAGCTGGAGTGCCCACCTCCCCACTCATACCTCAGGGTGGAACTGTTGCTCTGTTCGTGAATGGCAGTACTGACAGCTGTCCCCACTGTCACACCTTGAGGGCTCACCCCATTCATCGCCATGCTTCACACTGGGGCACGGAGTGGACCTGAAGGACAAGAGGGAGTCATAAGTCAATAGAGGAGATATCCTTTCTTTGTGCCTTGGGGTGTTCGTCTATTCACCTATCACTGAGCTCACCTCTCAGGATAGCGCACCCACAGCACAAAGGGCTGCGGGCAAACGGCCCCTGGAAGGCCCGGTCTTTTTCCTCCTGAGGACGGGCAAGAAGAGCAGGGTAAGTGGTATCGGAACCCAGAAAGTATTCAGGAGCCCCGTGTTTATTTTCCATAAAAATTAGAGTGAGTCTAAGTCAGGGTTACCCACACTGACAAGAAAAGCATTTTGGAGAAGCAGCCAGACTGCCTGAAGCCAGGAGGAGACACGCCCAGGCCCAGAGCCCAGCTCTTCGTAAGGTTGTTTCAAAGCTGGACATGAGACTTTTCTCCTACAATATGAACATTCTAACCAAAATCCTCCATTTTTCATGTATTTGGCAGCTTTATTGTAACTTATTTGGATTTATAGGAAAAAAATACCACCGGTGGTAAAGAAGACTTTTTATTTATTTATTTATTTATTTCCAATGTTCTAGCCCTTCCATATGCAGTAAATTTACTTTGCCTTCTCAAGCTAATACTTGGTCACTAAAACTTAGAGACGACTAATTCAGGTTCTCTGTTCCTTTCTGAAATGACTCAGAGGAAGATCGATGACTGCGATAAACCAACTCTCCACCTGACACAGTGGCTCCCTTGGGCAAGGCAGGCAGCATCAGTTAAGTAGAAAGTGGCTCTTTGCTCAAAGAAATAGCTGGACAAAGAGATCAGGGCCTGAAGGACAGTGGCGGTAAAGGCCCAGGTGCCCACGGCCCCAGGGGCTCACCTGTACTGGAACCTCCTGGGGTTCCGTCGTCTGTCCCTGCTGTTATGATAGTGGGGACACGCATAGCCCTGGCGACAGAGGCGTGGAGGCTTCGGACACTGCTCGGTCTTGTAGCTGCCCAGCACAAAGTTGGTGTCTGAAAAACAGGGTCGACATGGAAACCAATACGTGCGTGCTCATACAGCCAAAAGAAGAAATGACCCAAGTGTTCCCCCACAGATGAGTGAATAAACAACGTGGTCCGTCCACACCCAGGAATAGCATTCGGCCATAAAGAGGAACCGAAGCCCTGACATGCACTACAATGTGGATAAACTTCAAAAACATGATGCTCAGGAAGAGAGGCTACAGACAAAAGACCACATATTGTGTGATTCCATTTGCATGAAATGTGGAGAGCAGGCAAATCCACAGACGGAAAGTAGACAAGGGGTTGTCGGGGGCTCGTGGAGGGGAGTGTGCGGAATGACTGATGATGGGTATGGTGTCCTTGGGGAAGCTGGATAGAGTTTTAGAACTAAATAAAGTGGTGGTTGCACAACACTTGACTGTACTCAAAACCACTGAAATGCACACTTTAAAATGGTTCATTTTAGCCCTGGAGTAAACGATGGACTTTGGGTGATAATGTGTTGACACAGGTTTAAGACTGTACCAAGTGTCCCACTGCGGTGGGGGTGTTGGGCACATTGGGACACAGGGTGTATGGGGGCCCTCTGTACTCTCCACTTGTGTGAAACCTAACACTCCTCTAAAAAATTAAGTCTATTTTTAAACGATTTATTTCATGTGTCTGAATTTTATTTCAAAGCAAAAACACACAAACAAAAAGCCACCAGGGCCATTTAAAAACAGTAAACAATGACAAGATTCCCAAAATTCCTACCCCTTGGGCTGGTTAATAACTGACACCTTATTATATAGGCTGGGTTTTTTGCAATTACAGTTGACATTCAATATTATTAGTGTACAGCACAGTGGTTAGACATTTATACTATTTACAAAGTGATCCCCCCAATAAGTCTAGAAACCACTTGACATCATACATAGTTATTACAATATTATTGACTATATTGCCTATGTTGCACTTTATATCCATGTGACTATTCTGTAGCTACCAATTTGTATTTCTTAACAGGCTGTTGTTTATCACTCCATCTGCTCAGTGGGCTAAGCATCGGTGGGTGAGGGACTGACAGGAGGGAGGGAAGGGAGAGTCCTGCCCCACAGGGCGGGTGAGAGCAAGCAGCGCTATGCACACGGTAGTTACATGACCATTCTGTCCACCCATGCCAAATCCAACTTCAAACAGCTTCTCACATGACAAGTGCTGCTAGCCACATAGCAGGGCATAAAGAGGATAAAAGGGGTTTGGGCAACAAAAGAGTCAATTTTAAGAAAATAGAAACTTATTCACAAATATTGACCAAGTGCCTGAAACAATATGAGGTCCTGTGCTAAGTGACACGAAACACACAGAAATGAGCCACATGACAACCGTGAGACGCAGAGGCTCACAGACGCCCCTCAGTAGGTGAATGGATTAGTAAGCCATGATCCACCCACACAAGGGAATATTATTCAGAGATAAAAAGAAATGAGCTATCAAGCTACAAAAAGACATGGAGGAACCTTGAATTCATATTACTAAGTGAAAGAAGCCAGTCTGAAAAGGCTACATCCTGGATGATTCCAACTCTAGGACATTCCGGAAAAGGCAAAACTACAGAGACAAAACAATGGAGTAAAAAGATCTGTGGTCCCAAGGGCTGGGGGGAGACAGGAAGAAACAGGCTGAGCACAGATGATTTTTAGAGTATTGATACTACAATGGTAGATACACATCATTACACATTTGTGAAACCCAGACAATGCATAGCACCAGGCATTAACCCTAAAGTAAATTGTGGAGATTAATAATAATGTATTAATCTTGGTTCATCAACTGTAACGAATGTACGTCAATACAAGATGCTCAAAATGAGAGAAACTGTGAGGGGAGACAGAGAAACTCTCTGTACTATCCGTGCAAGTGCAATTTTTCTGTAAATCTAAAACTACCCTAAACAAAAAAAATCTACTGATTAACAATCTAGACCACAACCTCTGGATGAAAAATGCAAATATGGAAGCGCAATCTGGAATGGCTCTTCTGAAAAAGAAGGTGGATTTCAGCCCCATCGGTGTTATCTAGAGCTCTAGGGAAACAGAGCGCGTGAGCTAGAGACACCCCTGACCCAAATCCAGGTGCAGGCAGGGAGGTTACCCTGTAGGACCCTGAGAAGCCAAAGGCTCCTGCCTGCCCCTCAACACCACCCCCCACCACTTTCCTTCCTCAAGCTCAGCCCCCAGCGGTGTCACGGGGACTTACACCCACACCTGTGCTCAGAACCAAAGCACCTGCTTTATGGAAGTGGATATCAGGGATTTTCCAACCAGGGAGGCCTACCAACTGGAAAACAAGAAATGGGACATTTTCTAAGGCATTTTCTCAAGCGAAGCATTTATCCTTGGCGCTGGTAAGCAGGGACCTGTGGGCACACAGCTCTTCCTTTGTGGGGAAACTCTGCCCCGAGCAGTGACACCAAACATGGGGATGAACACAACAGCACAAGCGGGTCCCCCTAAACTTGGAATAGGGTCCCTTGGCCTCCCTCCACACCCCAGATGAGGCCAAAGGCCACAGCCCTCAGTTCTGCGCTAGCTGGGGGACCAGTCCTGAGTCCCAGGTGCTGGCCAGGCAGGTGCCACACATGGTACCAGGGCCAGAGCAGGGGAGGCAGCAGGCAGAAGGAAAACTGGGAAAGTCTGGTGCAATAAATAACCTTAATTTATCCTTGGAATCGCAGCCCAGACATTCTATGAGTAAAGGAAAGGTATTTGTAAGAGAATTCATTGCTCAGACAACTACAGGTTTTTCTTTGTTGTTGTTGTTCTTGTTTTAATTGTTTTTAAATTGATTTTGAGGAGCGAGAGAAAAAATCAACTTGTTCCACTTCTTTATGCACTCATTGGTTGATTCTTGTATGTACCCTGACCAGGGACCAAAGCCACAACCTTGGCATATCATAATGATGCTCTAACTAACTGAGCTACCCAGCCAGGGCCAAATAACTAGTTTTAAAGTATTGTTTATACATGTGACAGTCAGTAAAGGAAATTTGAGGAGACACATCATTACTTAGAGGGATTTTCTTAAAACTTCACTGCTCTTTGGAAAAATCCGGAACAGGCAAATACATAGAGACAGAATGCAGACTAGTGGGAGCCAGGGGCCAGGGGAGGGACTACTTAATGGGAAATGGGTTTCTGTCTGGGGTGATGGAAACGTTCTGGAATTAGATAGTGGTGGTTGTTGCACAACTTTGGGAATGGGCTAAATGTCACTGAATTGTTCACTTTAAAATGGTTTAAATGGCAAATTTATGTTATATGTATTTACCACAATAAAATTTTTTTTAAAACCAACAACAAAACACTTCACTGCCCATTGCTATCATCTGTGGAGACTGCCAGGGATAGGACCCTGCAGCCCCAAGGGACAAGGCCATGAATTCATGTTTCAGACAAACCCCCAGGGACCGAAGGCTGCTGATCTGAAGGCCACACGGAGGCCCATAGGACAGGAGTAGGGAGCGATGTGAACACCAGCTGGTTCTGGGAGGGGATGTCTGGAAAGGAGCTGTGCTAGCTGTGCCATCTTTTCTCCTCAGAGAAGCTGTGGTATGAAGGTTCAGAGAAGTCGGGGGACCAGATGCCTGTGTCCATATGCCACTCAGTCCCCACACTGCTGGGACTAGGACCAAGAGTAAAGTACTCAACTCCATGAGCCTGACTTTCCCCATCTGATTTATAAATGAGGGCAGTGAGGTCCATCATGGGGGTCACTATACAAATAGCGACGAGGGCTCCTCCTGCCCACCCTAAGTGGCAGCCATGGGGTTACCTTGCCACCGAGGATCCTCGCCCAGGATCTTCTCAATCATGGCCTGGCTGGCCAAGACCCCAGGCTGCAGATCAGGGATGCCATCCCCACCGCTGAGCTGGCCATTTTGCAAGGCTTCCTGGGCCTGCAGCTCCCTACGACCAAACAACACATCGATTACAGCTCTGGGGTGTGTCCAAAGCCCTTCCTGAAGGTGAGAAAATCACTTGGTTCTGCCATTTTAAGGAGCCCCCCACTTGTCCCTGGACAGGCTGGCTGCTTGGAGGGTACAGGACAGGCATCCTGAGTCCCTCAGACAAATTCCGGTCCTGGGACGACAGTCTTGACCCAAATCCCAATAACTTCAGAGCTGTGTTGTGTTTAGTAAGGATTCGCTCATCTCCTCCCTCACCCTTAGTGAGCTTCCAAGGCAAAGAAGTCAGAAGGAAGGAAACTATTGTATTAGAATAAAATCAAAGCCCAGAAAAAGAGCTGTTTAAGACCAGTGATGCCTGAAACACTGGGGGGGTGAGCTGGTTTCACACCTGCCCAGCACAGGACGCCTCACTCACCTGATGTCGCACACAGGTGGCCGCAGGTCCAGGGGGCCATGCGCAAAGGCACAGTGCAGCCCGTTCTTCACGCAGTGGCCCCGGGCATCGGTCTCATGGATGCATGTGCCTGTCTTGTAGTAGCGTAGGTGGTACTTGCGCTCTGTGTCTCCAGTTGTCCGATGCAGGTATGGACACCTGGGAAGCAGAGGGGTGACATGCGCCATCTGGGCCTTATCTCCTGGGGACAACCCTCAGTGCCGACCCACTCCACGTCTCATTGGCACCTGGCCAGCAGCTGGCTCTATTTTCTTTCACCCAAATACTTGCTCTAACTGAACGATTAACATCACTGGACAGAGCACTTGTCCCTGACTTGGGACCCTCCCCCAAGGCACTGGACCCTCACAAATCCATCAATTACACATGGTGGAAAAACACAACACTGAAGTTCTCTGAAAATCATCCTTTATAATTTTTAAAATAAAATGTAGGAAAATAAAGTTCACCTCCAGGACACAGCCATGTCATTCATGTTTCCTGACAAGCATATCAGATAAAAGGTTGGTGGCCTCTCCCACCCCCAAATCCAGGTACTTTCAGGGACCCCACCAAGAAGGGAGGGGAGAAGCTTGGGAAGAAACACGGGAGCCTGGCCATGGCTGGAGGGGGATGCTGGTGGGAGACAGGCCAGGAGAGAAGCGGATGGGGAAGAGGGACAAAATGGGCCATGTCACTCAAGAATCACATGCAGTTCGCCAAGCAGAGACAAGAGCTTATGTTGCGGGGAGGCAGCAGCTGCAGAGGTGGTTTAGAAGGTTTCGGTACATGTGCAACAAGAGACACAGCAAGAAGGAAAGGCATACACAAGGATCAGATGCAGCAATGTCCTCTTGAGTGACCTGAGGGTCAAGGCAGGGGCCAGTCGCTGCAAGTCCCCAAATCAAAGGACAAGGCCCTTCACCTCCAGTGATGGCCAGGAGTACCCTGTGAGGCTTGGGAAAGGCCCGCTCCCAGCTTGCTCGTCGGCAGGCCAAGGACCTGGACCCAGCCGCCAGGAGGGCCTGTGGCTACGGCTCCCCATGCAGAGTACAGATGGGTGGCACTTTGCCACACAACAGGACCCAAAAGTAAAATCCAAAATAGTTTAGTGATCACCCAATCTGACCCCCTATCTTATAAGATGAGGAAACGAAGGCTCAGAGTCAGCTCACCCTGATCTAACTGAGCCCCTGGAGTGGGCAGGCAACGAGGGGAGACAGAAGGTACAAGGGGCCAGGTAAGTCCCCAGGTCACTGGAGCCAACCAAGCAAAAGTCTGATTAGAATCCCACTGTGAGCCCTGCGAAGCACCAGAAAAACTGGATGAAGGCTCTCCAGAGATATTTGTGCACTATCAGCTGATGAACAGATAAGCAAAACGTGGTCCACCCAGACAATGAAATATTATTCAGCCATAAAACGAATGAAGCAATGACAGGCTACATCGTGGAAGAAACCTCGGAAACATCATGCTAAGTGAGAAATGCCAGACACGAAGGGCAAATATTACATATCCCTCTTATGTGAGGTCCCTGGAACATCAAATTCATAGAGATGGGAAGCAGAGGCTACCAGGGCCTGGGGCAGGGGAGAATGGGTAATGACTCTTATTTTTTTAAATTTCTGTCTTTACTGTTGTTCTATTACAGTTGTCCCAATTTTTCCCCATGACTCTTTAATGGGGTCAGAATTTCTGTTTTCAGTGATGAAAAGAATTTAGAAATAGTGATGATGGCTCGTACAACATTGTGAATGTAATTAATGCTGCTGAATTGTGCACTTAAAAAGGTTAAAATGGCAAATTTCGATATATTTTTTATCAAAATTTTAGACAAAGCCTAATAGAGAGAGACAGAAAAGAGAGAGAGATCTTTTATACATTTGCATTGAAATATAATATACCTGCAGAAAAGTGCACAGGTCATACCTGGGCAACATGTGGCGTCCTCACAACTGACACACCTCAGTAAGCACACCCAGATCCAAGAAACATTTTGGGGAGATGTAAGTGAAATGATAAAATATTAGGATATTTACTATATTAAGCACTGGTACACCTTTGTCTAAAATCCCTACTATAAAGTTATATTTTACTTTATATATTTACGTATGTGTTATTATTTCAGGTTCCTTCAAGCTCTTCTCTGCATCTTCACAGAGCACTAATATGTAACTCAGTTTCTGGCTCCCAGGGAGTTGATAATGTCATGGAGACCCCTCTGCCCTACCAGGGAACCTGATCTAGAACACAGGACCTCTTCTCCCCTTTTTCACATATATATACAGATTAGTAGCACTAATAAATAAAGAGACCAGAGTTCACAGAACAGGATAGAGAAATAAACAAAGAATTTACAAGACAGAAAATGCAGATGGATCACAACCACTGAGAGGCACTTATCTTTCTTGTGATGAGAGGACACATAGAAAAACCCCCAGCTCAGGGCAATGGAGAAGCAGACACTGTTGCCAACAGGAAGGCAGAGTGTAGTGACCTCTTCAGAGGGGAATCTGGTGATATGTAACAAGACAGCAGATGCCCCAGGGACATCTGGCAAAAAGAGAAAAAGATGTTCACACAACGTGATCACTGTGGGACTGAGTGTCCCCATCAAAGGCTGGAAACAACTCAAGTCCTGGAATAAACAACAAGGGAGCTCAGTGCAGCTCTCAGGAACAGGGGGATTAGTATGGACAACGAGGGGAGGGGCGCCAGGAAAAAACATTAAGAAACGGGTGTTTATATCAGAAGATGGGGAACAAGAATACATATATATCTGCTTATATCAAAAATTATGGAAGGAGGAGCAACTGGCTAATGGGGACAGAATTTCACTGTGAAGATGGGAAAGTTCTGGAGATGGGTGGTGATGAGGGCTGCACAACAGTGTGAATGAACTTAATACCACTACATTGCAAACTTTAAAAAGCTAAGATGGCCCTGGCTGGTGTGGCTCAGTGGATTGAGTGCCAGACTGAGAACCAAGGGGTCTCAGATATTTTAGTGGCATTGAGGAAATGAAAGTAACATTTCCTGATTTGAAAATAACTCCTAGCAGGATAATCAAATCAGTCATTGCATTTCTTAAGAAATTCCTTTGGGCCCTGGCTGGTGTCGCTCAATGGATGGGATGTTGATCTGCAAACCAAAAGATCGCTGGTCACATGCCTGGGTTGTGGGCCAGGTCCCCAGTAGGGGGCGCATGAGAGGCAACCACACATTGATGTTTTTCTCCTCTTTCTTCCTCCCTTCCCTCTCTCTCTAAAAATAAATAAATAAAATCTTTAAACAACAACAACAACAACAGAAAAACACAAGGCAAAGAGTGGGAGACCTCATACATGCAGAGCCAGTAAAGGGCTCATTTGCAGAATATAAATAAGGAAAAATGCAAACAGCACAACAGAGCAACATTTAAGAGACCTGAGCTAGAACTTCACAAAGAGAAAATCCAAATGGCCAATAGATATTAGGAATGGTACTCAGGATCACTGTAAACAGGAAAATGCATATTAAAAGAAAAAAAAAAAAAGCTAAGATGGTAAATTTTATATTATACATGTTTTACCATAATAAAAAATAAAGTAAAACAATTTACGCTAATAGGAAAGCCATCATTTTACAAAAACAGTTCCAATCTTTAGAACTACTTTTATGTGTCTACTACAAGTTAAGCATAAGAATTCCACAGTTTGGGGAGAGGGGGACCCACACAGCAGAGCTGAAGCAGCCATGAGGTCTCTCTAGAGAACCCACTCTGCACAGCTGCCACGGGCAGGCGCAGCAGAGGGCTCCCAGTTTCCCTAATGTTAAACTTAACTTTCATTTGCTCCCCTCAGGGTAGCTCTGAGCATCTTTTTGTTTCCTCTGCAGTACCATTGTCATGGCAACTAGAGCCAGGCCAAGGCCTCTAGTCCCCCAGCACTGAGCACCAAACAGGCACTCTTGTTTCACTTGGAACATGTCACCTCCTTCACAAGTTAAAACATGAACTGACCTTAAAAAGCTGAATGTTTAATAAAAATAAAATGGCTCCCTTCACCTTAAAAACATCTAAGAAGCAAATAGAAAACCTCAGAGAAAACCCAGTGACAAGGCCAAGCCCCTCTCTGAGGCAGGAAAGAGGCTATAGAGACCCCAAGAGTCAGCCTGACACCACATTCAGATTCCTCCTTGCAGCAGGAATGCACTAACCCATCCCTGGGGGCCATGGTGCTGCTAACTGGCAGGGCCACTGCCAGACCTGCAGCACTTGCCAAATTCAGGGTGACATCCATGGCTCTGAACGTTCCCTACAACAATTAGTGACCCAAACAGTGTAATTAAAACAGGGCTCCATGATGGCATGATGCAAGAGCACATGCTGGACACCAGACACAGCTCCACATGATGATGCGGAACCACTGAAGCAGGTGGGAAGGACAGGGAGGAATATGCCAGGGGCACAACATTGCCCCCATCCCTAAGTCTCCCGGAGAGCCTGAAATTGTCCCTTTTCCTTCCCGGAGAGTCTGAAATTGTCCCTTTTCCTTCCCGGAGAGCCTGAAATTGTCCCTTTTCCTTCAGTAACTCTCACCTGAAACAAAAATGGATCCACCAAACTCAGACCCACTGTACACCAAGATCAGTCCATGTGTGAGACTAAGGTGGCCACCAAACTCAAATTCACTGCACATTAATATCCGCATGTGAACCGGACTAGGGCTTGTCCGCACCTCCCACACTGGAAAATGTGTCAGAATCACCTGGAGGGCGAGTTCCCAGGTGATGCTGATGCTGCTGGTCTAAGGGCCAGTCCAGGAGACCCACTGGGCTGAAGACACTCAGGATGACCCGCTCCCAGTCCTTGGAGCTCAGGCACAGGTGGGAGAGCAGAACACAACACAGAAATGACTGAGGTGCAAAATGGAACAGAATCAAGCAACATGATAGGGGCTCAGAAAATGAGCAATAGCAGAAAGACCTGTGTGCTACAGACAGCTTGGCGGGGGCGGGGGTTAAGAGGTCAAGGGGTCCGGGGTGAGGGCACGGTGAAAAGGTGGAGCCTGTGGAAAGAAGCTACTGTGTCATTTCATTGCCCTTCCCCTCAGACACTGGGAGTGGAGGTTTACCGGGTAACCCCCATGTTAATCATGTCCCTCTTTTCAGCCCTGCACCTGGCAGCCTCTGGCTTTCGAGTGCTGCCCTGGGAGCATGAGCTCCAGCAACAAGTGCACCTCCTTCCTCGGCACCCACTGAGCTATCATCCTCTCCCAAGGACAGAAACTGTCTCTCCACTGACCTCCTAGAGGCACTTCATCTCCCCATGATAGGCATTTCTTCCTGGTCACCATCTCTGTCCCGGCCCTTCACCCAAAGCAGGAGGAACTGAAGTGCTGCAATCGCACAGTGCTTTTAACATTTTTCTATGGGTTTCTTGCAGATCCAACTTAACACCTGATTGTAATTCTCTTAAACTGGCTAATTTGTAACCAAGAAGTGTACGTTTTCTTCTAGTTGTATATAGCCCCCTGGCGATTGAATATTATGCTCTAATGTTCTATACCTGCCCTTGGCTTTCACCTTACCCCAAAAGCACAAGCAGAGCGTACTCATAAAATGTCTAAACAACAAGTTTATGACCAAGTGAACAAACTTCCACCTAAGCCTCAGGTCCTAAAACACTCAACTTAAAAAAATTAAACATTGCCTCAGCCATAAAAAAGAAGAAAATTTTGCCCTTTGCAACAGTATGGATGGACCTAGAGAACATTATGCTAAGTGAAATAAGCCAGTCAGAGAAAGACAAATACCGTATGATTTCATTCATATATGGAATCTAATGAACAAACTGAACAAGCAAAACAGAGACAACCTTAGATGGAGAGCAGGATGACAGCTAAGGCAGGAAGGGTAGAGGGTGGAAGGATTGAACAACAAGGAAAAGAGCTCATGGGCATGGACAACAGTGTGGTGATTGCAGTGGGGGAGGAGGGTATAAGAAAACTAAATGGTAATGAAAAAAATTAAACATTGCAAAAGCACCTTTTGACAGAAAGGTCAGACTAAACACAAGTATAATACAGCAGGCACACCAAACCTCAGACACAGAAAGTTTTCACTAAGTCAACCAGCTCCCACAAGCGCACCCTGATTCACAAGGGGGAGTCTATTGAATCACATCACTGGCCCACCTGAGGGCCTGTGTCCCCAGAAACCTGGAGTGCAGTGAGGAGGGAGGAACCTGTGGGGAGAAATGGCAGGAAGCCCTACAAAGAATGAGGCAGGTCTCTGGAGTCACCCAGGAAAGTGACACCACATAATGAACAGGCCCGTTTCCTTCTTTTTTTTAATCCTCATCTGAGGATGTTTACTGATTTTTTAGAGAGAAAGGAAGGGAGAGAGAGAGAGAGAGAGAGAGAGAGAGAATAGGGAGAAGGGAGAAAGAAGGGGAAGGGTCTAGTAAATGACCCGTGGACATGAACAACAGGGTAGGGACTGACTTGTGGGAGGGGGGGGAGGGGGGGCACGGTGTGAGGGAAAGATGGGACAAATGTAATAGAACAACAATTAAAAAATGGGAAAAAAAAGTTAGTGAAGAAGGAAAGAAGGAAAGAAAGAAAAGAAAGAAAGAAAGAAAGGAAGAAAGGAAGAAAGAAAGGAAGAAAGAAAGAAAGAAAGAAAGAAAGAAAAAGAAAGAGAAAGAAAGAAAGAGAAAGAAAGAAAGAAAGAAAGAAGAAGAAAGGAAGGAAGGAAGGAAGGAAGGAAGGAAGGAAGGAAGGAAGGAAGGAAGGAAGGAAGGAAGGAAGGAAGAAAGAAAGTGAGAGAAACACCTATCAGTTTCGTCCCATAGGCATTGGCCAGGGATTAAACCTGCAACCTGGGTTTATGACCTGAGGGGAGGACGCAGGGCGGGGGTGGAGGGATCGAACCCGCAACCTTTTGGTGTACCTGTAGACACTCCAACCAACTGAGCCACCTGGCCTGAGCCGGGCCCATTTCTTTCTTTTTTTAAGATTTTATTAATTTATTTTTAGAGATAGGGGAAAGGAGGGAGAAAGAGAGGAAGAAAAACATTGATGAGAGAGAGAAACATGGATGGGTTGCCTCTCCTATGAGCCCAGACTGTGGGGTAAGGGGGTGCCCAGAACCCACAATCCAGATATGTGCCCTGACCAGGAATCAAAATGGCGACCTTTCTCTTTATGGAAAGATGCCCAACCAACTGAGCCACCACACCAGTCAAGGCCTGTTTGTTATTAAGACAAGAAAATTTGCCCTGGCCGATGTGGTTCAGTTGGTTGGAGGATCGTCCTGTACCAGTTTTGGGTTTGATTCTGGGACAGGGCACATATCTAGGTTGCAGGTTCCACTTCTGGTTCAGGCACATATGGGTGGCAATCAATCAGTTTCTCTCATACATCAATGTTTCTCCCTCCCTCACTCTGAAAGCAGCGAAAAAATAGCCTTGATAAGGAATTTTTTTAAATTAATTAATTATTTATTTTATTTTTAGAGAGAGAGGAAAGGAGAAAGAGAGGGAGAGAAACATCATTATGTATTCGCCTCTCACTTGCGCCCCCCAACTGGGGACCCGATGTGCAACCTAGTAATGTGCCCTGACTGGGACTTGAACCAGCGACACTTGGCTTGCAGACCGACAAGGAATTTTTTTTTTTTTAATTAAAATTTAAAAAAAAGAAAATTTGTAACTGTTGGGGTCAGGGACAGTCTGTCTAGGACAGGAGGAAGGTTAACAGAGGAAAGAGAACATTTACTTAGTACACATATAGTTGAGGACTGCCTGAACTGTTTTCCAATTAAAAAAAAAAAAAAAGTAAAGAAGTTCCTCTGGATGGGCCTCTCAGACCCCTGGGAGGGCTTTTCTTTTTCTTTTTATTTTTTTTTTTGAAGATTTTCTCCATTTATTTTTTGAGAGAGGGGGAAGGAAGAGAGAGAGAGACGGAGAGAAACATCAATGTATGGTTTGCCTCTCGCGTGCCCCTAACAAGGAACTTGGCCCGCAACCCAAGTATGTGCCCTGACTGGGAATCCAACCTGCGACCCTTTAGTTCACAGGCCGGCACTGAATCCACTGAGTCACACCAGCCAGGGCTTTTTCTTCTTCTTCTTTTTAAATGTCAGAACTGACGTCTGACCAGAACTGAGAGCTGCCCTAGCAGAAGGTGCCAACCACACCTGGGTTCCAGGTGCGAGGGCCAGGACCAGCCCTGACGACTCAGTCCGCGCAGGAAACAGGACGATAGCGGGGCCTAGGGCTGTCCACACTCGATGCCTCTCTCAAGGCAGCTTTCAGGATGTGGCTGGACCTCAAGAAACCTGCAGACAAA
Source organism: Furipterus horrens (assembly GCF_987537825.1). NCBI lineage: Eukaryota > Metazoa > Chordata > Mammalia > Chiroptera > Furipteridae > Furipterus > Furipterus horrens. The sequence continues at coordinate 118,507,602 of NW_028327175.1, read as the reverse complement.
AGTCGCTTTTCTGTAAGCCCCAGCCTAATAAATAACCGAGATGGATCCGCCCAGGTGGGAACGCTGACGCTGTGGAGCTGGGACCAACCTTAGGCTCGGAAGCGATTTTATGCACGGCCAACTCTTTGTCGGCAGACTGGGGAGAGTGAGTACTCGCAATGAGCGGCGGACCCAGGCGGTCCGGCGCCTCTGGAAGACCAGTTCCCACGGAGGAGGGGCGCGGGGCGGCGCACGTGACACGGGCGGCCAATTGCGGCCCGCGCCGGGTAAGGGGCGTGTCCCCCAGAACAAAGGGCAGTGGGAAAGGGGGGACTGCAGGACTCCCACGCAGAGGGGACCCTCCCCACCAAAGGTGTGTCCGTCTGCCGAGGAAAGGGGGTGGCAGCGGGCGCGTGACAGCGGGGTAGGAGTCTGTGATGGAGGGGTAAGGAGGGTAAGAGGGTGACTGCCCGCCAAGGAAAAGGGGTGACAATAGGGTGGGGGGATGACAGCGGGAGGCCACCCAGAGGTGACAGGGAGTATGCTCACGGAGGAGAGTGTGTGACAGCGGAGGAGACTGATCGCCTGGCAATGAAGGGTGGTGACAGCAGGGGAAGGGGTCATCGCAGAAGGGATGAGAGTAAGAAGGGGTAACAGCAGGGGATGCCCATGTAGAGGGGGAGATGACAGGGGGGGATCCCCAGAGATGACAGCGGGAGTGGGGGGGTGACATCAAGGGAGGGCACCACTGGGAGGTGGGGTGATGGTGGGAGGCGTTGGAAGACAGTGGGTCTGTGACAGCAGGGGAAGGGCCACTGGAGGAGGGTGATGGTAGGTGTGTCAACCCTCCTGCAGTCCCCATCCCTTCCTGCCCCAGGGCTCAGCTCCATGGTGCCTCCAGCTAGTGCCAAGAAGAACATTTAATGCTTCTGTCACATGTCTGAAGGGTTGGCTTAAGGGTCTTTGTTCTTTGATACATTTTCATGTTTTAAAATAATAGATTGGCAATACAAATGCTCAGAATAGAAACTTCGAGAACCAATGAACTAAAATAAAAGACCCTGTCCTTGCTCTGAATGGTAGTACCTATTTACAAATTTCATGGCAACCCTTTGTGAACCAGAATATGTAATTCAACAGGACAAACTTAAAGGTGTTCCATTGGTGGGTGATAAGAAAGTCCCTCTACTAGGGAATGTGCAGATACTAAAGACAGATCCCCTGGGGAGACAACTGGCTGTCAAACTCATCCTAAAGGGCTGAGCAAGTCATCACATATGCTCAATATAAGTTACAAACAAAATCTTTAATAAGTCATATGTGACTTTCTTACTGTATACAGATACACAGAATGCATCCAAAACAGAAAATGTCAGGCAAGCATCTTGGTCCCACTCATCCTGTTTCTCAATGATAACCTACATTCTATTTAGACTAATCTTTTTTATTTTAATAATATTTAATATTTTTATAATAAATTACATATCACTTAGTTACTGTTTGAACCCAGCTTAAAATGACCAGCTTCAGGGAGATGTTCAACTGCAGCACTCTTCATCCTATAAGGATTGAACTCCACCCCCATGCCCAGCAGTGGAGCTGAATCAACACCAGAACATGCTTTTTTTCAAGCATTAAAAGCATCACCAGTGAATACTGCCAGTTAATCCCCCATACTGGACTCTGGGATGGGGTCAGACACACCAGGTGATGGGATCCACCCGAGGTCAAGCAGCACTGCAACTCAGGACCCAAGGTCCAGAGAGGTGATTGACATGACCAAGGGAAATGGGGGACCTGACACCAGGCCTCAGCTAGACAGAAACATGTCTCTTCTGAAGACCCATTTGCAGAAAACTTTTGGTTCAAGAAGCATTTAAAAAGGCACTTTTCAAACTTCACAGAAGGATAACAATCTTAACCTTGGTGGAGCTGGCTACATTATTTCAACAGGCTTCAAGCGCCTTCACAACAACACTGTAACTAGCTGGTGTTCAACTAGACACATTTCAGTAACAGTATAAAGTTTATAAAACCACTGCAGATTAAAAATTGACTCCCTGGCATAAGCATTTTGGAAAATGAAAAACAGATGCACACCAGTCTCCGTGTGTGGCGGGGTAAAAACAGTCTTCAAAAGAGAGCATACCTGAAGATCCATCTCCTTTCAGAGGATCCGGGGACAGAGCTTGAAGACCTCCCCCAAATCAGATCTCCTTCCAGATAGAAGTGTTCAAAGCTGCTATTTTTAGAGGGTCCTAGAGCACAGTGATGCCACCCCACTTCCTGGCAGGAATGGATGTCTCCATACTCCCATCAAACAGCCCACAGGAAAAAAGCAAAACCTCCCATTACCTACCAATCTCTGTCTATGAATATACAAGTTGACTACTTTTTTATGTTTTCCCATTCTACATACAGGGTAAGGTTTACAGTTGTTTGTATGGCAAGTAATACAATAATTAATAATACAAGAATAAACTCTGTTTCCCATACTTAAAACTATAAACCTACCTTAGCCCCACCCTGTATTTCAAAATAAAGAAAGACTGTTCATAACACCATTAGAAAACTTGTAGGAAAAAAAACAAAATCTTGATTTCTGAAACTTTAAAAATGCTGCAAAATGACAGCCTGCTAATAAAATTGCGTTTTTTTAATTAAACATGTAAACAGCAAAAAGTAACATTACAGATATATTTGTATAGTGTTGAGTATGTTTTAACAAGCTATCTTGCTACAAAAACAATGGAAAACTATTGTACAAAAATGCTTCCAAACCTAAAAGCTGTACCTCACTTGGGCTGGTTCTAATGCTAGAAATTTGGAGAACTGTGTGGTAATCAACAGTGGGAAGTGAAACAAATTCGGTTTGAACCGTGCAAGGTTTATTCCTGAGACACACACAGTCCTTCCCACACTGGCCTACAGATAGGGAAATGCCCCGCCCACCACCACAAGTCCAGGTCACGGGGATAACTTCAAAGTTAAGATAGGATCCCCTGTACGGGTGTCCCAGGTGTTTAAAAGAACCAGGGGTCTGCCCTCCCCGGCAAGGCCAGGTCGAGGGGCAGAGCAGCAGGACCTGCCTCCCTGGAGGCTGACATCCCCTCCCAACACACACACACTCACTCGTCGCCGTCGGGGCACACGCCACTCGCCTCGTCGTACTTGGAGCAGTACACGTCTGGGCTGTAGTTAAAGGTGCCGTCGCGCCTGCGGAGCGGTCTGCGCCGACGCTGATTTAGGAAATGCCAATGGAAACAGGTAAATGGCCTGTGCTGGGTGCACTTGTGCTGCACAAACAGGGAGCACTGCTCTGTCCTAAACTCCTTTAGATACCTAAAAAGACAAACAGCGTTGCGGGTCGCTTCCGCCATCACCGCCGCCGGCGAGCAGCCTGGAGACTCGTGGGCGGGATGACCTGACCCCACGCGCCCAAAGGAATGCGACCACAGGCGCGACCCCCATTCCGAGTCCAGATGGCTCCAGACCGCCGCCACCATCACCCCATCCTGAGTCGGGGTGCATATCCCAGACCTCAGGCGCGATCCCTCACACCCCATGCACAGCCCCCCATTGGGACCACAGACACGACACTGCGACCCCAGGCGCGCCCCGGCCCCCAAGCCCAGGTGCCATCCCCAACCCCAGGCTCAGCCGCCCAACCCAGACTCTAGGCGAGACTCCTCACTCGGAGTCCAAATGGCCGCAACCCGTCCCCAGCCCCGACTCCAGATGATTCCAGAGGGCTGCCCGTCCCCTCCGAGCCCGGGAGCGTTTCCCAGACCTCAGGTGCTACACCCCAGACTCCATGCGTAACCCCCCATCCCGACCACAGACGCGACTCCCAACTTAAAGCGCGACACCGAGCCCCCAAGTGCGCCTGATCCCAAAGCCCAGGTAACGTCTCCGACCCCAGCCGGAGGCTCTAGAAGTCCAGATGACTGCCCTCCACAGAGCCCAGGCGCGGCCCCACATCCCTGATGCCGGGCGCATTCTCCGCGCCCCCGCTCACGACCCCAGGCTCAGTTCCCCGACCTCCAAACAGAGGTGCATGTACCCTGGACCCCCCGCACGTTCCCCAGCTCCCAAGCCCAGGTGCCAACCCAAGACCTGGGAGCCGACTCCCGACCTCAGGCAGTGGCAGCCCGGGTCGGATAGTGGACCACCCGCCCGGAGCCCAGGCGCCATGCCGGCGGAGGCCGGCTGCGGCGGAGGCCGGGGATGGCGCGCGGGGCGTGGGACGGGGGGCGGCACCGGGCCCCAGGCCGCACCCAGCCGCGGCACCCAGGCCCAGGGGCGTGGGGGCGCGGATCGGGGGCGCATAGGGCCACCCCCGCCCCGCTCCCATCCCCGCCGCGGCAGCTGGGACACTGACCTGTAATGGGTCGGCTTCTCTGTCTGCGGGGGGGACCCGCTCAGCGCCGCCGCGGCCGCTTTCGAAACAGACGGCATTTTCAGTCAAAACAATGCAGCGCGCATGCGCTGCGCAGGCCTACCCCCGCCCCTCTGCATCTCCCCCGCGTTAGGAGCCCACCTTCTCCCTAGCCCAGCGGGCCACGCCCACCCGTGCTACCCAGGCCACGGCCCCAATTGGCGCCTCCGGGGAAGAGCAGTCCAGCCAGCACCCAGCGGCCAGCTAACTTCCCGCGGCGATCCTTGCGGACCCCAGCCCCAGCCCCGCCAGGGAAACACCCCGGACGCTTGACCGATGCCACTCCCACATCCCTCGGGCAAAGCGTCGCCTCTACCCGCCCCCCCGGGCGCCCGTCGTCCAAGTGCACACCCATCCTGCACTCTTAACAGCCCTCCTGCCTTCTGCTGCCTGGAGCACCCTCCTTGCCCTGCGCAACTCCGAGCTGGGCTCCAAGAGATGGATCCAACAGGTCCCCGGTGTTTAGACAGCCTGCACAGGCTACTCAGTCACACTTCACTCATTCACTGACTCTGACTCCTTACTAGGTGATGAGGCCGAAAACAATGGGTGGAATTGCTTAGGGCTGGATGTGGGAGAGATGGGGAGACATAGGGCATGACCGCTCCTAGGCACGGAGTTTCTTTTAGGGAGCAGGAACAAGTTCTAGAAATATATTGTAGTGATGGGTGCCCCCGGTGAATATACCAAATATCTTCTCATTGTATATTTTAAATTGGGGAATTGAATACTACGTGAACTATACATCAATAAAGCTGACTTTTAAAGAATAGTCCAAGAGGTTCACTGTCACCAAGAGGGTGGGAACTCGGAAACAGGCAGCAGTTGCCCTGGCTCAGCCAGCCCTGGGGTAAGAACCAGGGTTTGCATTTCAGGACACAACCCAGGCCCGAGTACATTATTTTGTAAATATATGGCAGAAGAGACACTTTAAATGTTCAACTTCGCTAGTAATTAACAAATGCAAATGAAAACAAGGCAGAACACTGGAGTGGGCAACTTTATGTTCTGAACAGCAACCTGCAATGTTGGTGGCTTGCAACAATACAGGTTGAAGCACAGCTGGGAGGGCAAATAGATGCTGACCTTTACAGAAAATAAAATTCCATTTCTAGGAACTCTGACCTAAAAATGAATCAAGTTCAGACAAAAATTCACATACAAAGATAATTATCAGACATATAGCAGAAACTTGAGAGCACCTAACCCGGTAAGTTAAGTTCTGGGTGCTGTGCCATGATTTAACAGCAATGCTACCTGAGAATTGTGACATGAAAAATGCTCCTATTTAAATGAAAAACAAAGCAAGATATGTATAACAGTTCCATATATTTGTTCCCCAGTTGCTTTTTGAACTACAAGTAACATAGTAAAATAAAAGCTATCACTTGCTGGTGATTACCTTTTTATGTTCATTTTCTAAATGATCACCTCTACAAACATTACATTTAAACCGGAAAAATGGCAAAAAATCAGCACTTTCTAAGACCAAGCAGGAAAATGAAGCAGTGGACAGGGCCCATGAATTCGTTGGAGGAGGAAGCAACAGATCTTAAAGACTGCCAGGAAGTTGGGAATGACAAAGAAATATAAGGTAATTTCAAGGTCCCTAGCTTGGAGGGATACATAACAAAGAAACGGGTTTGGGAAGAGATGAATTCCATTTTGGACCAGAGGTGTTTGACGAACCTGTGAAGTCCAGTACAGATGTATAGAGAGCCACTTCAAGCTCAGAAAAGGAAGTTTGGGCTCAAGATTTTAAAATCTGGGGATCTTTGCTATAGAGATGGGAATAAAGATGCCCACTGTTCCTCCTCACCCATGAGGCATCTTCCTTGATGAAATCAAAAGAAAATTCTGCTAGGCTGAAAAGATTCAGTGTAATTTTTTTGTACTTTTGAAGACTGTTCTTTAAAGGGTAGGGTAGTACCTAGACATATAAAATAACACATTGTAAATTTAGAAGTGTTTTTGCTTATGGGGTGGAGGGTAAATGCACAGCACTGCCAGAACCCTTCCAAGATCGCTCAGCTGCTTGGAAGACATGAGACCATTTAGTTAATCTCCTCTTCCTTGAATTTTCTTTAAAACAATTTTCTCTTCCTTCTGCCCAACAATTTCTCCTCTTATGAATCACTGTGACTGCTTCTGTTCTAGCATGCTTACACTAGTCCTCTGCCTCTCAAATTCTTATTGGGTGCTTACCTGAGGAAGTGAACGTCCCCAGCATTCTGAGAAAAAAAGCTACAGCCCAGTTGGGGAAAGAAGACAAGCATACTACAAAAATAGTTAAATAATAAAAGGATTTCAATTACAATTCACCTAGCTACTCCACTGCAAAGTCCAGGTATCAGGTCTGCCCACACATGCCCATGGGCCTTGGGTCCTCCTTTTGTTCATGACAAAACCCAGGAAAGCCCTCATGAATAGCTGTCCTGGAGGCATTCAGGATCTGTTGCTTGTGGTGAGATGTGTTCGCTTCCTTTTGACCTTATCAGATCAATCACACTGTTTTTCTCAAGAGTTAGTTTTAATTAAAATAAAAAATTTTCTCATTAGTTGACTTTTTTTTTTTCCTGCAGGAGCTAGTGAGAATAAAGTAAGGGTTCAAGTTTGAATGTTTGTTGCTCAAGCAAGAGTTCACAACACCAGGTCAGAGGAAGGACATCTTAGTTCTTCGTTCCCTCTGGGAATGACAATGTAACTTGAGCTGATTGGCTCAGTCTTTCCAAACCTTGGACTTCACAGCTTTAAAAAATGCACATACTTTTATCAGCCCTGCCTCCCTGACAAGCATAATTTACCAAGGTGTGCCAGACACTTAGGGCACTTCCAGCAGAAGCCTTATGAGAAGCCTGTATACTGCCATTCAGTCAGTAGTCTTTAAACATCTTAGTGAGAGAAACCTCCAATTAACTTCAGCATCATACACATGCTAAGGTAAAACCTTTCACTAGAAACTTACATAAATAAAATGCTCCTTTAATGCATTATGTATTTCAATGTTTTTCAGAATAATAAGCAAGATTCTGAAGAAGTACTTGAAAACTGTACTTGGACACCCAAAACACTTTCTGTAATTTGTCAAAACAAATATGTATCAGTTTTTATTTTATTCAGAAAGTTGTTGCCTTGCTAAAAATAAAAATTTGCAGAGAGCTGAGTTCCATTATTTCTGGTATCATTTGATAATGCAGTCCACAATTTACATTCATTTAGGTTTCTTTCCTCAGTTCCTATTCTGCCAAAAAAAAAGACAAAGAAATTGAAAAAGACTAAAAGCTTTTAGTTTGTAAAATTAACATAAGTTTATACACACCACAGTACATTATAAAATAGTTTAACTCTTCTGCCAGTTATTCTGTCTCAGAAAACAAATGACCTGCAAACTGGATTACAAGTGTCATCAGAATTGCTTTGGAAACATGATAATGTTGAGCAAAATCACAAATACAAAACAGCACACGCTGCAACCAAAACCTTTTCTATGAATCAAAAGTATCTGAACATATTAACTGAAGATCAGGTATCAGGCAGCGGACCGGTTCCGATCTGCTGACTCTGCTCTCTCCTTTCCGCGGGTCAGCGTGGCCAGAAGCGCCATCCAAACCCTTCAGTCTGTGGACGCATATAACCACGACAGAAACGGTCAAACGCGACGTCAAAGCCTAAGGGCGGCTGCCTGCTCTCCGCCTAGGGCGCCCCTTTAAGTTCTCGCCCCGTGGGCAGCTGGACTTCCAGGTTCCTCAGGACGATCGCTGGGCTCCGGGTCCTCTTCTTCCAATACCTGTCTCAACCAGTGGTCCGCGCTGGTCTCCTGTCTAAAGAAGCACCAAATGACCAAAGCCATGAGGGACAGGCTTAAAGGCAGCACCCTCCACCAGGGCCGCTGCCGCTCCCTTCCCAGGGACTGCTCCACAGTCCAACGGGAAGGACTGGCTTTGCTGGAGGAAAACAGAATGGGGCGGTTAGGGTCGTCCTCTTGCTCGCCCTCGGGCTGGGCTCGAGCCCGGCAACCAGGCGGAGAACGCAGGCTTCGGAAAGTCCAGCGCACGAGCCTCAGCTCCCGGACAGCCCTGGAAGAAAGCGAGCAGTGAGCCTGGCGCACGCTGGGCCCGCCCTCAGCCCCGCCGAGACCCCGCGGAGCTCACCCGACAGCGGGCGCACACAGACAGCGATTCATCATGACCTCGCCGCTGCACTTGGCTCTGCGGCGCGCTGGCGCTTGCATCACTTCCGTCGCGCAAAACCGGAAACGAGACGCTGTTCTAGGTCTCAGCTCACGACTATAGAACGTGGGACAAGTTGCGCAACGGAACTGACGCGTGTCCTCTCGGCGGCCTCTTCTGACGCAGGTCCGGCGTCGGCAAGCCGCTAGGGCATGCCGGGCAATGCAGTCCTCCACCGGTCCGAAGAGGGACTAGCCTGCGGGTTGCTGAGCTGCGGCCCCGGGATTGAGGCAGCCAGCCATGTAGGGTTCGGTCGCCGTCGTCTTCCGACGAGCTGGCCTCAGAGTGGGCTCCCTAGGGGGCCGGCCTCGCCGTAGATGGGCGCCCTGAACCGTGATGGCGCAGTCCTGGCACGGTCCTGGACGCATCCTCTCCGCAGCCTTACAACACTACAGTTTGCTACCCTCGTGGGACTTTCAGTCACGGAAGGCAACTTGTTGCCTTGATCAGTGTCACACACTAGGATCGAGTTCCGTGAGCACAGAGTCTGCACGCCTGTTCTCCCTGGCACGGAGCAGCCCTATGCTGCGCCCTTGGGACCCGGCGCGGGCCCATGGCCTGGCGCTTTCTGTTGCCCAAAGCTGCTCAGGTCCTACTGCTGGCCAAACCCTCCTTCAGGACAGGCATTGCCACGCAGTGCTCTCTCCGTCGCAAGACCGTGATACCTCACCCTACGGGGTAGGGTTCTTGGGAGAAGCCATCTTGCACTTGGACTGGGCTCCATCTCTTGCGCAGCAAAACCACGTGTGCACTGCCTAACCATCAACCTCTTGTGGATGAGGCTGCAGTGCTGCTCACCTTCAGAGTCAGACTGAGAGGGTGTCCTGGGGCTTGCTGTTCTACCTGGTTGCACAAATGGTCTCACGTTCTGTAGTCGTGAGCTGAGACCTGGAACAGCATCTGGCTTCATAGTGTTACCCAGCAGCAACTGGGGTCCTGCTGCGCCTCCAAAACCCTCTTGGCAAAAGTTCCAGAGGCAAAGGTTTGGTGATAAAGGAAAGGAGTCTTTATTCAAAAGCAGTGACTTAAGCCTATCGAGTCAGCTCTAATTACTTAAACCTATTAAGACTAAACTCTAATACCTGGGTTTTCCTATAATTTCCCTCTGTTAGCTTTTATTTTATTTCTATAGAGTTAGTTTACAAACTAAAACAACATAAGATACAAAAGCTACACAATTTGGAAGAACAACAGGCTTCTGCCTCAGAGGTCGTCCCCTTTAGAACATCCAAAGAATAACCCTGCCACCCTCTGCCAGGCCAGTCCAACACTAGGTTGCGCCCGGAGTTCTTTTCCCATCCAAAATACCATCTCTTGGGAAATGCAGGCAGCTGCAGCGTAATCATCCTGCATCCTCGAGGAAAAGAGAGAGCATAAGAACCTGAGCCAGCCCTTTTTATTTCCATGCACTCTAGGCATTCAACTTCTCAGCCAATCCCATCCTAGACTGCTTTCCACTGCTTCTGAAAACTTCTCAGACGGCCCCTCCCTCTCTGCTTCTCCCCTATCGGATCTCTCTGTACCAATAGGGAGAGGGGCTGGAACTTTCAGTCCTCAAGGCAAACTGGCCCTGGCTCTGCTGAGCCATCCTGTCTTAGCACGTCTAGGCATCATCATAGACTCAGCATGGATGTGTGTGTATGGGGGGCGGGGGGGGTGACTTCGTGGCAAAATAAGATCAGGAGGCCACCTTGTGGACTATAATGTGCTAGCTCAGCATCTTTGCCTCTGGAGCGCCCTTCTCCTGCATCTTCTTCCTGGCAGGAGAAGCACCAGACTCCACACTAGTTTTGCACCCCCCAGGAACTCTCCAGACATTAGAGCAAGGGTGGTGGGCTAGAAGTGTTCTGAACTCAGCAACATCTTGGAGTCCTGCCACCCCAGGAAGCCCACCTCCAGATTCTCCGTGGCAGCTCAGCTCTCAACCCGGGAGTTCAAAGTTGCTATGTTAACAGAGGTACCTGTGTGCTCAGATGCTCCCCATTGTGCCCTGCCCCACCATTTCCACCACAGAACTCTACCCAGAATCACTGCCAAACCAAGTCACCCACGGGGAATCCCTGGAGTACCCACTGTGGGTGGGAGGAGTGGGCATGAAGTGGAAGGATGGACCAAGATCATTCTAGAGAGCTTTTTGGAAAAGGTAGAGATCAAAGAGCTCTGAGGTTAGGGGTGGAGCTGCTGATTGGGTAGGTGCAGCCACCTGGGTGGGATGTTTTAGGGCATCAGGGCACAAACTGCCCTGGGAGTAGCAGAGGAGGAGCAGAGCTGGGAGACTCTGGCAGGGGCTCTCCGGCTTAAGCTTGATGACTGCCTTGGATGGGTAACAGAAAGAGGACACCTTGGATGGGCGACTTAACCCCCAAGCTTCTGCTTCATAAGCTGTAAAATGTTGCACCTACTTAGCAGGCTGCTGCCAGGACTGTTCTGTGCCTGGGATGCCACTGGTGGGTACCAGGACAGCTGTTATGGTTGGTAACTGGACGGCATGGAAATGTCCTATCCTGAGGCAGTGGACGTCACTCTTACTGCCACCAGGTTGCTGGGGCCAGGGTCTGGGAAGAGCAGCACGTGACCACAACAAAGAATGAGCAAACCCAGGTGTCCAAATGACCCCTCCTCCGTCCCCAGCTCTTGCTACCACTTGCTTTCTATTGTAGGTAAAGGTTGGATGCAAAGAACATAGATTTGTAGCCCTGACTGCTGTGGTTGGTTGGAGCATTGTCCCATAACCAAAAGGTTGCAGGTTCAGTCCCCAGTCCAGGTGCATGTGATTCCGGTCTGGGTACATATGGGAGGCAACCAGTCAATGATTCTCTCTCTCTAAAAGCAATGAAAAAACTGTCCTTGGGTGAGTGGGGGGGGGAAAGGACATAGATTTGTAGAGCCTGAAGAGGATGGCTGCCCCTGGCCTCCAGGAGCTGCCTGGTGCTCATAGCCAGGTCTTCTGTTGGACATAAACTGTCAGAGGACATCAGCATTGGACCAGGCCTCTCCATGACTGCGATGGCTCCAGATGAAACACAACCCCTCTGTAATCACATCTGAACACAGACCAACACGGACACAACCCAAACCTCAAAAAAGACCAAACACACCTGTCCTGGCTGAAGAAGGGTCGGACTTCCTTTACCAGCCATGTGGGAGCCTGTGTCTTCTGCCCTCCTTCTGATAAGATGTATTAGGATGCTGTACTGGGCTGAATAGTGTTCCCCTCAAATTCACATCCACCCAGAACCTCAGCATGTGACCTTGCTTGGATATAGGGTCTTTGTGGATTTAATTTGTTAAAATGAGGCCCTAAACCCAATGACTGGTGTCCTTATAAGAAAAGACACTGAGGCAAACAGGGAGGAGGTCATGTGAAGAGGCAGAGGCTGCAGTGATGCAGCCACAAGCCAAGGAATGCCGAGGATTGCCAGCAACACCAGAAGCTCAGAGAAAGGCCTGAAAGAGACTCTCTCTGGAGCCTTCAGAGAGAGTGTCCCCCTGCCCACACCTTGGTGTGGAGTTTCTTCCCTTCAGAACTGTGAGAAAACAACTTTCTGCTGTTTTAAATCATCCAGTTTGTGGTCCTTTGCTAGGGTAGCCCCAGGAGGCTGATACAGGCACCCAATCACAGGGTCACCCTGCTTCCTGACAGTGCAACCCAGAGCAAAGCCATTCACCCAACACTGGCCTGAATGCACAGCCCTTTCTAACATCCTCCTACTGAGACACCCATGTCCCCATGCACATTCTCCCTGGCTGCAAGGAACACAAACCCACCTTGTTCAGCCACAGGTGTGTTCCAGGTGGCCTAGGTTGGAGGACAATGACAGCCCCAACTATTACAGTATGGTTGACCTTTCAATCCAGTGCAGCTCAAAGTGGGCAAAGCCACAACCACATGCATCCAGAGGTGGGGGAGTGGGGGGCTGTGCCTCTGGGCCCTCCCCTTCCTGATCCCCGCAGGCCTAGCTGAGTACTGGGTGACAGATGCCTGGCACAGACAGCACTGCCTGCTCTTGGGTCCCCCTCCCCCCTCCCAAGGACATAAACTAACACCTCAGCTTTCATTATCTCAAAGCACACAGAGAAACCTCACACGAGGCCTAATGTCCCACTAATGGGCAGGAAGGCTGCAGCCCTTGTGTGCCCAGTGCCAGGAGTAATTCATTGTAGCGCCACTTGAGAGCTGACATATTGGAGCTATTGATTTTCCCTGGGACGATCAATATGGGGTGTGTGGGGACAGGCAGGTCCACTGCCTTTGGGAGGGCAGAGCCTTTCTCCTGGGGAACTGAGGCCTGACAACAGGTGGAGGCTGATGGGGACAGGATGGGCACAGACCTCCAAAAGGCCCAACATTGCCCCAAACAGGAGGATGGCTAGGAGCGGATGCTGGGACATATGCTTGGGCTGAGTGCCTGTCCCCCAGCCCCATCCTTGGGGCCCACTAGGTGGCAGGGGGCTTGGGACCCTCATGCTACTTGGCCTCGCCAGCCACCCAACATGGGCTGGACATGTGTGGGAAACTGTGTCTCTCTGCCAGTCCAGGGTCCCCTCAGGGTGCTGTATCCCAACCCAGCCTTGCCAGTAACAAAAGCCAGAGTTCTGCTTCCGCCTACCAGACTCCTGGGCATCGTGAGCATGGCTCAAGGGCAAGGAAGGAGATAATTAATCGACACCCTACAAAGATCCTAGATCTGCTTCTTAAATTCTTCTCACGCCTGTCCCCTACTCTCCAGTCCTCAGACTGTGCCTTGTTGGGCTCCAGCATTGATTGCTGGGGCTGGTGCCAACCCTGTCTCTGGTCTCAGGCCTCTCTTGTCCAGATGCCCACCCCACATGCACTACTCAGGTTTCTCTTTCCAAGCATCTCTGTTCTCTGGCTCCTCCCCCACTCTAGAAGTCTCTGTCTTAGACTGGAGTTTCCTCCTTGGTCTCCGGTCAGGCAGAGAAAAGCGCTGGGATTATGCCAGCAGAGAAGGACCAGGGTCTGGCCATCTGTAGACAGTATGCCCATCGCTGGCGCGGGCAGACATCTCCTCACTGGGCAATTTAAGGGACCCAAAGCCCCTGCTGTGGCCCCAGTTCCACTGACCAGGGCCTAACACAGAGGCCAAGATGGGAAAGTAGTCCTGTGAGGCGGGGGCAGAAAGCAAGGGCACTCTTGAAGGAGCAGGCCTTGGTGGTAATCACCATCATGGGCCCTCCTCCTCATGAAAGCCCCAATCTCAGGTCTGGTGCCAGTGCTGGAGGGAAGAGCTGAGTGTATTGGCTCCCCTGTGACTGGGAGGAAGGTCCAAACTCCACAGCTGGGCCATGAGGTCCTACAGGCCACCCAATCCCACTGTCCAGCTGATGCTTCCTGCTGTGAGTTTCCTTTTGCTTCTGAAACAAAGGAGCACAAACTGGGTGATTTAAAGCAATACTTGTTACTGTGCAGTCGAAAATGGGTTTCCCTGGCTGAAAACAAGGTGTCTCCAGGGCTGTGCTCCAGAGACTCCAGGGGAGAACCACTTGCTTTTGCTTTCCAGATTCCAGAGGCCACTCCAACTCATGGTTCGTGGCAACCTTCCACATTCAAAGCCAGCAGTGAACCTGCTTCTGTTGTTACATCTCCTCCTCTCATTCTCGCCCTCTTGTCTCCCTTTTATAGGGACCCAGTATCATCCCCCATTCAAGGTCCTTACCTCAATCACCTCTGCAGGGTCTCTTTTCCGTGTGAGGTGTCATGGCTGAAGTTCCTGGGGATTAGGGCCCGGACATCTTTGGGGACATCATTCAGTCAACCGTAGAAGGCCAGCTCTTCGAGGTCTGGGTCTTCTCCAGGCTATCCCCTCTGCAGGGACACCTTCACTTCCCACAGTCTGGCCAGGTGAACTCCGGCTCCCATCAGCATCCTGCAAACAACCTCCTCTGGTCACACGGGCTGGGTTCCTCTCAAGGACAGGGTTACATCTTATCTTCCTCAGCCCACCTGCCCCCAGCACCCAGCCCGTGCCTGGCACAGGGGAGGGCTGGAGGCCAGAGCATGGCCCTGGCCTGGTCTTTCCTGACCAGCAGCAGGGGCGTTGTGGCTACAGCCCACACAGCTGCTGGGCTATGGCCCTTTGGCAGCAACATTCAACCTTTCTCATCTCATGGCACACATAAACTAAATTACTAAAATTCTGTGGCACACTAAAAAATATGTTTTTTCATGATCTGACAAAAAATAGATATAATTTTTATTCATTCACATCAGACAGCTATTATTGTGTTGGCTGTTGTCATTTTTTTATTTGACAACCTAAGGGAAAAGAGGTCAGTGCCCTTGACTCAATAGTCAGGTAGGTATTTATTTCATGTTTTAAAAATTCTTGTGGCACACCGGTTGCAAGTCACTGGAGCTCCCTAGGCCAGCAGGGGGCAGGAGCAGTAGTACCTGGGCAGAGTGGGAATGTAGGGGCAACAGCAGGCCAGGAAACACCTGGAACTCCAACCTAGGTCTCCTGCAGATCATGGCTGACAGCTGGGTTGTACTGGGTCAGAGAGAGTCAGCCATGGCTGGGGCAGGGCCACCCCACAGGCAGGACATGGACAACAGTGTCATCGGACCACAGAGTTTCAGAGCAGAACTGTGGCTACGCCTGAGGTCACCCTCTGAGGGACTGAGGTTCAAACGTGGACTGGACCCATGGGACTGATCCTAGCCAGACACCCTTCAGCTGGGCATGGCCTCGCCCCAGGGCATGCTGAAGGGCCCGTAATGCCCAGGTGGATTCATAGGCCTCACGGAGGCCTTGGCCTGTCATACACCCCTCGTCTCTCCCTGCAGCCCTTCCCTGGGGCCTGTATGGCCCTGCCCCACTGCCCTGTCTCTGGTCCTGCCCTGGGCAAACATCAGCAGCTTCAGAGACCCTCTCATGGCAGGTCACCAGCTTGGCACAGGCAGGTCCTGATCTTGGGGTGACACTGAGTGTCTGCATGTGGTCCTCCAGATGCCTGAGATATGATTGGCACCAATCATCAGGGCGGACTTGCCCAGCAGCCTCCATTTGTAGGAAAGGCCTGGGTGTCACTGGGTGGGAGAGGCATCATCCCCTCCTGAAGGAAGTGGAGCCTGGAACTGAAGGGCAAGGACTCATGGAGTGCGAAGTGGCATCTGGGACCTTCCCAGTCCCATGGATGGGTGACCCCCATGTTTTGGAGGAATATTGGGGACCATGAGTAACCACGCCTTGGCTGGGCACATCCCAAGCTGGGAGGGGACTGCCCTCCTGTCCTCAGAACCCAGACCACAAGCAGCGCCTGCTTTGGGAGCCACAGTGGATGGGACCTGCGGTCCTCACAGCTGGCACCACAGGGGCTGATCCAGGGCAGCAAAGCACCCAGCAGTGGCCACAATGAGGTGGTGGCCGTGGTCACATATGGAGGGTGTCTACTGGGCTGAATAGTGTACCTAAAACTTGAGTCCACCTGGACATCAGAATGGGACCTTATGTGGAAATCAGGTCTTTGCATATATGATCAAGTTAAGAGGAGCTAAGGCTGGAGTAGGGTGGACCCTGATCCATTGATGATGTCCCTGGTGGACTTGAGAAGAGGAAGACATGGTCACAGGCACTGACAGGGGGACAGCCGAGTGAGCACGGAGGCAACGGCTGGCTACAAGCCAAGCAACGCTGTGGATCACCGACCAGAGACACCACACACCAGGGGCGAGTCACAGCACCGTCCCCATAGAGCCTCTGGAAGGGACCAGCTCCAAAGACTCTGGATTTTTTACTTCTGGCTTCCAGACTGTGGGAGAACCCCTCTCTGTTGTTTCAGCCACCCTGTTTGTGGTGATTGGTTATGGTGGCCTCAGGCCATTTGTTCAGCACTGCAGGCAGAGGGGCTGGGCCACCTGGGAGGGAGGGTGGGAAGTTGGCAAGGGACAGATGCTCTGGGGTCCTGTTTGTGCTTGTAATGCACTGGGAGAGATGCAGCAGGTTCCACAAGGCTGGTGGGGGCTACCAAACCCCACAGAGAAAGGTGTGGAAGCTGAAAAAGGAACCACAGAAGGAGGTGCCATCTTAGCTTGGGCACTGGGGACAAAGCCCTGGGGAGGGAACAGGTGCTCAACTGCAGCTCTGGGATGTGTGAGGTGGCAGGAGAGGACTGAGCAGGAGCTCCAGGGGCCCAACCTGCATGAGCCCTCCACCTGGGCTCTGGCTGGTGGTCCCCAGCCCTGCTCCCTTGACCTTCTAAGGTGCTGCTGCTGGCCAGGAGCCCCATTCACCCAGAGTGCTGCACAAGCAGGATGTCCTCTAGAGAAGGCTACTCCAGAAGTCAAAATAGCATGAAATTTAATTTTCCGCCTATTTGACAAGGTTTGGTTGGGGCCCCAATCAGCAATGGAGATAAGGGTCCTCCGCCGGGTGTGAGCCAGCTGGGTGTGCAGCAAACACTCTACTGTCCCCAGGCAGGCCTAGGCTCCCCCTTGCTGGGCCCTGGTTGCCGGGCGCTAAAGCAAACGGATTCTATTTGCCCAGTCTGCGATGACAATGCAGTCCCCAAATATTTGCCAGCCTGGCCGGCAGCTAAGCTCGACTATAAATGCTTGAGCGCAGGTGGAGGTGGGCCTGCCCAGCAGAGCTGCAGGTCTCACAGGTAAGAGAAGGGCTTGGCAACAGGCGGGGAGGGTCCTGCCTATGGGGTCTGGCCTCCTCTCCCTCCTGGGAAGGCTGTGGGCCCTTCTGCCAGGTGGTCTTTGGGGACCACCCACTCACTGGGATGGGTCACCAGCAGGGCTGGGCAGGGCCAGGCCACCTAGGTCTGTGACAGGGAAAACATGGTCTGGGGGAAGGAGGGCACCACCCCACAGCTGGGGCCACTAGATGCCCCTGCAGGGAAGAGGGGCCTCAGCACTGAAAACAAAATTGGGAGTACAGCACAGTCAGTGGCCTGCTGGTAGGACGGGAGGCCCGTGCTCCCCAGGTCTGCTTGACTCTGACTCACCCGGTCCCCTGGGAGGTGTTTCCTGACAAGCTAGGAGACCCCTCTCCTCTCCAAATCACCTTCCCTTTTTTTCTTCTTCCCTGGGCTCACTCACCTGCCTCCCTGCCCCGCAGGGGCATGCCTGATACATCCCTGGGTATGTGGGGGGTAGGCTTTGGAGTTTAGAACCAGCCCCCCACTCCCCTGCTTGGCTGCAGGCCAAGGGGAGAGACAGAGGCACCCCTGACAGTCACCTCCCCACCCTCCAAAGCCCCAGCTAAGTGGAGGCCCAAGGGCCATTTTATTGCCTCTTGCTGATCCTGCCAAATCCTGGGCTGTTGTCTCATTCACCCCTTGCTCCCCAGACAGAACAAATGAAAGCCTGGGATTGTGACCGCACTTATTAGAGGTAGATGGGACTGGAGAAATGGCAGGGGGGAGAAATGGCTCTGAAGTCCCCCAAAGCAGCAAAGCAGCCCTGATGCAGCCAGGCCCAGCTCCTGGGCTCAGAGTAGGCATTGCAGGGGACGAGGGGTCCCCTGCGCAGTACCTGGGCAGATGACACCTCAGTGAGCCTATTTGTCAAGAGCCACAGCAAACCCACACTGGAACACGGGTTCTGCTCTCCAAGGCCCCAAACCTACCCTCAGCCCAGCCCCTGGGTGGCTGTCTTCCCACCTCCCCTGCCTCTCTCTTCTGTGACTTCTCCCCCTACACCAAATGACTGTTAGAGTGGCACCACCCTCTCACCCACCCTCATTCCCTCTGACCACCCTTCAGGAATGTACTCCTCCTAGGGCCCCTGACCATCCCACAGGCCACTGACTGTTCTAAGCCCCTCGGCCTACACTCTGCAGGCTCTCCTCACCCAACTCCTGCCATGCCCACAGCCATGGTGGCCTTCTCCTCGTCTCTTCCAAATCTCACCCACTTTTGAGCTCAGCTCTCTCTCGAAGAACAAGTGGCCATAGTGCCCAGTTCCACCAGGAGGGCTGCAGGCCCTGACTGATAACCTTTCCCCTCTCCACCTCCCTCCCCAGGGGGTACCTGCTGCCCCAGAGGCCCCAGAAGCTCCAACGTGGAGGACATGGCCACAGGCGTGATCCGACCTCTCTGTGACTTCCAGCTGCCCTTGCCATCCCTTCAGCCCTTCCTGCCCCTAGACTCAGAGCCCCCAGACACTTCTGAAGAGGAGGAAGAAGAAGAGGAGGTGGGGGAGGAAGAAGAAGAGGATCTGGAGGGTGAGGGGCCAGGGGCCTACAGCCCAGCTCCCCAGAGCTCAGGTTGGGCCACAGTTACCCCAGAAGAGGCCCCTCCAGGTCCGAGCAGCGCTGAGATGCCACTGCAGCTGCTGCGGTTCTCTGAGCTCATCAGCGGCGACATCCAGAGGTACTTTGGCCGCAAGGACAGGGGGCAGGACCCAGATACTTGTGACATCTATGCTGACAGCCACCTGACCAGCAGCTCAGCCAAGGAGCTCTACTGCACAGGCCTGGTGCATCTGGCCGAGGGTGGGTTCCCTGATGATGACAAGGCCACTGAGCCTGGAGTCTACTCTCCCAGGGGACCCCAAGGGCAGGAGCATGAGTCAGGCCTCGGTGGGGACAGAGTGCAGCCACTGGGGCCACTGGCTGAGTTGTTTGACTATGGGCTGCGGCATTTCTCAGGGCCCAGGGTGTCAGCCAGCCACCGGATGAGGCTCGAGCAGAAGTACGGCCACATCACCCCCATGACCCAGAGGAAGCTGCCCCCCTCCTTCTGGAAGGAGCCAGCGCCCAGCCCACTGGGCCTGTTGCACCCTGGTACTCCTGACTTCAGTGACCTGCTGGCTAGCTGGTCAGTGGAGGCCGGCCCAGAGCTGCCAGGCAGGGGTGCCCAGACCCTGGAGGGGATGCAGCTGGCTGAGGCCTAGTGAGCAGCGAGGGTTGCCAGGGGTGAGCTGGGCAGCAGGGGTCTGGACTCTCTTTACAGCTGTCCTCTGGGAGGGGTTCTGGAGCCATCCAAGGCAGGTAGCCACCAGGAGGACAAACCAGTCTAGGTGGGGACATTCCAGGCCTGGGAAGAGGGACAAGGCTCATCCTGGGACCTGGAGCTGCCACCACCGGAGGCCACCAGGGCAGTAATGTGCAGGGGCTGAAGTCCCCAGCACCTGACCTAGACACCCTAGCCTCGGCCATTGGAGCTCTGTCTAAAGGAAAGAATGACAGGGAGGGAGCTGTGGCCACTCGGAGACTATAGGCTCAAGGGGTGTACACACTGTGCCCATCCAGACCAGCCCCCAAGATTCCCAAGGGCACCCCTCACACTGCTGGCCCACTGGCTAGTCCCAGGTCACTCCTCCTCAAGGCCCTGAAGCAGATGAGCCAAGAGTTTTCTTGGAGAGGCAGGAGGAGGGGGTGCAGCTGAGTACATGAGCAAACCACTGTTTGCTCCCTAGATTAGGACAGGAGGAGATGCTTCTCTGCTGGGCACCTTGCAAGTTTGAAGGGTATGGCTGACAGGCAGAGATCCTGAGGCTGCACCAGCCTGGCCGCTGGGGACCCAGCTGGGAGGGGGTGTGGATTCCAGATCCCTGGCCTGTTGGCAGGAAAGCCCAGGAAAAACGGTTGGGCCTGGGGCTCAGCTGGGCTTGGGCAAGAGAAGGGCATTTTGGGAGCCTGGGGATGGACAGGCTGTGAGGATGGATCTTCTTGGTCACTCCAACTGCCTGGTCCTCCTGATGCCCTGGGGGTAATTCCAGACTCTGACAGATACAGGAGCTGGCACGTTTATTTCTGGGAAAGGGGCAAGTATGTGAGCTGGTGGGCAGGCTCCTGGCCAAGGGACCTCTCCAAGATTGTTCTTGGCCTCCGCTGGGCTACCTGGTTCATGAGGACCGCCTTCCACTGCAGCCACCTGCCCAGAAACATGGTGTATGGCCCACTGCCCTTGGGGCCTTCCCAGCCCTCAACTCAGATATGGAGGGGCCTCTAGAAGGTAGCTCCCCAATGCTCACCTCACAGCCTGGTACACACCCCAGCGGTTCATAGGGACCACCTCATCAGAGGCCACATCCTTGATGAACTGCTGTCTCACCAGGGACGTGAAGACCTTCCTGCTGCCTGGCATCAGGGCCCATGGGCCCTCCTCCCTCCACAGGCGCATCAGGCACTCCCTCAGTGTGGCCATCTCCTCCATGCGCTGAGGACAGAGGCAGGAGCGGCATGGGGGGCGGAACTGATGTGGGAATGCAGGGAGGAGAACAAGGGGGTGGGACGGCACACAGAATTATCTCCCTCTGGGCAAACCAGGGCCTTATCTGCCTGGCAATGCTGCTCAGGCCAGCCATGCAGACAGACAGATGGCGGGGGAAACCAAAGATAGAGAGGTGAGCAGGAACTGGGAGTCAGGCCCTGCACGGAGAAAGCAGCCCACCCTCCCAACCTGGGAGCCCCTGGAGCTGCAGGGGGGCACCTATCCTACCAGTGCAGGGCTGCCTCTCACCAGCTTCATTTCTGAATTAAACTTGAGATTCTGGATGGTCTTGTTGTCCTGGATGCTGTTTTCCAATTTCATTATTTGGTTCTGAAACTAAACACTGCCCCTGATTCGTGGACATGGAAGCAGCCTGCACCCAATCCCCCAAAGCAGGAACCGACCTCTGACAAGGGGGTTGTCGCCCCTTGATGGGACATGGGGGGCATCACTCAGCCCAGTGATCACATGGGACCCAGCCAGTGCTCAGGGAAGCTCCTTTCACTGTGATTGCTGATGCCCCCAGTGTTGAAACTTCCAAAGGCTAAGACAAGGGGAGTCCCCCCAGCAGGATGTGTGTGAACCTCCCTGGGAACCCCTTCACAGGGAGCTACCCCTGTCTGTACCAGATGGCCTCCCTTTCTGAGTGTGACAGGCTCAGGGGGCCGAGAGGGTACCGTGGCCAGCTTGCCCTGGATCTCGGCAATCTTCCGCCCAGGGTTGCCCTCCCTGAGCAGCTGTACAGATGACAACAGAGCAGCCAGCTCCTGTCGCAAGGCCCCAACCTCGAATTCTCTGTGGAAACAGGGGGCCAAGGCTGCCAGTTTCTGGGGGAGCACCCTAAGGTGAGGGGCAGGGTAGGTGGAGGGAAGAGGTTCTGGGAAGAATAAGGGGCACTTTGCTTTGCCACTCCTCCAGTGGGGGCTGGGGACACCAACAGGTGACAGATGGAAAGACTCAGGGATCTGTGCAGGCTGCCCCCAAGGGGGCCAAGCCAGAGCTTGGGAGGGGGTAGGACTGCCACAGGTGCCCGGAGCTCATGGAGGAGCACCTGAGAGAAAGCTTGTTGGTGCAGCAAGGTGACTCTGAGACAGCTACCCACCAGCCATCCCCTGACGATCATCTCCATGGAGCTTGTCCCTCTTCCCAGGGGCCGAAGTCCTACCAGGTTTCTGCTGGGAGCTCAGCCTCACCTGGCTTTGCCCTCGGCAGAAATCCTGAAGTCTGAGTCGCTCTGGTGCAGGACACACCTGTCAGAGATGGCTTCTATCTGAAAGAGAGCAGAGATGGGGGTGGGCTAGTGGCCAAGGATGGGCACAGTGGGGGAGGGGAGATGTGACCCTGGCCCTCACCCACCTTCTGGGGCAGGTTGTCCACTGTCTCCTGCAACTCCCTCAGGTATGCCTGGGCCTCCTTTCGACACCAGGCCAGGCCCTCCAGTGATCTCCGCTCTGCGCCTTCCCACTCACTCTTTGCCTAGGATATGAACACCCAGTGAGGCCAGAGCCTGGACATGGAGGGTGGAAAGACAGACAGACACAGACAGACTGGGCACACCTGACTCTGAGCACATGCTCACAGGCCTCACACAGCCCAGACAGCCCAGACAGGCACACTCCAGGCTTAGCTCAGCTCCTTTCTCACTCCAGCCCCAGCTTCCCACTGAGTCAGTAGGGACAGGGACAGAGGAAAGACAGCGTGGCCCACAGCTGCAGGAGAGGAGATGCAGGGCAGGCCTGGGGGACCTGGCCCCACAACCAAAGGGTGCACATGTGTGTTCACAGCAATGCCATCCAAATCACAGACAAGGGCAGCAGCTCAGTGTCCATTGCCTGACAAACGGACAAGCTGCGGTCCGTCACATAGTGGAATAGTGCTCCACCACGAAAAGGGAAAAGGCACTTGTACATGCTACAACACAATGTGCTTAAAAAAGTCATGCTCTGTGAGAGAAGCCAGACACAGAAGGTCACACCGCAGGGTGTGTGATTCCATTACTATGAAGTGTCCAGAAAAGGCAAATCCCCAGGAACTAAAAGCAGATAGTGGGTGCCAGGGGCTGGGGGAGGGGTGAGGGGAGTGAATGCTAATGAGGACAGAGTCTCCTTTTGGGGCGACAAAAACCTTCTGAAAGTGATTGTGGTGGTGAATGTACAATTCTGAATATATGCAAACAAACCACTGAATTATACACTTTAAAAGGGTGAATTGTATGGTGTGTGAATTAAACTTCAATAAAGCTGTTACAAAAAAAGAGAAAAAACAACCCAAGGGACAGAGGTTGCCTTGCTGGCCCCACTGTGGAGCCACTTGTGTCGTCGGTTCTCGAGGTCTCTGAATGTCTTAGCAGCTGACCCTGGGCGGCCCCACTCTGAGCAGGAGGTCTCCCGGGCACAGGGCCACCCTGGGCCTTGCAGTCACTGGTCAGGCCTCCACTCTCAGGGAGCGAGAGAGGAGTCAGGACCCACCTGTCTAGGCCGCCTTTCCCCCAGGTAGCGCTGCAGTCTTACCTCGCACAGCCTCTGGGTCAGTGTCTGTTCCTGCAGGTCCAGCCGCCAGCTGAGAGCCACGAAGTGGTCACTCAGGTCCCTCACCTGTCTGATCAGCTCAGCCACGGACCCCTCCAAGGCCTGGCTCTTCTGCTGGAGCTGTGGGAGGCCAGGCTGAGTGTGGGTGCCTGTGTAGGTAGGGATCCCAGAGGTGACCTGGCCCAGCCCCTGCTGCCCTTACCAGCTCCAGTGCGCTGCGCATCTCATGCCACATCAGCTCGCTGGCCAGCCGCGTGGCCTCCAGGTTTTCCTGCAGGTATGCAGCCAGGTCCCCAGCCTGGCTTTCCTCCAAGTGGCCCTTGGTGTCCCTGGGGGTTGGTGCCACTGAGAGAGACTGTCCCTCAGCTGAGGCTGGCCTGCCCCTCAGAGCTGGGCCAGGGAGGGGAGCCCGGCTGCTGGCTCCAGAACCTTCCAAGAGACTCGGTGGAGCAGAGGATGGGTGATCACAGGGGCCACCAAGATAGGGCTGTTTCCACCATTGCCACACTGAGTTTCCCCACGAAGGGCAGGCTGGGGATGGGTAGTTACTGTGCCCTGGTCGTCCCACTGGGCCCGGCACTGGGCTCAGGATGCTGGGGTCTCGGGGGAGGGCCCATTTCAGTCCACCCAACCTTACAGCTTCCGTTCTCTGCCCACTTCCCCATTTGAATACCCACCGGGCCTTTTGTTCGGCCAGCAGGACGCGGTTCAGCGACACCTGGTTCTGGCGCACAAACTTGGTCAGCTGGACTACAGCTCTGTCCAGGCCCCGACACTGCTCCAGGAGGTAGCGCTCTTCTTGCTGTGGTGCAGAGGTGGCCCTGAGACATGTGCCACCCCCGAACCAGGCACCCAGCTTGCGCCCAGCCCTAGCTGCCCACCTTGCACTGGCCCCGCAGCGCTCGCAGGCGCTCCTCAGCCAGCTCCTGCAGATTTTGCCATCTGCTTTCCAGCTCCTCCCGCAGGCTGCTCTCTGCTTTCAGCTGCGTGCTCTCTGAGGCCTTCACTCTCTGTGAGGCCCCACCCATTGCTGTGAGCCCAGCGAGCAGGGGATGCCGCAGAGCCCCTGCCAGCACACCAGCTCCCACCTTCTCTAGGGCCAGGAAGCTCTTCTGCAGGAAGCCACACAGCTTAGCCTCCCTCTTGAGGAAGCGAAGGCTCATCTCTTCACCCAGCTTGGTCACCTGGGCCTGTGGAGGGAGGGCACATGGACACTGTGTGGCTACTGTGCTGGGTGCCCTCTTCCCAGAGCTGTTCCCCATCGCCATGCCATCTTGAATTTTTTTTTTTTTTTTTTAGATTTTATTTATTTATTTTTAGAGAGAGTGGAAGGGAGGGGAAAAGAGAGGGAAACATCAATGTGTGAGAGATACATGGATTGGCTGCCGCTCACATACCACCAACCGGGAACCCGGCCTGCAACCCAGGCATGTGCCCTGACCAGGAACTGAACAAGCTACCATTCGGTTCACAGGTCAGTGCTCAATCCACTGAGCCACACTGGCCAGGGCTTGGATTGTTTTCTTGCCTAACCATCTCTATCAGAGGGGGCTCTGGGTCCTAGGTCCCTGGCTGTCCCCAAGCCTAGCAGAGCTGGGCCTACACACCCTCCTTAGGAAGAAAGGAAAGGCAGACAGGGGTCACATGTCCAGACAAAAGGGTTGTGATGGGTTTACAGACCAAGCTCATGTAAGTCTAGAATACACTTGGTGCCCACAGCAGTGGCCATCAGACGCCACTCAGGGAAGAAGGCATAGTAGCTACCACCAAACCACACCCAGAGCTGAGCGCCTCAGGAAGGGAGGTCAAGTGCATGTATGAGCACACACTTGCACACACATATGCGCACACATGCAAATGCATGCACACACATGTGCACCCATGCACACATGAACATAATGCACCCATGCAAATGTACACACTCATACACACACACCCTTTGCCCTTGTCTTCCAAGCCCAGGTAGGGGCCCTTTCCATCTCTCTTTCCTCCCTGTCAGCTCCCTTCCTGCTGCACCAAGGGTCTGAGGGCACAGGGGATGGGGGAGTCAAGGTCCAGCGTGGCCCTGTCTCCCTGCCTAACACACCCACAGGGCAGGCAGGGCTCTGGCAGGAGGCACCTTCCCCAAGGCCACAGAGCCCTCTGGAAAGCTCCCACAGCCCACAGGGCAGGTGAGCACCAGCCCTTGGCAGCCTCCCTGGAGTAGGGCTGGGCAAATGATCTGTAAAGAGCCAGAGAGATGTTTTAGGTTTGTGGACCACAGGGTCTATGTCAAAGCTCCTCAGCTCTGTGGTTCCAGCGCTAAAGCAGCTGTGGACAATAGTAAACAAATGGGAACAGCGTGTGCTGATAAAACTTTATTTACAAAATCAGGTGGCTGGCCATAGCTTGCAGGCCCCAGCCCTGGAGTGGGCTTAGAGAGCTCCTGGTTGGTGGGAAGCTAGAAGTCTCTTGAGGGAACCAAGACACTAACTTCCCAAATGGCAGCGGAAGGGAAACATTACCGGAGCTGAGCAGCTGAGTTATGTGGGCAGCAGCTGGGGCCTCCCTGGTTATGCATCGCAGTCCCTGATCTCTATTTGCAGAGCAGAAGAGGCTGCCTCATCCCCTGCCCCACCTCCTACGGGGCTCCACACAGGAGGGGAAACTGCACCAGCCCAGAAGTACAAGCACTGGGAGATGCATCTTCAGGAAGGTAGCTTCCACTTTGCATGAGGGAAGCACCAAGGTTTAAAATGGCCAAGAAAGAGGCTTTGGGCTACGATGTTCTATTTCTAGATTTGGATGCCAGTTACACAGAAAGGGAGAAGGAGGAGCAGCAACTGAGGGAGTGCTAACAACAAAGCTTTCTGTGATGAGGAAGATGCTCCATCTTGGTGCAGCTTCAATTGACAGCCATTGGCCACACAAGGCCACTGAGCATTTGAATTTTGGCTCATGTGATAGAGGAACCAAGTTCTAAATTGTCTAAAATATTAGCTAATTTTAATATACAGAGTCACCGGTGGCTAGTGGCCATTATATTAGACAGCATAGGACTTGGGGATCACCCCTCAAGTCTGATCATGTGGAAGGAACTGAAAAGGTAGCTGGAGTGAGGAAAGAATCTGTAAGGAGGACATAGGTTGGGATGGAAGCATGGGGGTTTCCTTCCAGATGGACCTTCTCACCCAGCACCCTGCCTGGATACCTGCAGTCTGGCCACCTCATGGTCCACCCTCTGGCTGGCCTCCTCCTGACTCCTCTGCAAGGCGCTGCAAGCCACCTCCCGGTTCTGCTCCTCCTGTTCCAGCTTCCCAACTAAGTTGGCCAACCTGGGGGCACCGGCCAAAGTTCACAGCAGCTGGGCCATCCGGAGGGCCTGGCTGCAGAGCCACAGGGATGCTGACGGGGCCCTTGAACTTCAAGAGTCCTTCTCAGGGGAAGGCCTGCATCTGGGAGTCTGGGGGTGGGGTGTGTGTGTGTGGCTAGGCTGACCTATAGGCCTTTGGAGCAGGAAGTGCCTAACCTGCCTGAATAAACAGAGATGGGGGCAAGATACTGGTTTCCCTGTCCCCACCTGGAGTGATGAGAGCTAGGTCCTGGTAAGCATGACCTATGAGAAGGGGGAAGGGTTGGGGACCCTCGAGATCAAGTCTTTTTCCCACAGAGGGTCTATAGGCCTAGGGAATCCCTGTCAGTCAGCAGCTTGGCACTGAGGACAAGTGAACACCTGCCCTGCCTCAGTCACTCCCACTCAACCACACACAGCAGATCCAGAACCAGCCCCTGGGGAGGAAGGAGGTGCTCACCTGAGGTTGGCCTCCTGCTCAGTGCCCTTCCGCTCAGAGTCCTGGAGTGCCTGCTTCCTCCTGATCTGAGTCAGGGCCTCCCGGACCTCCACTAACCTGGCACACAAGAGCCGCTTCTGCCTGGAGCCTGCCCAGCCAACCCTCCTGGTGGCCAGGAGAAGCCCAGAGCAGGCTCGACAGACGTCAGGGGCCAGGAGCCCAGCCAAGAGACCCAGCAGCAAGCTTCCCACCCCTTTCCCAGGCTGCTGAGGATCACACAAACCCAGACCTTTTGAATTCTGCCATGTCCGTGTATTGCTTACCTGAGTAAGACAAGTAATTGGGGAAACAGAACCCTGTGGCTGATGCCCTGATGGGTCTGGCACCAGCCACAAGATCTCCCCAAACCCGCTTCCCTCTTGCTAAGGCCTGTGCCACAGTATGGGAATACCTCTTGTCCAGGGCCTGCATCTTGTTCGGGTTCTGGGGACTGGGGAACTGCAAGGAGGAGGGTGTGGGCTGAGTGTAGGCCCAGGGACCTCACAGCCTGACCAGCACAGACATAGCTTTTGGGGATTCTCTGGGCTCCCAGCCTGGGCTGCAGGGGTTGAGCTGAGTTCAGGGCCCAGGAAACAGCTGCCCCAACACCTGGGAATGGGGGAGCCTGACCTGTGGGCGGGGACGAGCTGCCTCCCAGCCAATGGTGGCTCACCTCCAGGGCTTCCTTCTCAGGGACCCAAGCTGTCTGTTGGACCTCCTGCTTCAGCTTCTTCAGCTCTAAGTCTTGTAGCTGAACAGTGGCCTGCACCTGGTGCAGCTCCTGTAGCAGGCTCAGTGTGGCACACTCACAGTGGTCCTTGTGTCCCCGTAGGGATGCCACCTCAGCCTGCAGGTCAGCTACCCTGGCCAGGTAGAGAAGCAGGCCAAGATGGCATCCATGCTGTGGGGCTGATGTGTGGTTCTTCCAACCTGCTCCCCATGGGGCTCACCATTGCTTTAGCTGCTTCCAGAGCTTGGGCGTGTCCCACTCCGGGACAGAGGTGGTGGACGCCAGATGGCTGAACTCACCTCTCTGAGATCTCCTCCTGAGTCAGGGGCTCAGGGCTGGACAGCCCTTCCTCCAGGAGGAGCCCCAGGTCCTCCAGGGTAATAGTGCTTAGCTGGGAGGAGGGCGAAGCCCCAGATGAGGGGTTGCTATCAGCCAGCTCTGCAGGAAGGCACCTTCAGGTTCACTACTTGGCTTTCTGAGCTGACAAGGGACGCTGGCTTCCAGATGGAGCTTAGGGTTACAGGGACCTGAAATCAGTACGGCTGTCACTGAGCATCTCTACTGAGCTAACTGGGGCTCATTCTGCTCAGTGGCATGGCCCAGACCAGAGGGGCTCAGCTCTCATTACTCCACAATAGGAAGCTTAGGCTCAGAGGTGAAACCCGTGTCTGAGGACACACAGCACCGGGCAGCAGAAATGGAACAATACCCTGCTTGGCCAGCTCCAGAAGGAGCCCCCAGGCTGTACACTGACCTGGGGGCCAGGAAGCAGAGCTGTCCCGAGGGTCCACACCCCTATGCAATCCCCTCCCTGAACTGCGTTCCTGGCTTCCGCCCCAGTTGGCACCCGGCTCACCTGATCTAGCTTCACCAGCAGCCACTGTCTTTGCCTTTGGCCATTGCCAAGAGGCCCTGGGCCAAGTGCCCTGTGACTACCCAGAGCTGGAAACCAGGATGGTTGGGGGTGGGGGTAGCTGGAGGGAGGCAGGGAAATAAAATCTGAAAGGTTCTAGGATCTTCAGGGAACACACAAGGCATGAAGGGGTGAGCTCCTGCCCTCACATCACACCTCTTTCCAAGATAGTATCAAGATGGGCAGGGCAGTGAGGGCTCTTCAGGAACCTGCTTTTCCTCAACAGAACCTTGGGACTTCCCAGCCCAACTGCCAGTGGAACCTGAGTCAACTCTCCCATTCCTCCAAGGTCTCCCCAACTGCTTGTTTCTGGATGGATCCGAGGGGGCACCATTCAGCCAGCCAGAGGTTAATGTCCGACCTCTGGCCTGGCCTGGGCAGGAGGGATGCCAAGAAGCAATTGTTGGCTCTTCAGTTGCTAAATTGGAGCAGGAAACCTGGGATCCCCAGACAAACTGAATACAGCCTGTCTGCACCTGACAAAACAGTGGTCCTGAGGGACTATCTAAAAGAAACAGGGTGTGGCTCAGTTGGTTGGGCATCATCCCACAAAGCAAAAGGCTACAAGTTTGATTCCTGGTCAGGTCATATGTCTGGGTTGCAGGTTCGGTATCTGGTTGGGGTGCATATGAGGTAATCCACTGATGTTTCTCTCCCTCTTTTTCTCCCTCCCGTCTCCTCTCTAAAAATAAAAAAAACCTTATAAAAAAAAAAAAGAAAAAAGAAACGGGGTGTTGCCACAGGTGTGGGCTGCACCAGTGACATTAACTTTCTTAGTAGCTGCAGTAAGAAAGCCAGGTGGAGTGAATTTCAATAGTCCGTTTTATTTAACCCAGTTCATCTAAAATATCACCATTTCAACATTTACCTAATACAAAAAGGTAAGTGAAATGCTGTACTTGTTTTCTCCACATCAAGTCTTCAAAGGCCGGTAAGAGCATTTTGTCTCACTTCAGGGACAGACACTCCAGTCCCTGGTCCTACTGCGTCACCCAGACCCGCCCACTGAGGGCTGGCTGGCGGATTTCCATGAGGAGGTGAATGCTTTGGTAAACCTCCCCTCCAGGGGCAGCCACATCACATGCCTCTTTTTCGCCAAGCAGATCAGGGAGACAGCAGCTCAGACAGAAAGGCCCCTGGGGAGGAGCCCTCCCCATCGACCTCTGCAGCTGCCCCAGGAGCAACAGTGTCCAGACATCTGAATAAGGATGTAGTGGTTGGTGCTGGGGCTGGGGGGGGCTCCCTCCTGTGGGATGTATAAGGGCTGCAGCTGCACACTACTTCCAGGTTTCTGGGTCTCTCATCTGTGTCTCTCTCTCAAGGGTGTCCACACTGGGGTGCTGCCCACCTGCACCACAAATTGAGGGCCTCATCCCAGACATCCCCACCCTGTGGTCCTGGGATCCCAGGCTGCTAGACTGTGGTCCATGCTGAGCAGAAACAGGAAGCTGGCACTGGCTGTTTGGATACAATTCTTTTATTTCTCCCATTCAGATTCCCCACATTCAGACTCCCACCACAGAGATCTCCCCACCAGGAAAGGACCTGTGATTCGAGGCCCCACACCCTTGAAAGGGGCTAAAACCAAGGTGCAGCACCCACTAGCTTGCTACAAAGGCATCTGAATCACTTTGTCAGAGGTGGGCTGGGAAGTTGGGAATGACCTTTTAAAAAGGTCCCACGGGACCAGTCTCACCTGGCCTCAGAGGGACATAGTGTCTCTGCTCCAGGCTGACCAGCCCCTCCATCCCAAAGCCCACTTGCCGGGATCAGAATCAGAGCTGCCCAGGAACATCACTGTGGGCCAGAAATCCTCAGAGGCCTTTGTTACCCTCCCTGCCACCCCATGCTGAAACGACCCATTTCCCAGCCACTGTCCACGTGGTGGCGACAGTTGTTCATCTGTACTCCAGCTCCAGAGGGCCTGGGGTGACGGAAGCATGGTAGGACTTGAGTTCGGGCCCATGGGTGAATGGTTCTCAGATCTCCTTTGGCCAAGATTTCATCACAGAGCCCATGGCATCCCAAGTAGGTATGCAGCCCAGGGGTCACACATGGTGAATCTGGGAGAATAGCCAGCTTCCTGACAGAGTCTGCTCCAGTCTGCTCTTCAGGGCTGTCTTGCTGCTCAAGTCCTCACCTTTGGGCAGTGAGCTGGGCCTTTGCCCAGGCTGGCCTCAGATGCACGGGCCTATCGCCTTACGGCCACAGAATGAGCTGAGGGAGCAAGGCCAAAGGCCTCTGCTGTAGCCTCACATCACCCGGGCCTCCAGCTGGCAGTCTGCAGGTAGCATGGTCCTTCTGGACCACCAATGAGGGTGATGAGGAGCAAAGAAGCAGGGATAGGATCCTGCCCTGGGGGCCTGCAGCACTCAAACCCACAGGGCCCAGCTCACTTGCTGTCTCACACATGTGAACACACACAGACACACATGCACTGAGACACACGCACACGCAATCTCTCACTGGCTCTCAGGAAGAGTACTTGCATGAACATCTGATCCCTGAAGTTGAAGAAACAGGAAGATGGAGAGTGACATCCAAGGGGCTGAGGCAAGGGAGTGTAGAGAACACTGGCAAGGTGCCCGCCCATGTGATAGTCACACTCACACACCAGCTGGGTCACCCCCGAGGTCTGGAGGACAATGGATTGGCTGCTGCTCGAGGAGGTGGGGACCCCAGCTGAAGTGCCAGGACCAGGATGTCATGTCTGGGCCAGTGAGAGCTCCTCCAGGCCCCCCTTCCCAAGCCGGTACCTGGCCAGGTCTTTCCTGGTTACCAGCCCGACTACCTGTGGGAACAAAGCCAGGTCATGAGAATCCAGTGGCCCCACCTCACCTCTGTGGAAGCATGTAGGGGAGTAGCAATTTGGAGGGGACCTAGAGGTGGGTACATGGTCAGTCTAGGTCCTGGGCCTCAGGGTCCCCTGCAGAAGCTGACGGCAACTGTATACCTGTGTCCAGGGCAGGCAGGCGCAGGGCCCTTCTGGCCTCCCTGACTACTCACCTGATTGTGGTTGTCCACCACCACCAGGTGCCTCAGGCCCAGGGCCCGGAACAGCTTGAATACCCGAGGTAGAGATGCATCCTGCAATGCAGGCATGGCCTCAGCTTGCCTGCCAGCCCAGACTGGCGCCAGCCGAGAGCAGAGGCAGTACCCACCAAGCTCAGGGTTGGCTATCTCCCATCACACTTGCCATTGCCAGGACAGCAATGTGTGTCCTAAACTACCCCTCCTCCTCCATGCCTGCCTGCCAGCCAGCCCTGCTTCAGTTGTGCTGCTGGCATCTGGCTCCACAGCCACCCCCCCCACAACCTTGTCCTGAGTACAAGAACAGAGCTCTTCCAACTGTTGCACTGACCCAACCCTGCCCCCCCTCACGCCACTGTAGGCCACCTCAAGTTACTGCAAGTGGGAATCAGGTACCTGGGGCACTGTGTAGGGGGATGGGTTCATGAATTCAGAGAGGTCCATGGTGCACTCGCGCTCGTCCTGGGACACATGGATGGACTGGATTGGGGGGAAGCGTGGGTAGGCGTCCCGGAAGTCCTTCAACCTCAGCCTTCGTTGTACCAGGCCCCTGCTGGACCGCTCAACAAAAACCTGTGGACAGCAGGTAACGAGCAGTGGGTAGTGCATATCAGGGCCCCGGTACCCAGCCTGGCGTATCCCACCACCTGGAGGTGCTGAGGAGTTTACCTTGTGCTTCAAAAGGACAATCAGCTGGGAGCGCAGAATCAGGCCCTGGAGCCGGGCTGACTGCAGGGAAAAAAACAAACCAACAAAAAAACAGATGGCCTTGCCTATGGGCAGAGCCCAAGACTGACACCCTGCCTGCCTGGTTGCAGGCCCTGCTGAAAGTTCAGAGGCGTGAGCAAGAGGGCAGGTAGTATCTTAGCACCAGTTTCAGGATGTTTGCCTGGGGACCTTGGCTCTAGTCGGGTTCCCGTAACACCCCTCATTAACGTGTGGTCACTGTCTATGGCTCTGGTCTTGCCAAAAGCATTATATCTACACAAGCTTGTTAATCCCCAAAACACCTGGGAGGGACAGCGGACTGCACAACGCAGAGCAAGGAACAAAGTGCCTTGATTGCAGCATATGCTGGGCTGAGATGCAGAACTGGCCCTGATGAAATTCATCTCAAACCTTTGGGAGCATGTTACTGAATGGGCCGCACATTTTGTCAGGGCCTCTCCTGACAAAAGGCACAGCCATGGCTGACAGTGCAGTTTGGGGCATGAGATACATGGGCGCATCACTAAACCCGTCTATGGGGACAGTGCTTACACAGCTATGTGACTTGGATCCTTTCATAGCGGAAGTCTTCCATAAACCCAGACACGGGGTCTCTATGTTCCTACAAACCATACCTGCCCAACATGTCCAGTATGGCTTCCCGGTGAGGTGAGGGGTTGGGGGAGGCAGGATCTGACCTGAGACTACTGGCTCCTGTGAGATGACACCCAACCCAGGTCCACCCGCCCAGGTCCTAGTACCTGGGGATCATCAGTAGACTCCACCACGGGAAACCCGTTGTGATTGGATGCCGTGTTGCTGAGCACATCCACAATGATGCCCACTTTCTCCCTCCTCCGCAGGCAGGTGACTGGTGTGCTCATTACCTCCCTGTGGAAGAGTACGCATTTCATTCACTGTCACAGAGACGAATGATGTGGCCACAGGGGTTCCTGAACAGTCTCTGCGCACCAAAGCTGAAGTTCAACACGCATGAAACTGCTGGATGCAGTAGCCAGGAGACAGGGATATAGGAAGCCCAGGGGCCGCAGACCCCAGGTGCTGCCTTGGGAAAACCAGTCCTGGGGGTGCCTACAGCCCTGACACCCAGAGAGCATCTCCCAGACATTTGCACACTGACATGTGGCTTCCTTCCTGCTCCTGACCACCCACACTCACCCGCCAGATCATCAGCACCATTAACTGCCCCAGCCTAAGTGTGAGGAGGAAGCCCCAGGCCTTCAGCCTAAACCAAGACAGGGAGAAAAGTGATACCTGGCGGTAAGCGAGTGTGAGGTAACCGGGGCTTCCCAATGCAGGAAAGGCACACTTTGTAGTTGGATGTGCATGTCGTACAGGCCCTGAGGAGGGGGCAGGCATCATGCACAGTGCTGATATCAGGAGGGGGGTCCTGCGGCGCAACAACCAGCCACCAAGGGAGGGATCCAGGGACAGCACTGTGCCTGCCACTGAGGAAGGGTTCCCAAGTGGACTGTGCCTACCACCAAGGCAGAAGCTGTTTGGGGGATGGCTTCAGAGGGGCTCCCTTTCCTCCACTACTGCTACAGAGCCCCAGTCCCCACACTCTCAGGCTCTGAGACCAGGGCATGGGGATAGGACCCAGAGTGAGGGCAAGGGGCAGGCCAGCCTTTCTTCACCAGCTGCACCTCAATGAAGATGTCTCCTACGATCTTGGCAGTCATCAGGACCAGCATGATGGGGAAGCCATAGGTCACGTTGCTGGTGGCCTCCATCATGATAACTGTCAGACTTAGTGTCATCCTCACGATCCCTCCTGCCCGGGTAGGGAGAAGTGGGCTGGGATGAGAGAGAGGTGGTTTCTGTAGGCCACTCCACCTGGCCCCTCCCTTTGCCCCTGCCTGCCCATTTTCTCTGTGCAAGGCCAGGCCCCATCCATTCAAGGCCAGCTGCACCCTTTAGGGAGCAGTCAATGACACTAAATTGAATACCTGGCCTTCAAGTTCCAATGAGGCACCTGCCTCTCCTGACCTTGGGATGCCCTTGTGGCAGACAGGACTCACCTAGCTGGGCAGCTGCTCCCATCAGCGCATACTTGCCAGGGTCTGCCCAGATCTGCGGGGATGACACAAAGGTGATATTGGGGAGGCATCCCCTACCCAAGCCCATCAAGTTTCACTGACATTACCAGAGCTCCCCCAGGCCCAGCAATTTCATATCCAGGAGAGTTATGAACACATGTGCAAAATAATCTGCACTTCCTCAGTAATAACAAAAATCTGGAAATACCCAAGGAGTGGCCCATTCAAGGACGCCCTGAATGAATCATGTCACTTGCATATGCTGGAAAACTCAGCAGCATGAGACGGAGGAGGAGGAAGAGCTACAGGTGCGTGTGTGCAGTGACAGTCATCTGTGCAGAATGCCTGTACCACATGAGGGAGCGTGAAAGAAGTTAAAATCTGTTATGTGCTACAACGCAGATGAATCCCAGAAACTGTACAATCAGTGAGAGAAGCCAGACAGAGACACATGGTAAGTGACTTCACTTACGCGAAATGGGCAGAAGAGGCCAAGTCCACCGAGACAGAACGCAGACAGTGGGTGGCTGCCAAGGGCTGAAGAGGGGCATGGGAATGAATGCTAATGGGGAGATATTTCTTTTGGGGGTGATGAAAATGTCCTGAACCTACATAATAAATATGGTTTCACATTCTGAACACACTAAAGAATCACTGATTTATACTTTTAAAGGTGGATTTATGGTATGTGAATCATGTTATAATTAGAAAAACACAAAATATCATGTCTGAAAGGAAACTGGAGACCTGAGAAAAGCCTGTCCCAAGTCTGGCAAGGAGAGTGGGTGGTGGAACAGTGTGGGAGAGACTTGTCTGCCCTATTTACAGCTTTTTAAAAATATTATTTGAATAACTAAAGGAAAAAGGGAAAATACATAAAATTAGAACCAAGCTGCCCATGGAGGCAGGTGGGAAGAGGGAGGCCAGGGAGGCCAACTGGCACAAGCCAAAGCCTATGACACACACAGCCAGTCACCACCTTCCACAGCCTGGGTACCCACCCGAGGGCATCCAGTCCTTCCACGTCACCCTCCTTCACTGAAAACCACTGAGCATCTCTAGACCACACACACGGACAGCGACACTAATGGTGTGTTCCTATCAAACAGCAGCAGCCAGAAAACTAAGGCTGAATGAGACAGCCAGAGGCTCGGATGTGCTGACCACCTGCACTGGGAGCCCACTGCTCTCACTCACAGTGGTTTCGAGGCTGGGGCACCAGGGCTGCCCCACTTCCCGCCAGCCCAGTTCTGGTCCTGCAAGCTTGGTGTATACAGCCCCTCACTTACTGCGGCCCCGGTGAGGTAGGACAGCGAGATGCCAAAGAGCCGACCCCAGGCAGCCCCGATGAGCAGAGATGGGATGAAGACGCCGGCTGACACCGTCAACCCGTAAGTCCAGCAGGCCAAGAAGAAGTAGACGAGGGTGAAGAGGCCGAGGGTCACAGGATTGTAAGAGCCTAGTAGAGACGGGCTGGCCAGGGCCTGTCATACAGCCTTGGGCCCAAGCAGGGCCCCTCGATCACCTACCCAGTCATGACCTCTGGGTCATATCCTGACCCCTAGACACCCTGGCGAGCCCCTTGAAATCTCTCCATGGAGAGGCCAGAGTGTTGGGCTTTGGAGGCTGGGTCCTCTGAGGTGGGAGGATGGCTGCCCTGCCCATGGCAGAGACAGCCACCGCAGTGGGGCCCAGTGCCGCCAGCAGGACAGCGACCTGAGGCTGAGAGAAGGTGTCTGTTGAGATCTGTGTGCAAACAGCTGGCATTATAGTGCAGAGCACTAGGGGTCAGGGGAGAAAGGCCACCAGTCGCATTCCACACCACATCACTTCCACATGCAGGAAGACACCAAGCAAACCCTGAACTAGCAGGTCGGGAAGCCTGGTGCTGACTGTTGGCTTCGCGCAACGCTTTTTCGAAAGGGACTGGTCTTGCCCCACATTTAAATGCCTTTCTGTTAAATTTTGTGGACTCCTGTCACATGCACAGAGGCATGAGGACCAGAAAAGTCCTGGTAGTCGTATTTGTGACAGAGAACAATCAGATACAACCTAAGGGTCTTAAGAGGTGAGATGATGCCATGGACTAGCATGATAGAAAAGTCCAACGCCATCTGCTCTGATTTTCGTGCCATGTCTGTGGGTTGCTGTACACCAGGTCAGAGTGGCCAGTGCCCCATGGGGATGTGCACATGATGGCACCGAGCACGGGCACACACCTGGGGGGTCATGGAAAAGGCCAACCACGCTCTTCTCTGGGGTGTTGAAGAAGGCCGCAGCCATGGAGTTGTACTCGCCATCTCCACAGAAGAGCTGCAAGGTTGGGAGAGAGAATGAGCTAGTGGAATGGGGTAGTCCTGGCCAGCATCAGGTGCCAACCTCATGGCAAGAAGGGGTCAGGATGCTGCCTCAAATGGGAGGTAGGCTGCATTTTTCGGGTCCATACCCACAGCCCTCACTTCTGAAGTCTTCCATGGTCCTTCTCAGGCTGCCGTTTGGGGAGGAGGACTGGGTGAGACTCTAGCCTGATATAACACCAGCTTTCCTGGCATCCAACAGGCTGCCTAACCCTCTCTGAAGACCAGCAGCCTATTTAGACCAGAGCTCCAGAGCGCTGCTGTGTTAGCAGCCTTTCTGCCAGGAAAGGGGAATGAGTGCTTTTTCTCAAGAGGGCCTGTCTTAGCCCCTGTTTGGGAGGCCCAACCTTTTACCTGGAGGGGGTATGACACAGAGCTGCCCTGCAGGGGCTGGCAGTCCCGGGATGAGTAGATCAGCACAAAGGCGACAGTGGCTGTGACTGCTGCCACCAGCATGGCCTCAATCACCTGGAGGCAAGGCCGGTGGATGTACCTAGAACAAACACTGGGATGAACCAGGCTTCTAGACACCTGGGCAGTTGCCACGGCAACCTGAGCCTGCGACTCACTGATAGCTGGTGATTAGGAGGGTGACATAGCACATTCAATCATCAATCCACCCAGATTCCTGCACATCTTCAGATTACCTCCTGGATGCTCCCCAATGCATTTAAGTTGGTGAAAGAGGATGAAAAGGAAGTGCTTCCCCAAGCCCAGAATCCACTCCCCAAAAGCTCCAGTAAGGGCTCTCCTAATGGCAAAAGAAGCCATGCCAGCTGACTGTGCTGAGGGTCAAGATGGCCCTAGGCAGATCAGGTTGAGGCCGGGACCCATAGGCAGTGCCTCCCCTGCCAGGCCTCTCCTAGCTTTACCTCACCTGTCCCCCAGCCATATGCTGGTCTGTCCCCTTCATGCACAAACTGTCAGAGGAATGTATACCAGCGTGTGGCATTCTATGTGGCCCTGTGGGCACACAGCCCACAACGAGTATGTTTTCACGGGAGCCGCAAAACAGGTTTCTCACCTGATTCGAAACATCGTCAGCCAGTAATTCAAGGCATTGAACACAGCCCCAAGAACACCACCTGAGATCAGGAAGCAGCCATGTATAAGGAACATGCCCAGGTAGCAGAGGGAATAGGAGGTTTTCAGAGTAATGAATGCTGTCCGGAGCCTAGCCTACTTTTTAAACAGGTTTCCCAATGGAGCAGAGCTCCAGTTCCCCTAACATGTGGATTTCCTCTCCAGGTGGCCCTGGAGCAGCAAGCAGTGTGGGGGCTGCAGCCCTCTCCAGCCATTTCAAAGCAGGGCCAGGCCTGGAGTCCCACAGGCCCTGACCACACCACATGCTTTGCTCCTGTTGGGAGGTGCTGGCCTCCATCGTGAGTGATGGGGAAGTATGGGGCCAGGCAGGCAGATGTCCTGCTTGGGATGGCCCTTACCCACCACTCCCATGGCGATGAAGATGGGTATCTCATGGATCGTGTACACCATCGTCTGTGCAAAAAAAGAAGAGATGTTCTGTGAGGAAATGTCATCAGCTTCTTGCCGCTCAGACCAGACTTGAGGCCTGGCTGTTATATACAATCTGTCCACACGCATGGGAACCTTCTGGCACATTTGTACAGTGCTGTGGCAGTCCCACAGGACATGCTGGACGTTCTGGGCAGACAGTATGAATTCTCACATGTGCGGGTCTGGAAGGTGCTCAGAGGCCCTGTGAGGCTTTGTCTTTGTAAAGCATTTACCTGCTCCTCACCCAGGCATCCATCCACCTGAGAAGGGGGAATGGACCGAGCTTGGACAGAGGGGAAGTCAAGGAGGGCAGGAAGGAGCCCTAGGAACATGTCTAGTGACCCAGAACACCCAAGAGCTCCAACGTGACCCTGTGTGCAGACATCCTGGCAGTGGGTCCCCCTTGCAGTGTCTGGTAACTGCAGTGCATGCCCCAGGCCTCCCTAGGGACACCGGCCTGCTCCTACTCGCCCTCTGTCTGCTGGTGCATGAACACCCCAGATCCCACAAATCTCAGTTTCATTGTCTAACAATCTGCAGACAGCTGAGATGACCTTAAAGGTGCCCCCTGGGTTGTTTAACAGGGCATCCTAACCTGTACAGCCAAGTTGGATATATACTTTCCTAAAGCATCTCTGGCCCCTGGTGCTTATTATTATTATTTTAAAAGATTTTATTTATTTTGAGAAAGAGGGAAGAAAGAGAGGAAGAGAGGGAGAGGAATATCAATGTGTGAGAGAGACACTGATCAGGTGCCTCTCGCACACGCCCCAAATGGGGATTGAGCCCGCAACCCAGGCATGTGCCCTGACTGGGAATTGAACCAGCAACCTTCAGCTTTGTGAGACAATGCCCAACCAACTGAGCCATGCCAGTCAGGGCCCCTGGTGCTTATAAACAAGAGCTCAATATCATAGCAAAGACATGAAGTTTCCCAAGTCCAAGTTCTCAGGCTGGTCCTTAGGTAAAGAGATGTGGCCCCACACCAAGAAGAACCAGAAACAGCGAGCAGGACATATTACCTCTGTATCAAATCTTCCAAAATTGATGAGGCCTGGGCTAGATAGGTCCCAGATGTTTCCATGGTAAATGCTTAAGACAAAGTTCAATGTGAAGGTAGAAATCATGGAGGCAAAGAACTGTGGGCACAAAGATAAACAAGTACCATCAGAACAATAGTGCCCACACAGATGAACCCCTGGAGCTGGGGAGGGGGCTGCAGGAGAAGGGGCTTCCTCTCCTCCTGTCATTTAGGAGGCACCTGGAGCCTCTCCAAAGCTAAAGGGAAAGAGTCTGGAGCCTCAAGGCTGGGCAAGCCAGGAGAGTGTGGAGCCTTTAGCTTTTACTGCATGAGTGTGGGGTCAAGCCAGGACTGAGCTGAGGGAAAGAGGTGGGCAAGGTTTGGGGGTTCCCAATGAGCAGCTGGAGGAGAACCAGGTGCAAATAGAGACCATAACTGATGGGGGAAGGGCAGGTGGCAAGAGGAGGCAACACCTCAGGGTCAAGTAAGGCACAGAGCTGGGCCATAATGACTCATGGGGGGCATGGCTCCAATCACGGCTTGACAGGAACTTCAGGTGAGAGCACCAAAGCATGGGCCCAGAGCGTGGTGTCCACTGGATCAGAGAGGCCACTGCCTGACCTGGGGAGAGGCGCTGTCTGTGGGCACTTACGATTCTCCATGTCAGGAACTGGTTCCAAAAGGAGGCACCTTCCTCCAAGCTGAAGAGGACCCCGCCTGGAACGCAGTGGCCCAGCCCTGAAGTTTCCACCCAGGCACAGGAACCCATGCCCACAGCCCCTCATGCCCCAGACCCAGGGCACCAAACCCACATCAGAGGCAGCCATGGGGCTTCTCGCGAGGCACCCCACCACCTAGCACTTAAGTCTGCAAACACCTAGACCACCTTCTTCACATGGCAGAGACAGCCTGGCTTCCCCAACACAGGCAGTTACTCAGTTACATGTCAGACCAGGCAGGGCCCCTCCTCACCCACAGGGGCTCCAAACGCAGCAGACACTCCAGCTGCAGCTCCTGCAGAGACAAAGTCTCGCTTTTCTGTATCTCTGCGGAAGTACTCAAAGATCTGAAATGGGAACAGACCAGACAAGGAGAAGGTCTCAGCCAACTTCTCCAAGGGCACTTCTTAGAAAGGTAGATGGTGGGTTAGAGGCCACCAAGGCAGGGGCCAAAGGGAGGGGGAGGGAAGGAAGAATGAGAAGGGGTGGGGAGAACGTAGGGGCAGAGAAAGGGAGTCTCTAAACAGTGAACTCATCAACTGCTAAATTCACAAAGACTGCAGAACCAAGAGGCAACAAAGTAGAATTCCCTCGCATACCAACCACCATGAGAAAATAGTAAAAGATTCCATCACACCAAGAATTAACTTTATGATCTGTGCAAGATACATTAAAAATTTCAAAACTCCACCAAAAGACCTAATGAAAACTAAATGAATATAAAACTTAAGCGTGTTCTCAACTTAAAAAGATTCTGTTCTGTAAAAATGTCAATTGTCTCTATATTAATATATAAATTCAGTGTAATACCCAACAAAAGGCTGGTAGTTTTTTTGTGAAACATGACAAAATTATTCTGAAGTGTATCTGAAAAATTAAGCATCTTTAATCTGTAAACATGTCATTCCTGACCTCTTCCTAGGTCATATAATCCTTTGAGATGCTGTTCACATCTATAGGACATTTCCTCAGAAAAATACACATCCACACAGAAATACTGAGAATCAGGCTCTGAGCAGACTCCTTGGGCAAGCCCCAGGAGAGCTGCCCAGGACAGGACAATGTGCAAACCCTCCGACTTGATGTCAGGGACGGTCCTGGAAGAGCACACTGTATGGAGCAGGGGAGACGCTGCTCTCCTCATGAGGGACACTCACAGTTACCCT
Organism: Furipterus horrens; assembly: GCF_987537825.1. NCBI lineage: Eukaryota > Metazoa > Chordata > Mammalia > Chiroptera > Furipteridae > Furipterus > Furipterus horrens. Next base: position 118,466,217 of record NW_028327175.1, on the reverse strand, counting down.
CATCGTCAACATCTGTTATCAGGAGAGAACTCACCTTGAAATCTCGCTTCAGTGATGTTGACCTCCCTTGGGAAATCCCAGCTGCAATCACAGAGCCTGAGTGAATCATTGGCCCCTCCTGGAAGTACAGGATAGCCCACATCAGGTGAGGTCAGAGAGAACGCCAATTACAGAGGGACTCAGGCCAAAGTAATGCCCCTTGGGCTCCATTACCTTTCCCACGGCCAGTCCTCCCACTACAGACAGGATCACACCAGACACTTTGATCACCAAGGTCTGGAACACAAAGGAAAATGTGTCAAGTCTCTGATTAAAAGCCACACACATGAACTTCCAGCCAAGATGGAGGCCTAAACAGACATGTTGTGTCTCTCTCCACAACTAAGAAGGAATACTACTACCTCAAAACTAGAGACAACCAGAAGTTCCAGAAAATCAAGTTGCATGAAAGTTCAACAAACAAAGATATAAAGAAGAAATACTCATCTAGACAGGTGTGATAGCTCTACCTAACACACAGATGCAAACAAACACAGGAGCCTGTCAAGATGAGGAGACAGAGAAGTATGGCCCAAAAGAGGGAACAGATGAAGGTTCCAGTGGCAGAACTAAGCGATGAGGAGATAGTCAACCTAACAAATGAGGAGATAGTCAACCTAACAGATGCAGAGTTCAAAACACTGGTGATAAAGATGCTCAGAGACTTGACAGATATGCTTAAGTATGGCAAATGCATAAGGGAAGAAGTGAATGCTATGCTAAATGAAATGAAGGAAAATCCACACAAAACCAATGGTGAAGAGAAGAAGACAGGGGTTCAAATAAATGATTTAGAATATAAGGAAGAAAAAAAACAGTCAATCAGTATAAAATGAGAAAACAAGAATTGAAAAAAATGAGGGGAGGCTTAGGAACCTCTGGGACAACTTTAAACGTGCCAACATCCAAATCATAGGGGTGCTAGAAGGAGAAGAGCAAGAAATCGAAAACTTATGTGAAAAAATAACGAAAGAAATTTTCCCTAATTTGGTGAAGGAAATAGATATACAAGTCAAGGAAGCACAGAGTCCCAAACAAGTTGGACCCAACGAGGACCACGCCAAGACACAGCGTAAGTAAAATGTCAAAGATTAAAAATAAAGAGAGAATCTTAAAAGCAGCAAGAGAAAGTCAGAGAGTTGCCTACAAAGGAGTTCCCATAAGACCATCAGCAGATTTCTCAAAAAAAAACTTTGCAGGCAAGAATGGACTGGCAAGAAGTATTCAAAGTGATGAAAAGCAAGGACCTACAACCAAGATTACTGTATCCAGCAAAGCTATCATTTAGAATGGAAGGACAAATATAGTGCTTTCCAGACAAGGTAAAGCTAAAGGAGTTCATCATCACCAAGCTATTATAGGAAATGTTAAAGGGATTTATTTAAGAAAAAGAAGATCAAAACTGTATACATGAAAATGACAACAAACTCACAACTATCAACTAAGTCTAAAAAATAAAAACAAAATTCAACTAAGCAAACAAGAATAGGAACAGAATCAGGTATGGGGATCATTCAGAGGGTTATCAGCTGGGAGAACGGAGGGGGAGAAATGGGGAAATGGTGCAGGGATTAAGAAGCATTATTTGTTCGTACAAAATAGACAGGGGAAGTTAAGAATAATACAGTAGTCCCTCTCTATATCGCGGTTCACTTATCGTGGCCTTACTGTCTCGCGAGATTTTAAAAGATATTATTTTTAATTATTTATCGCGGATTTTTCGCTATATCTTGGGATTTTGCAGTACTGTATATGTACACTGTTAAAGTTACGTAGGTTTAAGAGTGTAGAATAAATGTAAGGTTCCTACTTCGCGGGGGGGCCTAGAATGTAATACCTGCAATAAGTGAGGGTATGACTGTATAGGAAAGAGTGAAGCCAAAGAACTTACATGCACAACCCATGGATATGAACTAAGTGGGGGTGGCAATGCTGGAGGTGGGGTACTGGGCAGAGTGGAGCAAAGAGAAAAAAATTGGGACTACTGTAACACCATAATCAATAAAATATACTTAAAAAAATAGTATAGGAAATGGAGAAACCAAAGAACTTATATATACCACCCATGGACATGAACTAAAGGGGAGGGACTGCCGGAGGGAAGTAGGGTAACAGGCAGAGGGGGGTCAAAGGGGAAAAAACTGGGACAACTGTAATAGCATAATCAATAAAATACACTTTAAAAAAAGTTAATACAGGTCACAAAAAAATGTGCAGAGAAAATTTTTACCACTTTCCTAAGAAAGTTTACAGAAAATCTGCCAGTACATCCATATACATGCTCATCAGTGGATTCATAGTGGATCTGTGTGAATTTTGGAGGAGTAAGTTGACAAACAAAACGCTTCTAACCCAGCAAAGAATCCCCACGATAGCATCACTCTCCCAAACAAGGGTTTACCTCACCTTGAGCCGAACTACATGTGGGATCTTCACCCCGTTGAGGAAGCACTTGATCTGGGGGATCCCACTGCCAGCAGCGACTGGCTGGAAGGAGAGGGAAGTGAACATGGAGCTGGCCAAGCTGAGCAGCTGTAGGCCCAGGGAGACTCAGCCTCATGGTGCTCAAGATGGGGGGAGGGGACAACATGGACTGGACAGGACAGCTGCCTGGGGAAGGGACTTCCCACTTCTGCCCACCCAAGATGCAGAATGACCACTGAGGGGTGCAAATACTATGGGATGTGGGAGGGGCTGGGAATGTACATGGAAGGAGGCCCAGTGCCCTTCTATGGGGAAGGGGGAAGGGGCCAGGGTGGAAACTCTAGGACAGACAGAAGGTACATATCATGCACCAGCTGAGAGAAACCAAAGTTCCTTGGTGGGGCACCACATTGCACTCCAGACAGAAGCTTCTACATGCTTTCCCCTCTTCCTTCAGACACCTCACGACAAGGGAAGAACAAAGGAAGAGGCAGGCCATAGGAAGGGCTTCTGGGAGAAATCCCGGAATGAAGGAACACCCTAGAGGGGTCTGATCCCCTCAGGCTGCGGTTGGGGATCCCCTCCACCTGGACCCCTTTGTTGGGTCAGCCATGTAAACTCTGGGGACCCCCTAGATGTGGTCTGTGTGCTTCCCCCCATGGTCCTTGCTGTGTAAGATGCAGGGCAGGGAGGCCGAGGCACATTTTCTGTTCTCACTGAACTGTTTAACATCTGCACCAGTGTGACCATGCAAACCTCACTGGCACAAGCTGCAATAGGTGAACTGGAGGAGCTCCCACCACCCAGGGCTCCCTCGTGGCCATACCTCTATGAAGGCAACAATCACGGAGCCAACCAGCACAAACGCCGAGTTCAGCGTGGCCCACAGCAGGAGGGAGAAGGACAGGCCTCCTTTCTCTGTGAACTTGTCGATATCTGGGCTCATCAAGGTTGACCATCAGCTCCACCATCAGATGTGCCACACCCCCAGCCTGCCACACCAGTGCTAACTGCACATCTCAAGAGACATTCCACAGCCCAGGAAGAGATGTTACCTGCCCAGTCCCACCTCTCCCAGTTGGAGGGCAAATACCCAGGCCCAGAGATGTCTCCTTTTGGACCCGCTCTGGGCTGCAGGGCCACTCTGCATGGCCACTCATGGGACGCTATGCTCTGCTTTGAGCTCCACCCTATCTGTGCTGGGCACCTTCATATAAGGATACTGTCCTTGACAACCTTGTATTTCAGGCCAGCCAACTTCTCCACCATGATGTCAATGAAGCAGGCCACGAGCCCTGTGAGGATCCCTATCATGGCACAAATGACCCAGCGCTTGATCTCCACTGTACGGAAGGCCTGTGGGGAGGCACCAGTCAGAAGCAGGTGCAGGGGCAAGACATCAGCCACTAGCTGCTCTGGTGACATGACTGGCCCTGGAATTCCACAGACTGCCACCATGCACAGTGTGCTGCACTCCACATCCCCAATTCCACGATAGCAGTCTCCTGTCAATGTCTCAGATGACGGAGCACTGGGGTGGGGGTGGGGGGGTCCTTCCCAACCAACCCGTAATCAGTTGTTGACATTCTGGCCACTGTAGCTGACATGTCTAGGAACAGCCTCTTTGCTGTATCTGGGATGTAACACGACACCCTTTCCTGTACCAGGTGTTGGGTGTCTGTTGTTCCAGGAGACAAACCAGAACCCACAGCACAAGGACCGAGTACAGAAGGGAGAAGGAGGGGAACATATCACCACACCCAGGTAGGAGAGCAGCACCAGACCAGCCCCTGGGTCACCAGGTCAGTGTCTAGGCTTTCAGACCCCAGACTCACCGCGTGGTTGATGCGCCTCTCCTCCTCCAGGAATAGCTGGTTCTCACTGTTGTCGTAGTCCAAGCTCTACAGACCAGGGTGGCAGAGAACACAATGACGGACCCCAATGTCCCAGGTTCACAATGGGCAGCTAGTAGGTATGAGGCTGGAGAGGGGACGAAGTGCCTGGGACTGTATAGGGCAGGGGCACCCAGGGAGGAGGCCCACCTCATACTTGAGGGACAGGAGCTTCTCATTGTGCGGGATCTCCTTGGGGAAAGGGTGAGGAGGGTCCATCTCCTGTAAAGGAAGAGGCAGAGCCATGCACTGACAACCTAGCATGTTGAAGAATGAAGCACAAATGAGGAGAGGATAGAGCACGTGTCCTCTCATCTCATAAGGCTACTACTCTCCTGACCCCAAAGCTAGACATGGATGCCATGAGAAAGAAAACTCACTACAAATGCACATCCCTTGTGAACACAGACAGTACTGTCAACAAGACGCCAGCAGGTTGGATCCTGCAACACACCAAGAATACAAGGGTGGATTATCACTTGAAAATCAATTGGAGATTATTGCTCTTTGTACCAATTCCTGGCACCTGGCTCCTAAAATCCTGGCCATCTCTGGGTAGTGTCTTTTGTGAACTAGTGAGATGAAGGGAAGATGGAGGATCCTGGGCTTTAGAATGGGGACTGGCTTCGAGAGACCAAGGTGTGGTCAGAGGACTGGAACTTTCAGTCCCTCCTTCCGTGGAGGGTGAGGGGCTGGAGACTGAGCTAATCACCAATGACCAATAGCAATCCGCTTGTGTAATGGAACAACCAGAAAAATCCTAAATAAAGGTTTGGGGAGCAGTGCTCCCAGAGAGGACATGGAAGCTCTACACCCTTCCCTGTTCATCTATTGTCTGCTGTTCCTGAGTCATATCCTTTATAATAGAGGAGTAAACATAAATAAAGTATTTCCCTGAGTTCTGTGAGCCCTTCTAGCAAATTATGGAACTCAAGGAGGGGGTCATGGGAAATGCAATTTAATTTTTTTTAAGATTTTATTTATTCATATTTAGGGAGAAGGAAAGGAAGGGAGAAAGAGAGCTCCCTTGATGATGTGCAAGAGATACATCATGGGTTGCCTCTCACACGCCCCCAACTGGGGACCTGGCCTGCAACCCACATGCCCTGACTGGGAATCAAACCGGCAACCTTTCCATTCGCAGGCTGACACTCAATCCACTGAGTTACACCAGCCAGGGCAAGGGAACTGCAATTTAAAGCTTGTTAGTCACAAGCACAAATGACAATCTGGACTTATGACTGGGGTCTGAAGTGGGGGCAGTCTTGACTCAGCCCTCAGCCTACGGGGTCTGTGCCAACGTCCTGCAGTTAGTGTCAGAATGAACTGACTTGTAGGACACCCAGGTGGTATCTGGAAAAACAGAATTAGTTGGTGTGAGGAAAAAACCTCACGCATTTGGTGTCAGAGCTTTATGAGTAAAAAGTTTAATGCCATTTTAATAAAATAAAGGACAAAATATACATGATCTCAACAGACACAAAAAAATCATCTGACAAAATTCAACCCTTCTTCATGATTAAGACACTCAACAATTAGAATAGAGGGAATTTCCTCAACCTGATAAAGGTAAAATCCCACTCAATAGTTAGACTAAGCTTTTCCCCTAAGATCAGAAATAAGACAAGGAAAATTCCTCTTGCCACTGCTATTCAGCATTGCCCTGCAGGTTCTACTAGGGCAATTAGGCAAGAGAATGAACTAAAAGGCATCCAGATTGGAAAGGAAGAAGTGAAACTCTTATTTGCAAATGACATGACCTTATATGTAGAAAATCCCCCCAAATACACTAAAAACTGCTAGAATTAATAATGCATTTAGTAAGATTGAAGGCTACAAGATCAGTATACAAACATCAAATGTATTTCTATGCACTGGTACTGAATAATGTGAAACAAAATTAAGAAAACAACTCTATTACAACAGCATGAAAAATGAAATCTAAAATTTATTCCTAAAATACATTTAACAGAAGTGTAAGATTTCGCTCTGGCTAGTGTGGCTCAGTGGATAGAGCGCTGGCCTGGAAACCAAAAGGTCACAGGTTCAATTCCCGGTCAGGGTACATGTCTGGGTTGCAGGCCAGGTCCCCAGTTGGGGGTGTGCCATAGTCAACCAATCAATGTTTCTCTTTCATGTTGATCTTTCTCTCCTTCTCTTTCTCCTTCCCTTCCCCTCTCTCTAAAAAAATAAAATCTTTTTAAAAAGTGTAAGATTCATATGCTGAAAATTATAAAACATTGTTGAAAGGAAGGAAATGAAGACCTAAATAAATGGAAAGATATCCTGTGTTCATCAGAAGACTTAATAAGATTCAAAACAATTCCTATCTGAATTCCAGCTGGAATCATTGAAGAAACTGACAAGCTGATCCTAAAATCAATATGGAAATACAAGGGATCTCAAAGAGATACTGCCATCCAACCTGACAGGTGAAGCCCACAGAAAAAGGCATTCTGGCCTGAAATACAAGGTTGTCAAGGGCAGTATCCTTATCTGAAAGTGCCCAGCACAGACAGGGTGGAAGAATCAAACTCCCTGACTTCAAAGCTACAGTCAAGACAGTGCTAGTGGCTCAAGGACAGACACAGAGATTAATGGCAGACAATCTAGAATTGGAAATAAACCCTCACATTCATGGCCGATTGATTTTTACCCCTCCCCGCAGGGGAGAGTGTGAACACAGCCCCTCACTACCACAATTTATGCACTTGAATTTTCCACATTTGGGGAAATTTCAGGGGTCAGCACATCCGGAGTGCAATACATCAGTCTTACCCTGGGAAAACCACCTTCATGATCATGGTATCTCCCCTGCAACTGATTTTTGACAAGAGAGCCAAGACAATTCAATAGGGAAAGCATAATCTTTTCACAAAGCACTACTGGGAAAACTGGACATCCAAATGCAAAACACTGAGCTTGGACTCTTATCTTACAACATGCACAAAATTAGTAAAAAACAGATCAATATCTAAAACTACAGAATGCTTAGAAGAAAACACAGGAATAAGTCTTTATGATCTTGGACTAGGCAATAGTTTCTTAGATATGACAAGAAAAACACAACAGAATAAAACAGAAAAATTGGACTTCATCAAAATTAAAAGTCTTTTGTGCTTCACAGGACACCATCAGAAAGTGAGAAGACACACACAGAACAAAGTGTCTGAGAATCATGTATCTGAGGAGCAATTTGTCTCTACACTACATAAAAAACTTTCCTTTTTAATTTTTTATTGATTTTGAGAGAGAGAGAGAGAGATTGCTTTGTTGTTCCACTTACTTATGCATTCATTGACTGCTTCTTGTAAGTGCCCTGACTGGTGATGGAACTCCCAACCTTAGTGTATCGGGACGATGCTCTAACCAACTGAGCTAGCCAGCCAGGGCTTATATAAAAAACTCTTGCAGCTCAAAAAACAGAAATAACTTGATTAAAAATGGGCACAAGATCTAAATAGACATTTTTACAAAATTGAGATACAAAGGGCCATTGAGAGATGAAAGATGCTCAACATCACTGGCCATCAGGGAAATGAAAATCAGGACCATTAGACACCTGAGGAGGAAGTCAAATGCAAGTCTGGGGGAAAGGCCCAGGAACTGTTCCCGTGGCAGGTGCTGGACAGTCCAGCCCTGACACAGGGGCAGAAGAGGACACCATAGGTGTCTGGGGACACCCACCCTAGGATGTCTGCTCTGCCCCCAGGGCCCTCCTCCAGCCTACCTGGGGTCCCCCTCCCACCCATGGCACCAGCCCGAATGGCCTGCTTCCTGAACCTACACACAGCATGCTCAGTGTTTTACACCTCTCACACACTCGCCCCATCTGTGTTCATCTGGCTTGGCTTCTAGGAACATGGTCCCTTGGAATGGCATTCCCTGGTCACCCAGGCTCTGGGGACCCCACTGTTTTCTCCTCATCCTGTCTCTGAGCTCTGCACAGTCCATGTCTGTCCCCAAGCTCTGTACTGCCCTGCCCATGTCCGTCCCTGAGCTCTGCACAGAACTGTCCACGTCTGTCCCCAAGCCATGCACAAAACTGCCCACATCTATCCCCAAGCTCTGCACAGAATGGCCCACATCTCTCTCAGAGCCCTGCATGGCCTTCCCTACATTCACCATCCTCTGGTTTGGCATTTACTGTCTGCCATCTGCTAGGCTGCAATTCCACAGAGCAGGCCTCATCCTTGCTGGGGATAAACAGAAATGACTCCCACTCACTGGGTCCAGAAGCTCATCGTCCAGCTCCATGTTGCTCATCTGTCCAATTTGGAAAGATGCCGAATGAGGCAACTGGAAGCAAAAGAGAAATGTGAGGGCACTTAGCCACAGGGCCAAGCTGCACTGAGCATCACCACCCCACCAGGATGGCCTGGTCTCACCTGGCCCTGCTTGGGGAGCACAGACCCACACCTGCTGTATGTGGGATGACAGCAGGAACAGCGCTGGACCCAGACCTGCCTCCACCACCTACAGCCTGTCACCAAGAAGTTCAGCCTTGGAATGGGAAACTCAGGTCTTCCCTACCCCAGAGGCCCCACCCTCCCTTTTACTAGGGCACTTCAGAGATTAGAAATCTGCCAGCCACCAAAACCCAGGGCTGCAGGCAACCATGCTCATGTCCTCCGGGCCTAAAAAAATCAGGCACTCCAGGATCCTAACTCCAGAAGCTTTTATGTCACCCCCTCCACCACATTCTCTGTGTCCCCATCATGAAACCAAGTGGTTCTGCCAAGGGAATCCGGCATAGGCCTCCAGGCCAGCTCCCCAGACATGCAGTCTGAGGAACCACCTCCATGGAGCAGGTGTGCCCTCAGAACCCAGAACTCTCCCTCTGGGGCCACACTCCAGGACCCAGTGGGCAGGTCAACCAGAGGACAGACAACCAGGAGTGTGACTTCTCTTATACTCACTGCTGGGGCATGGCAGAGGCCCGAATTAGGCCACAAAACACAGGTATCAGTTACATTTTCATTTCAGAGAAACAACAAATCAGTTTTAGGGTATGTCCCAAATAGTGCACAGAACATACTTGGACTCAAATGATATGTTGTTTCTCTGCAATGCCAATGCAACTGGGTGCCCTGCATTTTATATGGCAGCCCTACGCGCAGTGGAAAAACAAGCAGCCATGACAGGAACAAATTCTGCTGCATACTCAACAATGGATAGCCAACGTCTGTGACTCCACTACAGACATTCACAGTCAGGGGAAAACCACCTGTGCTGCCTTGAGTGGCTACTTAAGGAGAGAACAGAAGTGAGGGGGACGAGGGGTCTCAGGGGACAATGGCCGATGGGGTGTGTGTGTGTGTCCGAATCCCCTGGGGGGGGGGGGGGGGTGTGTGTGTGTGTGTGTGTGTGTGTGTGTGTGTGTGTGTGTGTGTGTGTGTGTGTGTGTGTGTGTGTGTGTCCGAATCCCCTGGGACTTATGTAAACAATTACAACCAACTGGGGGGCTTAAACTGAGAAAATTTTAATCTTTCCCAGCTCTGGAGGCCACAAGTCCAAAATCAAGGTGTTGGCAGGCAGCTCTCCATCTCAAGGGTCGTGAGGCGGCTCCTTGCTGCTGCTTCTAGCTTCTAATGAATGCAATCCCTAGCATTCCTTGGCTTCTGGCTACATCAAAGTTCTGCTCCCGTAGTCACACGGCCTCCTCCCTGCATGTGTGTCCAAATTTCCCTCTCCTTATGAGAACCTGTCACTGGTGTCAAGACTATCCCAGTCTGACCTCATCTTAACTTGATCACGTTTGCAAAGACCCTATTTCCATGTGAGGTGCCATGCACAGGTTCCAGGGGTTAGTAGCTGACAGATATTTTGGGTGGCAATACGTGAGGTGTGTGTTCACTTGATGATCATACTCCACTTGCACAACTGTGCACTGTTCTCTATGTACATACAGTAGTTGTCAGTAGAACAGGTGATTAATGTTCTTCTAAAAACAACTGACAATGCCCCTAAACTGCTGATGAGAAAGGCAGGTGGAAGGGACCAGCCCATTGGCTGATGTACTGGCCCAGGAAGGAATCCCAGTGAAGAGTGAGCTATAACTAGGTGGCCCGGTACTGGCTGCACTTCCCATCTGTCAGACAGGACACGTGACCTGGAAGCATGCACTGACCGAAAGCCGAAACACAGCAACACCAAACAGACTTCCTTGGGGACATGCCCACATATGCAGACCAGGCAAGCAGATGGGGAACAAAGATGGACAAACTCAGCTGAACAATGCTCAGGTAGTACTGAGTCAGACTTATGAAAAGAAAATAGGAACACCAATACTGCCATCCAACCCGACAGATGAAGCCCACAGAAAAAGGCATTCTGGCCACTTTTATTTGCCACTGATCATTAAAGCAGCTCAATTATATCAGGCAGTCATACCCACCACAATGTGGCCTAGAGTCAGACCTCACAAGGCATTTCTTTTGACATCTAAAGAGAGTTTCTGGGCACAGGCTGTGTCTGGCACAAGGCCTAGAGGAGGGGCAGGACTCACTCGTTCAGGCGACAAGAGTTCCCCAACACCTGGCCTTGAAAAGGCCAGATGAGCACAGGAGTGGCGCTCTGTGAGCAACATGTGGATCCAGGAGGCAAAGGCTGATGAGTGGGAGGGGCTGGGCCCTCTCCCTTCTCACCTTCATGTTTTCATCATTTCCTTTCTGAACTTTATGCGCATCTTTTAGGAACTATCTCTTGCAGTGAAAAAAAGCCATTTACTTTTTTTAAAGTTTATTTTATTGATTATGCTGTTACAGCTGTCCCAATTTTCCCCCCATCTGCCCCTCTCCACCATGTACCTCCCATTTCCTCCAGCAAAAGTCCACTGCCAACCCTTTAAGAGAGGACACCTGAGAATCCCAGTTTCTTCCACCACTCCAACGCCTACTGGCTTTTACAGCCTGAAGTTATGGGGACTTATCTTGCTGGCACTGAAACCCTGGGCTTGGTAGTCTGGTGTGGGGCTGGGATCCCTTGCTCTCGAGATATCCCTCCCAATTTTTATCCACCAAACATGGGTGTGTGAGTGCCTGTTCTGCATCTCTGCCCCTCCTACCCAACTGAATGAATGTGGCTTCTTTAGTTCCTTGGTTGTTGAACTCTCATACAGCTCGACTGTTTGATGATTCTGGGTGATAGTTTTGTAGTTTAGTTGTAATTTTTGCTATAGTTGTGTGAGGTGAGCCGTGTTTACCTAAACCTCCATCTTGACCAGAAAGTTCCTTCTCTTTTTTTAAATATAAGTTAAATACTTGTTCCTCAAACTATTGATATGCATAATAGCTTAGTTGAAATCTTCCAGAGCAGGATGCTGAGTGAAAGCAGCATTCCTGGAAGATTTACATACTGTGCAGTCCCACTCACCTGACATTCTTGAAATGTCAGGCCTGGAGGGATAAGAACAGATCAGTGGAGGGGGGGGGGGCCTGTAAGAGTGAACAAGGGGATCTTCATGGTAATGGTTATGCTCTGTACCTTGATTGCAGTGATGCTCACACAGATCTGCACGTGTGACATAGTAGCAGAGAACCACAGGCATTGTGCCAATGTCAATGCCTGGTTTCTGCACTGCACTATTGTTATGTTAGATGAAACATGGGGAAGGTGCGCAGGCCCTCTCTGTACTGTCTTTCAACTTCCTATAAATCCATAATTATTGAAAAATTTAAAACATTTATACGCAAATGGGAGTACATCAAACTGAAAAATGTCTGTGTATCAAAGGAATCAATTAACAAAAAGGCAGCCTACAAAATGGAAGAAATACATTTACAAATAGATTTGATAATGAGTTAATATCCAGAATATATAAAGAACTTGTACAACTCAATAACAAAAATACTTAACTTGATTAAAAAATGGACAAAGGACTTGAATAAATATTTCTCCAAGGAAGACATACAACTGGCCAATAAGACATGAAAATGTGTTCAATATCACTAATCACCAGGGAAAAGTAAATCAAAACTACAATGATCCCATTCACACTTCTGGGGATGGCCAGAATAAAAAAAAACTAAACAGAGAATAACACGTGTTGTGAGGATGTGAAGTGAAGAAGTTGGAATCCGGTGCACTATGGGCATGAATGCAAAATGGTGCAACTGCTGTGGGAAAACAGTATGCAAGTTCCTCAAAAAGTTAAAAATGTAACTATCACATGATCCATGAATTTCACCTCTGCGTGTATACCCAAATGAATTAAAAGTAGGGTCTCAAAGAGATATTTGTACACTCATATTCACAGTAGCATTATTCACAATAATTAAAAATGTAGAATCAACCCAAATGTCCACTGATGATGAACGGATAAACCAGGTATGGTATATACATGCAAGGAAATATTATTCAGCCTTAAAAAGAAAGGAAATTCTGCACCATATTACAACATGGATGAACCTTGATTACATTATAGAGAAAGTAGCCACAAAAAAAAAAAAAAAAATTCTGTATGATTTCCACTTATATGATGTATGTGGAATAGTCAAATTCCTAGGGACAGAAAGTAGAGTGGTGGTTGCCAGGGCCTGAGGGAAGGGAAAGTTAAGTGTTTAATGGGCAGTTTCAGTTCTGCAAGATGATAAAGAGTTCTAGGGATGGGTGGTGGTCATAGTTGCACAACAGTGTGAATGTACTTAACACTACTGAACTGTACACTTAAAAATGGTTAAGATGGTAAATTTTGTTATATGTTTTTACCACAATTAAAACAAATTTAAAAAACAACTTAAAGGTTGGTCATTCTGCCACTCTGCATTCTAACATCCTCCTTGTGTCCTGAAGACACAAGGCAGCCAAAGCCAGGGGCTCACAGTCAAAGAAACCAAGTTTCCCATAAACAAGTTAAGTGTAAACTATGAGACCTGAGCTCAGTGGATGGGTGACGAAGAGACACTGAGGCTGAGACCTAAAGGAAAAAGGGGGCAAGTTGTGCGGCAGGGTGGGGGGTAGACAGAGTGGGAAGAGCCCCACTGCTGCTCCCTCTGAACACTGTGGCCTCTGCAGAGGGTGGGGAGGGGTATCAAGCCGTGTGTCCTCGCCTACCTCCCCAGATTGTGAACTTCCTGAGGGCAGTGATTCTGGCCACCCACACCGGTCCAGGATAGGAGCCCTTGCAGGGAGAGCAGGGTGACCAGCCTGGACCCTACAACGTGGTGCTAGGGGTGTGCAGATGGAGAGGAAGGAAGACAGGAAAAGGACAATGGGGCAGAGAACTTCCTAGAGGGGTTCCCCTGCTGGTGGGAACCACCTAGAGGAAGACAGGAGCTCACTTACGATGAGCAGAACTCAAGGGGCTAGATGACAAATGATGGGCCTGCAGCTTCCCTGCAACCCCCCTAGCTCCCGGCATGCTCAGATGTAGTCTGTGGCATCGGGCCACCACGGCAAGGGACGGTCCCATGAGTTAGCCCCAGTTCCCAGAGAAGTGAGATCTTCAGAATGATTCTGAACACCCACTGGGAAGTCTCAGGCAAAGCTTCCCAAAGCAGAGGTCCCTGGAAATATCTTGCATTTACAACCACTCTAAATACCCAGCTCCCACCTCAGAGCATGTTTCTGGTTCAGATTTCCCTCTCTAAGTTCTTTAAACAGTCTACTTCCTATTGCCGAAACACATGACCATGACTTGCTGGTTGACCTCACCCTCTCTGTATCCTTGCAGCAGATTGATAATAACTCACTGGATAACCAAGATCCCATAAAAAGGGTACAGCAACCTACAGGTGGCTCTGAGCAGTCTGGTCCTGGATGGACAAAGGCTGAGCTCAGGTTGTTCCCCAGCCCACTCTGCTGAGGGTTGTGCCTGCTCCTCACTTGGTACCTAGCAGCCTCACAGGGCAGCCACTCGGCCTCACTCTGCCCAAAGCAGTTACTTCAGGGGTGTGGCAGGCTGTGCCCATGCTGAGGTGGCAACAACACCATGGTCCAATGCCAGGACGTGTTAAGAATAAGCTCTCGTGTCCAATTCACCAGAGTATTTCCATAGAGCACTTGTCGACCCCGGTCTTCATTTTAGTTCAAATGGCCCTGGACTGAGAGCAGCTTACAATCTGCCTTCTGCTGCAGCACTAGGAATGGTACACAAGCCTAACCATGAACTCAGCCCGCTGGTCCAGAGCAGACCCTCTCTGCAAGAAAGCCAGCAACAAGGATTTTGTCAGCTGCCAGTGGAGTTTCACCATAAACAGCAACCCAAAGACAATCACTTTTGTGAAGCTGTTTTTAGTGCTATTGAGAGTGACTAACGTTTACTGTCTTGTGACAGGCACTGTGCTCAGTGCTGCACTTCTATTAACTTCTCTGCAAATAAGGTACCTGGATACCTAGTCCAGAACAATGCTCTTTGCACAAATGCCGCTAGTCCCCTCTTTGCCCTAGTTCACATGAGGAGGGCTAAGGATCCTTTAACACTGGAATTTCCAGCTTCCTGTAGAGCTCTCCTGGAGATAAAGCAGCTGTCTCCTACAAGTCTGACCTGGCTTCTCACTCCACTTGCCTCACTCTGGTTGACTTTCCAAACTCTCACAAGGTCTCAAACAGACATTCCTTTATCCTTTCCCATCTGCCTATCTGCCTGAGGATCTTGCACTCCTCAAGACTGGACCCAAATGTGACCTCTCCTGCCCTTGGGGACCCTTACACAGACCTCACAGAGCACTGGCCTGTTTCTCCATGACTCTGGTGCCAGTAGGAAGCTGCTTCACATACCTCTGTGTCCCAGGAAACGGCATGCAGGCAGCACAAAGTACATGCACAATAAATTATTGAAAAAATTGAGAGCAGCTAATCAGTCATTATTAAATGCAAATAGACAAACATAAAAGTTTGCAAAGATTTAAGGGAATGATTATTAAGGGAGATCAACAGTCTCCTTAAAAAAATAAATAAAAAAGGCCACCTCATGTATCTTAGTTGCAAAGAGAAAAAGAAACCCCAATACATTCATTCAGTCCCAAGATAAACCCAAATTCATCCTCAAGGTTTCCAATCTCTTTATCTGTCTACTGTGAGGGCCAGTTTGTATAGACTTCAGGTAACTTTCTTTTGAAAGAGGAAAAAGGAACAGAAATGTTCCAAGAAAATAACAAAGCACCCACATCCCCTACTTAGTGGACTACTTTAGACCTGACACAGAAATCATTTCAGCAGATTTCTCTCAAATGGAGCTGAGCATCACCCTACCAGCAAAGGTCAGACTCTGAGCTTCACCGTACAGTGAATTTCCAAGGGACTGGGAAATCTAACAGTAAGTTCTAGAGAAACAGCCTGATGTCCTTCTTAATCCTTAAACACTGTTATTTAAAAGATAGATCTAGAACAGGGGAACAAAACTAAAGAATAATCACAAAACAAAATAAGACCAATCAATAAAAAATTCCTTAACTCAAAATTAACACAACACATGGATATACATTAAAGACACAAACTGCATCACTGACATGCTGAGCACATTTTAGCCACCGTGACTTGTTGCTTAGTGTGTCTGGCTGCAATGAACTGCCAAGGGAAACTGAGTGCAAATACTTGTCATTTCTAAGATCGCCCTGAAGTCTGTACTGATCCCTGTAGAGAAGGGTGGCAGAGTTCCTCAGTTAATCTCACTGGAGAAAACTCTGCAATCCAAACTGTTAAAAAAATCTCCTGGGAATTGTTAAGTTTCTCATGTATTTATCACAATTTTGAAAAAGGAAATAAAAGAAGAAAAAGAAAAAGATCACCTGAGTATAATTCCATCTGCCTTCCCTTTAAAGTCATTTTGCTGTAAACTGGCAGGAAATAAATTAGCTTCATGCTGTCAACGACACGATAGCAAACGTGCTGGTCTGCTCATCCCGCCCATGACGCACCCGAGTGTAATGGCGAATTCCACCTGCTACTAGATCCTGCTGGGCAGCTGGCCCAGAACTTCTTCCCAAGACTCCAGAACTGAAGACCTGCGTTCCGATGCTAGCTAGCTCTGCCATTTGCCAAGGTAGACCCTGGGAGCGTTCCCGAACCCGTCTGTGGCTCAAACTTCCTTGTCTTTAAAATGGGGATGAACCACACGAGTAGGCATTCACCGAGTCCCCGTGAGGATCAGCTGGGACCGCGCACTGCGCGGGCCACGCCAGCACCGGCCTAGCAATGGACGACCGCCCGAGGACCCTTGGCCTGTCAGAGCCCCAGGCCCCCGACTCGCAGCGGCCCACGGCCAGGCTCTTCCGTGTGCGAGCCGCCACGGCGAGACCGGCTCCCGCGAGAGGGGAGACTGTGAGGCGCGGACCCAGGGCTGGTACAGGTTACCAAGAGGCCGTCTCTTTACGCCCCGCCGCCCCGCTCTGCGCGGGGCCCGGAGGTGTTGGAAGTGTCTGCCGGCCGTGAGGCCAGGCGCGAGGCCTCCAGTCTACCCCGAGCGTCTCACCCGGCGGGCGGCCGCAGGCCCGGCCCCGTTCAACACCGACGTGCCCTCCCCGACCGGCGCCCCGGGCCGTGCAGCCCTCCGCAGCAGCGGCGCCGCCTCATCGTCATCCAGGTCGCGGCCAGACCAAGAAACCTTCTTGGAGACGTTAGCCATGGCGCACCGCCGACAGGTGTTTTTTCTCGTGACCCGCGCTGAGGCCACGTGACCCAAGACAGCGGCCGCATGACCTTGGTGGCTGCCACGTGACCGCGAGCGGGGGAGGGGGAGCGCGCAGAGCCTTCTGGGAGTTGTGGTCCAAGCTCCCGGCGCGATGTGGCAGGCAGGACGGGGCAGTGCAGCAACGGAGGTTTGACAGAGGTCTGACAGAGGGGCTCGCCCCCTGTCTGGAGGGAGCAGAAACCCGCTGGAGGAACTTCAGTCTGTTAGCATAGGCCTAGTCCGTCAGATGCCCCTGGCTGGTTTGGCTCAGTGGATTGAGCGTCGGCCTGCGAGCTAAGTGTCGCTGGTTCGATCTTCCAGTCAGGGCACATCAGAGAAGGAAAACTCTGACTCCAAAAAACCTCCGCTGCCTTGCGGCATACCTCTTCAGGGGAAAGGCTAAGGGAGTAAACCCTAACAGAAAATCTGGAGCCGGAGTCCCTAAGGCGGTTTGACGTTGTAGTCAACACCGGCAACTCCTGCGGCGCACCTGAAGCCAAGCTGTATTGACTCCGTCTTTCCCTTGGACACTTCAGCTGCGAAGAGAGGGGGGGTCTCCTGCATGGGCAACAGCAGACCCTCCATATTACCCTGCCCAGGCTCCGTAGCTTCAGCTTCACTGGAGAGGACACTCCAGCGTCATCGCAAGATGTCGATTCAACACGGGAGGAGACAGATACCGGGTCACTCCCGAGTCGGACTGCACAGCCATTCTCGGCGGTGCAGATAGACTCTTAAGAAGCTACACCATTGTCTCTCGAGACGGACGGCTGCCGACGAAGTCCGTCAGATCCAATCACGACATAGCGAGTGGAAAAAGAACCCGGAGTCCACACTAACAGGAAAAGACGGAAAGGGTCGGTGGGGAATGAGGGCTCTCTCTTCTTTGCAATACTGAGGGGGGGGTCCCTCCCCAAATCACAATTATCTTCTGGAGGGTGGGCCCCTTGTAGTACAGGCTTCCCCCGCTAGGTGAGTGTTCTAGGAACCCATCTGTATCACTGTACTAACTGGCATTATTGTGAGAGGCTGCGTTCGACTTCAGTGAAATTTTTTTGAAGGCTTTAAAAATATATATTTATTTATTTTTAGAGAGAGGGGAAGGAGGGAGAGAGGTATAGAAACATCAGTGTATGGTTGCCTCTCATGAGCCTCCAGCTGGGGATCCAGCCTGCAACCCAGGCATATATACCCTGATTGGGAACCAAATCGATGACCCTTTGGTCCACAGGCCAGGGCTGAAGACTTTTTCAACATGTTTGGCCATTTCATGGTGGGTGATTTATGAGCATGCACCTGCCCACACCACATGCTGAGTGTTCAGCAGCTTTTTACCAAAAACAGTGTGACTCCTGTGCCCTGCTATCCCTATTCACACAATATCGCCTGAGTGATTTTGTTTGTTTGTTTGTTTCCCTGGGTGAAAAAAGTCCTCAAGGGCAATGTTTTGCCCATGTGGAAGAGGTGAAACAAAAAACGGAAGAAGCACTAAAAAGCATCAACATCGACAAGTTCAAGAACTATTTTGAGCAGTGGAAAAAAAATCTTAGGTGTATTTCATCAAATGGAGGGTGCTTTGAAGGCTTTGAATGTGACTGAAATTTTAAAATGTGAGAATAAGTACACAATTTTTTATAAATAAATTTTGTTTTGGGGGGTCCCTCCCCCGGTAGAATGCCATCAACTAATAAATGTAGAAGAAAGGCTCGAATTAGAAACATCACCATTTTGCCAGCACTGTAGTAATGTCTGATTCCGGCCAGAATCCTTAATGCAAGCTGAAGCCATTGGGTTAAGGTTTGTTGGGAAAAATATGTACATAGTCTCCTAGTATTATACCTTCCTGCAGATCACTTATAGTGAAGAAGAGAAAAGAAACCTGCTTTAAGAAATCTGGAAGACTCCATCTGAACCAAGGATAGGCTTAGCATCATCACCATAGACTGGCATCATCACAGGCCTCCAGATGCGCTGCACTGGGCAGGACACAACGTTGTCCCTGTAGCATTCCTGTAGAAAATGCTTCCCTGAATCCCATCACAAAGAAGAAATTAGATAAACCCAAATTGAGGGAACTGCTAACAACTATGCAGCTCTAATCAGTAGTGTTAGTATGGTGCAAGACAAAGAAAAGCCAAGGAACTGCCCTCCCTTGCCAAAAGGGTAACCAAAGACTCCTCTGTGGCTTTGGCATTATTGGGACATAGGCAAAGATTGGTTATACATTGTGCATTAGGTAGTAGTAGTATAGAATTGTTCAATCACCCAGTGTGATCATTGTCTTGGGATCATATCAGAAAAGGTCCTTGTTCTCAGGAGATACATACTGAAATATGTAAAAGAATGTGTTGTGATGTAATGTCTGCAACTCAATCTCAAATAATTCACAGTGTAATCAATCATAACATGTAGCTACCCACAGAGAGAGAAAATGTGATAAAATGTTAACACTTGATGAATCTAGGATAAATATATGTGATGTGGAATGTGTTTGTCTCACAACTCTTTTTAGGTTTGAAAATATTCAAAATAATAAGAGTTTTAGTTTGTTAGAGGCTCTGAGGCTGAGAAAGTAAGGGAGCCCCTCCCACTACATAACTCAAAATCAAATCAAAACCAAACTAAGAGAAAGGAGGACCAACTGGGTTATGAATTTCCCCTGTGGTTATTGGGTAACATTTTTTAGAAAATACTAAAAACAACATTCTTTCAAAAGAGGTGTTTTCTCAAAATGAGTGTGACCTGGCTTTTCCCTTTCTAGTGATGATGACAGGAGTGTGGTGATGCCCAATTTGTGGACAAGGGCATGGGGACTGGGAAGGGAAGCTGGCTTGCAAAAGGCGCTGAGGAGCAGGTTGAACCTGACAGGCTTGACTGAATTGAGTGGATGAGTACGGTGTGCGTGAAGATGTCCGGGGAGGCAGAAGAGCTGAGCAGAATGCTGGGTGCATGAGAATAGTCCATGGGATGATGGGCTTCTGTGGGGAGGGCAGACCACCTCTGTTACTAAACAAGGCAGGGCTGATCCCCAAAGTCATCCCTGTCAGATGAGGAGCCTGAACTTGTCCTTTTGCTAGACAGGTGGCCCTTTGAGAGGACAAATGGAACAGGGTGGGAAAATGGGGAAGGGGAGAACCCAGCCTGGAAACATGGTCAGGACCCAGCTTCCACAGCAGGAGAAGAAGGGTTTTTGGTCCTTTTGTCCTCCTTACCCAGAAACCCAACACACCCTGGTCAAACGTGAGATTTTATGGAATTAGCGGTAGATGTGGCTCATGCTTCAAAATGCACATGGACTTTGTTGCTGACCCCCCACCCCCACCCCGGGGATGGTGGGTCATGTAAGACCATCAGACCCTCTGATTCAAAACCTGGATGATCTTTCCTTGTCCTTCGAAACAGAGTTCAGACACCTTATCTGGGCAGGCCAGTCATTACCAAAATCTCAGCCATCTGAACTTCCAGCAAGCTGTCCTAACCCCGACTCCAAGCCCTTGCTGTCTTGCCATGGCCACTCTGCTCTGCATTCCTGGATGGCCCCCTCCCCACAAAGCATCTTAAAGTCTGCAGCCCACAGCGAAGGCCCCTCCACCAAATTCCTATGGCTTTAGGGTCCTCAGACATGCAGCTAAATGATACATCCTAGGTCCCCCCATGGCATTATAAGCACCTGAAAGCAGGGGAAGGGTGGAATACAATGCCCAGTATGATTTTTGTTTATGCCAGGGACCTTGCTGTCCCTAAAGAAATAGTAATCAAATTGCCAATCTTCCCAAAAGAAAGGTGTCATCCCTCCCTGATCAACACCGGACTGGAATGGAGCAAAGCTCCAGAAAAGGCCACAGGAGATGAATATATGCTGGCACAATGCAAGGGGAAGCAGAAGCCAGTGACTCAGGGAGCCTTCACATGGCCACCCAGGGGGTTTCCAGTTCTAGAATGCCTCTTCTGATCTTGACTCATGAAAGGTAGAATGGAGTGGGCAGTAGCTGGTGGGGGCGGGCGTTGGGGAGGCATTGGGCTGAATCAGCTGAAAGCCTGCAATTGCTGGGGCCACAGAGAACTCTGCAGGGATAGAAACCCTGCTAAGGGACCCAAGGGACTAATTTAGGGCACCTCTCCCAGAGAGGGGAGGTGTGTTTGGGTCTTTGTGGGGAATTAAAAATATTATAGAGTTAACTTACATCACATTGAAACTTAAAGTAAATCATACCTGTTCTAAGTGTCAACGTGTT
The DNA here is from genome assembly GCF_987537825.1 of Furipterus horrens. Classification (NCBI taxonomy): domain Eukaryota; kingdom Metazoa; phylum Chordata; class Mammalia; order Chiroptera; family Furipteridae; genus Furipterus; species Furipterus horrens. The sequence continues at coordinate 118,445,017 of NW_028327175.1, read as the reverse complement.
TTTTACATAAAAATTAGAATTCTAAAACAAAAAATATGTCTAATAAAAAATGAAAAAAAAGATCGTCCAAATGACAGTTAATTATCAAGTGTTGGCAAGAGCGTGGAGAAATGTGAACCTTCATATATTTGCTGGTGGGAATGTAAAATGATGTGTCACTTTAGAAATCAGTTTGGTGGTTTCTTTGAAAGTCTAGACATGAGTTTATCATATGATCCGGAAATTCTACCTCTAGGTATCCACTCAAGATAGATAAAAATGTATGTGTATACAAAGACTCATATGAGAATACATATAGCAACTTTATTCACAATAGCCCCAAACTGAAAGCAATCCAAATATCCATCAACTGCTGAGTGGATAAACAAAATGTGATCCATTACAATAGAATGTTATCCAGCCACAGGGAGGAATGAAGCACTGACACCCACTACAACATGAATGAACCTGGAGAACAGTCGCTGAGTGAAAGCATCCAGACTCAAAAGAGAAACTTCTGTGTGATTCTATTTATATGAAATGTGAAGAACAGGCTAATGCACAGAAACAGGAAGCAGATCAGTGATTGCCAGAGCTGGGGGAAAGGGCTGGAGTGGAGACAGAAGTGACCACGAATTGGCATGATATGTGTGTGTGTGTGTGTGTGTGTGGCAATGAAAATGGTGATGATTACACAATTTGGTAAATTTACTAAAAATTTTTGAACTGTACACTTAAAATGGGTGAATTTTATTGTATGTAAATTATACCCCAATACAGTTGCTTTAAAAGAATTACCTTCATTGTTAATGTTTATTTCTGAATAGGCTGCGTTCTTTGCAGGTCCCTTTTCCTGAGGCATATATAACCTCAACAATCATTACAGGGCCTTGAGGGAATATCCCAGGGCTCCTAGTAAATAGGGGGCTGTAGTATTAGGGGCCAGGAAATGGAGTCTCTGGCCCTTTTCATGAGATGTTGGAACAAGGATCACCCAAAGGGAAACTTTATAAGCCACCTTGAGAGAGCACAATGATAGTTTACATGCTGCCTATTTAGTTTCAAGGAAAACAGGAGTTCTCCATGAAGTAGCCTGTAATGGCAGCAACCCCACACCCAGAGGAGTCTCCCTGTAGGAGTCCAGTGCTCCCATCTGGCCTGGTTGGGCCTTGTTAAAATTATATCATACTACAGAGAGGGTAACTCTAAGGATGCCACCACAAGGGAAAGAATGCAATCCTTAGGGACCCTGACTTATGGCCCTGCTCATCGCCCTCTCTTCCCCTCCATGTTTTTGCATGCCCCTCCATGGAATGCCCTAATTCTCTGTTAGACACCAGGCGTGCCTGGCCCAGGTTAGAAGCAGTATCCTGCCCTTCTCTCCCCAGTCTGGGTGGGGTCCCTCTAGGGAGCGTGCTGGGGTAGGGGATGGTTGAACAGAGCTGAAGACTTGCTCCTCTTGCAAGCCTAGAGCATGACTGCAGCTCCTAGGTGGTGAGGACTCATGGACAGAGCTCTAGGCAGGTGCAGTTTACCCTCTGCACAAATCCACCTATGAACGCGGCATTAGCCAGTGTCAGGATTGTGCCTGGCGGGAACTCCTTCCCAGAGGCCAGCTATGAGACTTCCTTGGGGACCAGTGCTCGGTCCCACATGCCTAGGCCTGCCACACTCCCCATGAAGGCCTCGGAGCCATCAAACCCACCCCCCATGCTGTCTTGCTCCTGGCCCAGCACCAGGGACCCTCTGGGAGGGATCTCATAGCCCTCCCTGAAGTGGGAGCCAGTGGCAACTAGCCTTCGGTCCACATGGAGCCAGTACCTACCCAGGACCGATGTCCAGATGACACACACATGGTGCCACTGGCCATCTAGTAGTGACTGTAGGGGCAGCTCTCTGAAGGCTGGGTCTCCAATCACGAAGTGGATGGAACCGGGGGCCAGGGAGTCCTGGCGATGCAGCACGAGCTTGTTATCATTCTCCTCGGTGGCATAGGAGAGGAGGGTGCCCAGGTGACCTGAGGCTATTTGGACCCAGCTGCAGACAGACAGGGCCCGCAGGCCTGAGAGGAAGCTGGGGTTGAGGAAGACCACATTCTTGGTGGAGGTGTTTGGGAAGATGAGTGTAGTGCCCACATTGCAAACTAGAAACAGAGGGAGGAGAGTCAGTCCAGGTACCACAAGTCCACCCAGAAACTTCCAGAAGCTTCCAGAAATATCCAGAAACACCCCGCTACAGGCTTTTCCTTTGCCCCAGGTGGGCAGGCCTAAGATGCCAGTAGCTGACCTTCATCAAGCTCTGTGAGGCATGTGTCTCATTATCTGACAGGAGAGAAGATTAACAACCAGGGCGGTCATGTGCCTAGCTTGGCAGCAAGCCTGAGCTGACTCTTCTCACCCCCAAGAAGCCTCTGTGTGAGTTTCCTATGGCTGCTGTAACAAATCTCCATAAACTCAGTGGCTCAGAACAATACAGATCTAGTATCTTGTAGTTCTGGAGGTAAGAAGTCCAACACAGATCTCATTGGGCTAGAATTATGGTATTGGCAGAGCTGATTGCTGGACACACCAGGGACAAGCCCCTTCCTGCCCTTTCCAGCTTCTATAGATGCCCACACCCATGGCTTGAGCCCCATCCTCCACATTCAAAGTATATATCCCTCTGACCTCTGCTTCTGCTGTCTCATCTCCTCTGACCTGACACTCCTGCCTCCCTCTTAGAAGGACCTCTGTGAAGACACTGGGCCCATGCCATAATCCAGGATCATCTGCCATCTCAAAATCACATTTGTCCTCTTTGCCACATGAGGTGACATATCCACAGGATCTGAGCGTCAGTACATGGATGTCTTTGAGGGCCATCATCCTGCCCACCAGACTTCCTGCCAGGTCTGCCTGACAGAAGCGCGCGCGCGTGCGCGCGTGCGTGTGTGTGTGTGTGTGTGAAGGAGCTGTTGGCCTGTGGTTGCTGTACCTGGTGTGAGGTTCTGATTTGCAGGCTGGGGGCAGAGCCTGGAAGTATGCTTTTCTAGCCCAACATCCAATTGGATTTGAGGATGGACGGTATTCTGTGGCTGGTCCCCAGCTCCTCTCTTCACCTTGGGGGCTCCTGTCATAATCTAGAGCAGTTGTCCTCAGCCGGAGATGACTGTACCCCCAGGGTACATCTAGCAATGTCTGCACATGGTTTTCGTTGTTAAACCTACAGCCCTCCCTTTCCCGCAGCCCTGGCAGTTTCCTAAAGGTCAGCTTGTTGGTCCTGTCTTATTGGGGAGGCTGCCAGCATGCACTGGATGAAAGGGAACCCTGCTTCAGATTAAGGGGCCCCAGGGGCTGCTAAATGAGACAGAGGGTGCAACCTAGTCAAAGATAAAAGTTAAAGACAAACTGGAATCTAGTGGGTGGAGGCCAGGGATGCTGTTAAACACCCTACAGTGCCTGGGACAGCACCCACAACTAAGGACCGCCTGGCCCCTAATGTCAGTAGTGCTTCAGCTGAAAAGCCCTCACCTGGAAGATCAGAACTGTTTCTTCAAAGGCTCAGGCCCTCCACAGATGGGCACAAGGCCTGCGAGTTGCTGGCTGAGCCAGAGCCCTACAGAGGGCTTGTGATGGTGATAGTCGAGGGCATCAGTGGGATCCCACCAGTCCTCATGAGGCCAGTCTTCAACTTGGAATGGGTGTGTACTGACCGCCGGTCAGCACCCTGTCGTGTGTGCGCATTCACTCCTAATGCCCAGGCCAAGGGGTGGCCTGACTTGCTGCGGACCTACAGACTGGCTGTCACTTCAAAGGCCCCTTTCTTGTGGGATGGGCTATGTGGGGCATGAAGCCAGTGTCCTCTCCATACAGCCCAGGGAGAAGACTCTTCAGAGGGGATCAGAGGCTTAAGGAAGAGCGAGAGGGAAAAGTGGAGGTGGAAAAGGGAAGGGCAGGCCCAAGGTACTTACTCTCTGCCAGTGTCTCAGGGGGCCATGCCTCTTGGCTGCCTGGGCCTGGGGGCTCCTGTGTCCCTAGAAGACAGCCAGCAAAGTCCTGAGGTGGGTCCCTGGGCTCAGGTGAAGCACTGAGTGCCTTCCTGACCCCCTGCAGCTTCAGGGACCTTAGACTTGGCAGCCCAGGCTGGGCAGGGGCCCATACAGGGGCTGTGGTACCAGGAAAAGCCACCTGAAGCCACCCCTTGAGAGCAGCCAGCCTGGTGCCCTGGCTATGGACAACGTGTGTCAGGTGATCCAGTGTGTCCTGCAGGGCCCGCATGTCCAGGGCCAGGCCAGACAGGGTTTCTCTCTGTGCCTCCTGCTCCTTCCTCTCCCGGGTGGGTTGCTGGTTCCTCTCCCTCAAGGCGTAACCAAAGGCTAGCAGCCTAGAGTCTACCTTCCGGCTTCTGTGTTGTGTCTTCTGCATCCAGGTCTTGATGTGGCCCAGGTCGCTCTGTACAGTGGCTTGTGACTGGTTGACTGCCAGAGCTAAGACCTGGCTCTCCTGGGCCAAGTTCTGGAACTGAGCATCAATGTTGTAGGACAGATTGTAGTTCCTAGCGATGGCCTGCAGCTATGTTAAGGTTGCCTCTTGGAACCTCCTAAACTGTAGGGGACACATAGCAGCCTTGGGGGCCAGGGCCCAGGAGGGTACAGAACAAGCCTTCCCTGCCATGCCTCTGTGGCGCCCACCATGAGCCAGCCAATCACCATGACAGGCCCCATCCCAGCAGAGCTCAGAGGAGGGGGAGCAGACCAAGGTCAATTGGCTGCACTGTGTTGGGTAAGGGCTCCAGGCCCACAGACTGGCACCCCACTCTTTACCTCTGACCCTCAGGGTCCTCCTTATGTGTGGACAGACACCAGGATGGGTTGAATGAAACCATTTATGTGGGTCAAAGTGAGAGTGCTTGAGGCAGGCCTCTCACATGCAGGGCGCTTAGGAACTGGCTACAGACCCATATGGAAGTATCTTCTCCACGACAGACCCAAGACCTTACCCCCATGCCCAGTACTACTACCTCATCATGTCCCCCCACCCTCCACTCTCCATAGCACCAGGACACCTTTAGCTGCATCCCCGGGGACTTCCTATTCCTAGCCTCTGACACCCACCCAACCCTAATGGGGTCAGAATCCTTACTTGTCTTCGGAAACTTTCTGCCCAGGAAACCTTTCTGCTGCTTTCCAATTATAGGTGAAAATAATATCACTATTCCATTTCTGTAACATCTGTCCTTCCTCTGTCGTCAATTAAAAAAAATCAACTGCCCTGCAGGCTGAGAATATTTACCTGTTCCTCCAGTCTGCTGAGCCTCTCAAAAAATGGTTTTCTTTGCCCTGTAGGGCTAGCTTCCAGTGGTAAAGCCCCATGCAGATATACGAGCACAAAAATAAGGAAGAAAGACAGCATCTTTGCTGGGCAGCCCATTATGAGAAGGAAGAGAAGCAGGAGTTGCCACCAGCTTGTAGGATGCTGCTGCCTGCTTTGTTCTCCTGCCTCAACCTATGCTCCCTCCAGCATAGTGGAGAAGTTTTCCTTCAACTTTGGTGTGGAGTCAGTATTTCCTGCCACTCAATGAAAGGCATTTGCCTTCCAGCCCACGGGCTCTGGAGATTTGGAGGTTCCCAAAGAGACAAGCTTAAAGCAGATGCAGTTTCTTTGGAAAATAATTCTATGGAGTAGAAACCCTGTTCCTGCTGGCTCAGGGGTGGACAATGGTGATTGCTTTAGCAGGAGCACATGGACTCATGCTTCCACCAAAAGGAAGTTAAAGCAGGACAGGGAACCTGGCTGGGGCCAGGGAGTCCTTGGATCCAAAGTCTGCTGTGGGGCTCAGTGTCCTGCCATGAACAGAACATCCTGTGAGGACATCTCTTCCTTAGGTAAGACAAAGGACACGGGATTGGAAGCCACCTTAATTTATTTTGGGGAACAGGTTGTGTAATGGGCTGAATGGTGACCCCCCATAAGGTAGATCTGAGCCTTAATCCCTGTACTTGTAAACAGGACCTTATTGGGAAAAGGGTCTTTGCAGATGTACAGTAGTTCCCCCTTATCCATTGCTTTGTTTACTCTCTCTTGCTTAATATAAAAGCTCAGCCAAGGATCACCAGATACTTGGAAGCTCCTGACAAGAGTGACAGAAACCTGCCCAAACAGAATAGGAACCCAAGAGACAATGCAGAGGGCCAAGGAAAAACTCAAAAAGGTCCTAATCAATACCCTTAGAAAAAAAAAGAAAGCCCTGTGTTCACAAGGCAAGATAGAGATGCTACGAAAAATGGAATAATCAGAAAGGGAGAAGTTGCTCTTGAAAATAAAAGCTATGATTTCCCCCTCAACAAACAACTGAAAGGCAAAGTTAAAGCAATTGCCCAGAAAGTAGGGCAAAAAGACAAAGATATGGAAAAGAAGAGAAAAACATAACCCTTGAGATCAGTTCAACAAAAATACACTGTAGAGAGTGAAACTAAAGAAAACAGGTGGAAGAAATTGTTAGGGAGATAATCCAGGAAGGTGTTGCAGACAAGGGCATCCACTATTTTCAAGATCACATGCCAAAGAGCACTGCATCAAGGAAATGGCACTGACCCCAAGGCTCCTCTCACCAAGTGCCAGAACGCCTCGGACAAAGAGGAGATCTCGTGTCCAGAGAGAAAACCTGGTCCTATGGGAGGGATTGAGACTTTCCCCAGAGAACTGTTGGCTATCTCAGCAGCAATGCTGGCTGGCAAAGACAGAGGAATAAACCTTAACATTTCTGAGTGAAAATGGTTTTCATTTAAAATTGTGCAACTAGCTCAAATGTAAACTGACCTGAAGCAAAGAATAAAGGCAGTTTTCAGATATGTAAAAGCTCGAGAAATTGATCTTCTGTGCACTGTTTTGTGAGAAGTTACTGAATCAACAGGAAAATAGGAAATAAAGGATGATTGCAGTAGCGGTAGGAACTGGAGAGCCAGGGCTCTAATCCAGATGTGGACTGGGAGGACTGCCCAGAGAGTCCCAGGAAGGCATCATCCTCGACTCCTCACTCCCTATCACACCCCACATCCAAGCCATCATTTCTACTCCACAAAAGCATCCAGTTCAGCCAGTTTTCACCATCTGGCTGGCCCACACGTCTTTACAACGGCCCCCGAGCTGGGCTCCCTGCACCCGCGGTTGCCCCCTACCGTCCATTCCTCTAACTGCACCCCATGTGGACATTTTAAAATGAGACTGCCCTTAAGTTACTAATTTTCTCACCCCGTCTAATTTTTCGTATCACTATTTGCCACTTGACGTATTGCTCAGGTACTTTAATTTCCTTCCTGCTATGTGAGAAGGGACTTCATCTGCTTCATTCTCTTTCCTGGAAGCGTGCTTTGCTGCAAGCAGTAGGCATTTAATCAATTATGTTGAAACAACGAATGTTTCCCAGATTTTTCCACGAGGACCATCTAGGCTGAAATGGCACCTCCTTGTGAGGTCTTCCCAGATTACTCTCCGCTGCTGCCCATAGGAGCTTCCGCCAAGACAGAGGGTACCGTATCTAGATGCGCTGTGCATTATGGCAGCCATTAGCTATCGGAGGCTATCGAGCACCAAGGAATCTAATTTCCATGGCCACCTGTGGCTGGTGGGTCACATGCTGAACGTGCAGCTCCTATTCCAGGACCCTGTCTCATTTACACCGCTACATTCGTGAATCCCCGAAATTGTCCCCGTTGCTATTGCTTCCTTGCCTATAGTGCGTTTTCCTATAAGGGTCGTAGCTCCTGGGGAGCAGGGTCTTGCCTCCAGGATGGGGATGCTGGATGGGGAGTGAGGCCGGAAAATGGTCGGTGCTCAAGCAGGTGTTGTGGAGGCGCTCGAGAGAGTATTGGGTCTCCAGAGCTGAGGGAGGACTGGAGAATGACTCCGGAAAACACGGACACGAAGGTAGAGGGAAAGCCCCTAGCGACTCGCGGAGAACCCTGATATAAGGCAATTTGTGGAGCGCGGCCCAGCCCACAAAGGGACACGTCCCCACAAGCCCCGCCCCCATTGGGCTTCGACCCGTCCGGCGCAGGCGCAGAGGCGGCCGTCCGCCCCGAGCCTCTTCCGGCCTCACTGGCTTCTTTGCAAGATTCGTCAGGATTGGTCAGCGAGGACCCCCAGGCTCACAGAAATCCCGAACTGGGAGCTCTTGCTCCGGGGCCGCGCCCCCCGTGAACCGGGTGTGGAGCTGAGCCTTGGCGGCCACAGCGAATCGGCGGCGGGTTCACAGCGACGGAACGGGATCTGGGCGGTCTTGCGGCTGCTCCCAGGACCGAGCGGTTGCGCGCAGCTCCGAGCCCCCTGCCCTCCGCTGACGCCCTCCTCCAGCCCCAAAGACACTCTCCCATCCCACGAGGCCCCCTCCTGTCATGCGACGAGGTGGGTTTAGGGCACACGCTTGGCAGGGGCGTGGTACGGGCCGATTGCCGGCCTGTTAGCCCGCATGCACACCGCGTGTGGGAGCCCGCGTAGACCGGGCTGGGTCGGGAGGCACCAGGCTCTTGGGGACATTCTTGGGTCCCTAACACAGCCTTATCAAGAGGCTGGGTGCACTGGTGACAAACAGGTGCCTACTTAATGTTACGTAGTCCTGAAGAGGTGCCCGACCCGAAGTAAATACTACCTACAGACGGTTGTGGTTTGGGGGAAGGAAGGGAATTTGTCGAAGTGAACCACAGATGGGCGATTTATCAGGGAGTTGGAAGTGCATTGATGGGTGCTTCTAGACCAGAGTCTCCCAACCTAGGCGCCGCTGACATTTGGTTTGGATAATCCTCTGTTTTGGGGGCTGTCTTGTGCATAAGGGATGTTTACCAGCATCCCTGGCCCTTCCCGTCTTTAGTTGTGACAACTGAAGATGTTTCCAGTTACTGGCATTTGTCCCTGGTTAGATTGCCCTACTGTAGAGGGTGTCCTAGAGGGCCTCAGGTCCTGAAAAGGACTCTTGGTGGAAAGTGTAAGATGTGGGAGAGGGAGGATACTGCTGGGTGACAGCAGGGGTGAGGATGGGGGGGGGGGTTTCTGAGAGTATGTTACATGAAAAATGCTTCCTTACCCAAGACTGGAACCTATGTAGATTTCCATGGCTCCATGCACTTCTCATGTTCTTTTCTGTGAACAGGATGGATACAGGGCTCTCTTCTGTCCGTCTCACTGTCCAGGAGGCTGTTCACACCCTTTCATCTTCTGAGGATGGTGGCTGCATCTTCTCCACCCTGGGGTTCCTGAAGCGATATCTGGGAGAAACGGACAATCCAGCCCTCCCTGAGGAGCAGGAAGAGTTTGCCAGGGTCCACTTTTCTGCCTTTCTCAGATGTCTTGTTGGCAAGCTGAGCCCGGATTGGCTGGAGCTGCTGCCCAATGGCCGGTTGGAGGAGTTGTGGGCCAGCTTCTTCCTGGAAGGCCCGGCTGGCCAAGCTTTCCTGGTGCTGATGGAGGCCCTTGAGGGCACTGCTGGGTGAGTGGGGCTGGGTCTGAATGCATGGGGTCGCTTGTCACATCCAAAGCATAAGCATGGCTGGAAGGACTGCAAACCAATGGCAGGGCAACTGAAAATGAAAAGCAGTTTGTGTTAATCTTTTAAATGGGAGGACCCTTGCTCTCTGCCCTGTCCCTGATGTGTAGGCAGGCAGAGGGAGGAAGCAGGAGTGTTTGAGTCCCTGTGGCTGAGGCAGTGGGTTAGCTCCAGACTGAGGTGACATGGATGGAAGTGCATCACCATCCTCTTGGGCACTCTCCTTCACCCTGTGGCTCCCAGCTCTGCAGTGAGGCACCCAGACCCCACAGCAGGCTCACAGGACCCCTCTCTTGGAGTGGTTCCCAAATTCCACATCAGAGCATAGGATAGGCCTTGTGGGGATGCCTTGTGGGGAAGCTGGGTTTTCAACTGTTGCTGAAAAAAGCAAGCACCATGTGAAAAGCCCTGCCAGGAGAGGGCAGTGGTGTCCAATGTGATTCCAAGGTAGTGGGCTATATACTCAGCTCAGTAGGTGCGTGCATCCCATTGGTCATTGTTAGTAATGAGAGTTACATACTCTTTCTCCAACGGTATGTGGGGGATGAAAAGGCCAGTTAAGTTGTTGGGATTCCCTGTTTAGTAATGGCTATTACTACTACTTTTGGGTGAGGATGGAGGGGCTCAGGGCTCTGCCCATCACACTTGCTCTTGGTTCAGTCCCAGTTTCCGTCTGATGAAGATGGCGCAGCTGCTGGCCCGGTTCCTGAGCGTGGGCAGGATGGCTGCTGTCATGGAGGGGCAGTGTCGGCAGCAGACGAAGCTGGCCTTTCCTCTGCTCCAGGAGACACTCCTAATCAAGGTGGTGGGCTTGCCCGACCGCATGGGCAACTGTCTGCAACATGAGAACCTAGTTGAGTTCTTCCCTCAGAACTACTTTCCTCTGCTTGGGGAGGAGGCCATGCGGGTGCTGCAGGTGGTCGTGGACTCTCTCCGAGGTGAGGGCCCCTCCAAGTGTCCTTCCAACCACTTTCTCGGGCTGCCATCTACTCCATCCCTCCCTGGCCTCTGGGCATTTTGCAGTCTCTGGGTGGTGCCCTTGGTAGGTCAGAAGCTGTCGCCTGTTTGGGGCGGTATTGACCCACACGATGAAGTTTCACCCACTTCTTGGCTGTTGACCTTGGAGGTGGAGCTGACTTTATTTCTTCAGTTCTTGGGTGAATTTTGGCAAAGTCAGCCAGATGTGGCTGCTCACTGCTGGGCCCTTCCTTAGTGTCAGTGGGAACATCCCCAGTCTGAAAAGTGGAATTCTTAGTGTGACAAGGGTTCGTTTCACTTGGCTATTGGCATGGGTACGCTTGTCCTTATTGGCTTGGGTCTGTCTCAGTGTCTTTGTTACTGTTCCTCTTGGGTGCCTGGAGGGGCACCGCGGGGGTAGCTTCTTGCTCACCCTCTCATAACATAGTCTTGGAAGCATCAGTTGTGGGGGCAGGTGTCTCGCCTGTGAGTGTCCAGTGCTCCAGCAGCTGAGGTGGTGAAGCTGGTGCTGAGTTGGGTGCTGCTCAAGGCCCTTCATACCTGTTGTTTCATGGAGTTCCGGGATCCTCCCTGAGGGAGGCACCATCACTGTCTAGGGGGAGGGACCTACAGCAAGGTGAGGTGCCTTCATTTATCTCGCCGGGCCTCCCAGCCCATTGCTTTTTGCTGGGTGATACCACTAGGTTGTTCTGAAGGTGTCTAGAATGTATGTCATCTACTTCCCTGTGCAGTGGCCATGCAGACGCCCTTCTTCAGATCACATACACCGCATTTCCATCGTTTCCATTGTGCATAGGTCCTGTCTGAAATCCTGGTCGGCTCCATCATCCTGGCTCTTCTAGTGGAGCCGGTACTGCCCACCCTCTTCTTGTTCCTGTGTCCTGTGGGTGGCTCAGAGCCCCAACTGCCCCTATGAGTAGCTGACCGCCTTGGCCAGGCCCCTCTCTGTGCTTCTCCTGGGGTTATCATACTTGTCCCTCCTTCAGAGGATCATTATGATGATTAAGTGGGTGACTATGTGTAAAAGTTTTTTTTTTTAAATCCTCACCCAAGGGGAGATGTACATATTTATATGTGTGTGTGTATCTTTTTTTTTTTTTTAATTGATTTTAGAGAGAGAGACAGGCAGGCAGACATTGATGTGTGAGAAACATCGACTGGCTGCCTCCTGTAAGTGCCCCAACTGGGGATCGAATGTGCACCCTTTTGGTGTTTGGGATGATGTTCTGACCAACTGAGCCACCCAGCCAGAGCTATATGTAAAGCTTTTTCAACAGTTATTGTTGGCTCTTCAAGTTAGAAACAATCCTGTTAAGATTATGATTGCATTAGATTGAATAAATTGGCATGTTTACAACACGGAGTCCATCTGCCCAGGAATGAGATTTGTCCCCACTTGTCTGATACTCTTTGATAGCCTTAACACTGCCCTCCTTTAAAATCTCATTTTCCTTCCTGTCCCAGGTGGCTTGGACTGTTCTGTCTCCTTCGTGTCTCAGGTCCTCGGGAAGGTCTGTGTCTACGGGAGGCAGAGTGAGTGTTTCCTATCTGGGGAGAAGCCACAGCATGTTCTGGCCCTCTCTCCCCATCCCTCCTAGTGGCTGTCCTGGGAGGAGATGGGCAGCCTGTTTCCCTGGCGGAGGGTGGGAGCATTGCTGTGTGTCCTGAAATAGCAATGGTCCCCTTGCCTGGGCCCGGCCATGGGTGGGCTGATGTCAGCTGTCCAGAGCTCCTTGGCGGGGGCTTGGCTATGCAACTGGTGGACCCATGGGCTGCAGACACCGACGCCCCACAACTCTGGACTCAGGGTCGCTTCTGTTTGCTTTCCCTCAGAGGAGATCCTAGGTGTGCTGGTGCCCAGGCTGACAGCACTCACCCAGGGCAACTGCCTATGGCAGCGGGTCTGCTGGCGCCTGGTGGAATGCGTACCCGACAGGGCCCTGGAGGCTGTGCTGACAGGGCTTGTAGAGGCTGCCCCTGGGTAAGATGCAAGGCACCCTCCCCGTTACAAATGCTTCTCTGCCAAGAAGGTGGAAGGTGGGGATCCAGATGACATCTTTCCTGCCATCCCTTTGTATGTTGTCACTTTCTGGCCCTTCACAGGAAAGGCTGGCCACCCCTACTCTAGGTGAAGTATTTAACCCTAGATGCAATCAGAGCAGGGAAGGGATGTCCTCTTGCTCTGAGGTGCTGGGCTCTCCCTGGTTTCCATGTTTATCAGGAAGAGGGAGAATTAGGACCCACTCAAAGCTGAAATGCTCACCCAGGCTCCTCGTGGTTAGTACAGAGCCCAGGATCCAGCCTGGTATGTTGAGATTCCCTCTCCCCTCAACTGTGCCTCACAGGCCTGAGGTCCTCTCTCGACTATTGGGGAATCTGGTGATGAAGAGTAAAAAGGCCCAATTTGTGATGACCCAAAAGCTTCTGTTTCTGCAGTACAGATACACGGTGAGAATGCCAGCAAGGACGGGGGCTGGGAGCTGCCTCACATCCCAGAGAAATGACTGTAGCAAGTGTAGCCTGGGAAACATCGCTGTCCTTCAGCCCAGACCCATTCCTGCTGCAGGACTCCTAGGCAGACAGCCCTTAGCCCCCTGGGCTCCCCTGGTCAGGCAGGTGGCAGTTGGGCCGTATCTGCCTGGGGGACAGTAATGAGATGCCTGGCTTCTATTGCAGACGCCTGTGTTGCAGAGCCTGCTGGGGTACCTGGCCATGGATAGCCAACGGCGCCCGCTCCTTGTAAAGGTGAGTCCTGTCTGGTTCTTAGTCCCTGCAATGTGCCAGGACCACCTTTTGGTGGGACAGGGAGTGAGCACCTTCCTGCCTGGGATGGAGGGGAGGAACGGGGGCTGTCTGCCAGGCCAGGGCTTTGTTGCCCACCAGGTGCTGAAGGAGCTCCTGGAGATGTGGGGCAGCAGCAGCGCCATCCGCCACACACCCCTGCCCCAGCAGAGCTACATCAGCAAGGCTATCCTCATCTGCTTGATGCACCTGGGGGACACGGAGCTCCAGGACAGCCGGGATGGTGAGCAGGTGGCATGGGCACTCCATCCTCACCCCCCTGCCCTACCCTATGCGCATGCCCAGTGTGCATGTGTTGGTGCTTCCAGAGTTGCTGGCCAGTCTAATGGCAGGAGTGAAGTGCCGCCTGGATTGCAGCCTGCCCGCTGTGCGCCGTCTGGGCATGATTGTGGCTGAGGTGGTTAGCGCCCGGATCCACCCTGAGGGGCCTGCCCTGAAGTTCCAGGTGAGTGAGAGCTATGCCCACGTGGTCTCCCCAAGCTGCTGTCACTCCAGCCCTGATGTCACCTCACCTTCCTGGGTCCATGGTTATGGTGTCAAGTCCGCCTTGGCAGCCCTGCTGAGGGGAGTGGAGGTGTTAGCCCCTCAGCTGTGCTTGAGCAGGTCCCCCAGGGGCATCCCTGGGTGTTGAACTCTAAGACCATGCTAGACATCCCTCCTGTCCATCTGCTGAGTCTTCTGGGACATCTTCGGGGACGGTGCCACGTTTGCTCTGTCCCAGGGGGATTCTCAGATCCCTCAGGAGGAGTGGGGCCCTTTAGCCTTCAGCACACCCAGCGCTGCCTCCTGCTAAGGTAGAGACTTAGAAGGTTGCTCTTGAAAGGCTCTGGCTGTCAGAGGCTGGAGGTGTATAGACTGGGACTGCAGCGGGAAGGCCCTGAGGGGCCGTGGCTCTGATGCTCCTGCTGGTCATGTCCCCACTGACTCCCGGTCTTCTGTGTTGCAGTATGAAGAGGATGAACTGAGCTGCGAGATGCTGGCCTTGGCCACCCCGCAATCTGCCGCAGATAGCCCCTTGGAGGCAGGGTGAGGTCTCCCCACCCTGAGCTCTGGGCATGATTAGCCTTGTGGGGGCATTTCCTCTGCATGTGTTAGACTCTGTTTTGTCATCCTGGACTTGAGTTGCTAAGATAGAGGCTGAGAAGACTAGGGTGGTGGTGGAAGGAGCGTTTCCTTGGAAAGCATAGATTCTGGGACCAGAAACTTATGAGGATGTCCCTGAAGGGTTCCTCCTTGTTTCCCAAAAGCCCATCTGTTGCTCCAGTCGCTGCAGAGATCCCTGACAAACAGACTGTAGATGGTGGATTCCCCCAGGTCCGGCCAGAGGGTTCTGACTCCGAGCTTGACAGGTAGGGCAGAGATCTCTGGGAAGGCACTGAGGCCCATGGCAGTCCCATGCTGTTGGCAGAGCCCCCGAGGTGAACTCAAGGGCTGGTGGGCCTGTCTTGAGGTGCTAGGTCAGCCTACAGTGCCGTGCTGGCTGTGAGCTCTCCCCAGTTTTTTTTCCAATATGAAAACCAACATGGAGTGGCTCAGCTTCATTGCAGCCTTAGTCTGTCAGTTGTTCCTGAAGCTTTAGGGACTGGGAGATGGATTTTGGTGACTCGGGAGCTTGTTCTAATTGTAGAGGGCGTCCAGCCTCAGCTCTCAGGAGCTCCCTCCCTGCCTGTTGTCTGCTCCTGGCTGACCAGCAGGCTCCTCATGTCTGTGCTCCATAGCGATGATGAACTTGTCCCCTATGACATGTCGGGGGACCAAGAGCTGAAGAGCAGCAAGGTGCCCAAGTATGTCCGGGACTGTGTCGAAGGTGAGCCTTTCCAAATGTCGTGAGGCCTCAGCCCTGAGCACGTATCCCCCACCCCACACCCTCCTGGGGGGTGGCTGGGCCATGGGATCTGTTCATATTCTGGGGGTTCACTTGCCTTCTGCTCAGGGCTCAGACCTGGCTGCTGGTTCTGTGGTCAGAGTCAGGGCCTAGGAATGATGGAGGCCTATCTGGGTTCTGTGCAGCCCTGACCTCATCCGAGGACTGGGAGTACTGGGAGGCAGCCCTGCGGGCCCTTGAGGGGCTGGTCTTCAGGAGCCCGGCTGCCACACGGGAGGTGAGTAGGTAGAGGGGCTTGGTTGCCAGGGTCATGGGAGGTAGGCACTGTCCTGGGAGGAACATAGGCCATGAAGGAACCTGGTCTGGCTTGTGTTATGCTTTGGTGGCTCTGTGTCGCCCTAGGAGGCTTGTGTCTGGGGTCTCTACTGTGATGGGAGGTGGAAGACACAGTCCCAGGCTCTCTGAGATGTGTCCCTTCCATTGTAAGGAAAACCAAGGACAGCAGGGGGCCTGGGGCAGGTCTGGGGGCTGAAGGCGCCCTGACTACCTGACCACTATGTGCAGGTGAGCGTGGAGCTGGCCAAGGTGCTCTTGCACCTGGATGAGAAGACAAGTGTGGTGGGATTCGAGGGGCTACGCCAGAGAGCCCTGGTGGCTGTCACAGTAACAGACCCAGCCCGGGTGAGTCCCAGTGGCTATGGGGTGCCAAGGTCAAGCCCCTTGGGTTGTGTCTGTATTGGGGCCCTACCTCCAGGGCTGTTACTCATAGTGACCTCTCATCTGCCTGGATTAGGTGGCAGAGTATCTAACCTCACAGTTCTATGCTGTCAACTACAGCCTCCGGCAGCGCATGGACATCCTGGACGTGAGTGACCTGGGATCCCTGTCCTACTTGTGAGGCCCAAGCTGCCCCAGTGGGGAAGGCGCCAGGCCTGGTGCAAAGCCAGGGAGCAGGTGTTTGCTAAAACCTGTGTGGGCAGGATCAGAGGCCTCCTGAATACATTGTCACTGGGACCAGCATCTGTCTGATAAAAAGGAAGGAAATTCTGACACCTGCTATAGTGCCGATGAGTCTGGAGGATGTTACACTAAGTGAAATAAGCCAGACACAGAAAAACAAATAGTGTATGATCCCACTTACATGAGGTTCTTAGAGGAGTTAAAATCTTAGAGACAGAGTAGGATGGTGGTGCTACGGGCTGGGGCAGGGGATGGGGAGTTAGTGTTTAATGAGGACAGAGGTTCATTTTGGGAAGTGAAGATGTTCTGGTGGTGGATGGTGGTGATGGTTGTACAACAATGTGCATGTACTTAATAATGCCACTGAACTGTTTAGCAATGCTTAAGATGGTCCATGTTATGTGTATTGTACTAGATTACAGCAAAGACCAAGACAACAAAAATTCACCATTTTAGTGTTTGCAACTCGGTGGGGTACATTCACAGTGTTGTGTGACCATCACATCCGTCTACTTTGAGAAAATCTTGCTCCACTCTCAGAAGACAGCCTGCGAGCACACATACACCCTCCCCAAGCCCCTGGAGCCACCAGCCCATCCTGTTCTCTGTGGATTTGCCTGTTCTGGATACTTGCTATAAGGAATGTCATACTTGTGGCCCCTAGGTCTGGCTTCTTTTACTGTGTGGTTTCAGCGCCCACCCACTGGTAGCCTTCATTACCTTTTCCTGTGAGGCAGGTGGCAGGATTGGATGAGCTTTGGGAAGAGAAGTGGCCCGAGCAGGGGGAGTGAGGTGCTGGCTGGTCACCAGGAAGCATGCACACCTTTCCCTCCTGTCCCCCAACAAAGCGAAGTGCTACTGAGACACTTGGCACTGACTACATGGTTCCCTGAATCTCCCCTTCAAAGACAGCAAGAGCTGCTGGCGCTGATGGGGCAATTCATTTACCTTAAACTAGAAAATGTTATTTCCCAGAGTGATGGCGGCTGCCCTGGGTCTTTCTCTCCTCTAGGTCCTGACTCTGGCAGCCCAGGAGCTGTCTCGGCCTGGGCGCTTCAGGAAGGCTCCCCAGTGTGGCTCCCTGGGCCCCACCTGCCAGCCCAGCTGTGCTGTGGCTCCTACCTGGCGAGCAGTGGTGGACGAGAGGATCCGAAAGAAGACCTGGCGCTTCTCAAAGGTCAGCCAGGACTCGGGCCAGGTCCTCCTGTGAAGGGAGTTTTTGGCACAAACTGAGTAACATGACATGCTATAGGGCATCTCACTGAACTGGTTCTAAGATGTGACTGCAGAATTAGGTGTGAAAAAAAGCCCCAAGAGTTCTTGTCAACAGCAGATGACCTGGTATGGGCTGTGTTGTCAGGGTTCCTGCCTAGGCTGGGACTGATCTTGTCCCCCCGTCCTCCTGGGACATTTGACCATGTCCGGAGACATTCTTGGTTGTCATGGGGATGGGTGCCAGTAGCAGCTGGTGGGGTCCAGGGAGACTGCTTACCCTCCGTGGCGCATAGGACGGCCCTCCGTGAGAAAGCCCTTCACGGGGGAAGGAAAGCTGTGCTCCGTGCCCAGCGTAGCGTCTCATGAGCACTGTGTTTGGCAGGGCTCTCCGAGGCAGGGACCGGCTGGCAGCCCCAACGAATTCAACTCAGTGGCTGGCTACTTCTTCTTCCCCCTCATTCGGGGTTTTGACAGGTAAGTGGGAAGCCTACAATTTGGAGAATATGAGCCCTGGATACCTCCAGGACAGGAGGCTTCCCAGGGTGGGGTCTGAGGTGGGGCTTTGCGCAGCAGCAGGATCACGACTTCAACCATGGTTGTTCATGGCTTCAATTAAATGATGTGGTAAGGGTATTAGGTGTCACATTTTCTGTCATCAGTGTCAGGTTTGTGGTGGGGCCAGAGTCTTGCTTTGGTGCCTTGATGCTGCAAGTGCTCTCCTACCTCTCCTTTGCCTTTTGCCTCCTTGTCCAGCCTCAGCCTGAGTGGGCTATTGACATCTCCTTGGCCACTGCCACACAGGGTGTGATGTTCTGGTGATGGTGGGGAGGGCCAGGGACTGGAGCCCTTCCCTTTGGAGGCAAGGCTGGGGGCTGCCACTTTTGCTGTGCACGCCACGGCCCCTCCTTCCTGACTCAGGCCCTGGCTTGTGCCAGGCAGCCTTGCAAAGTGACTGGGTGTCTGTCTAATACCTTCTCCTATGACTCTGGGTGCCACATGGGGATAGGCAGTGAAGAGCAGCATCTGGGAGTAGGGATGTCTATTGGGGGCCCAGGAGTTGGCTGAGTGCCAGACCTGCGCCATTTGCCTGATTCTGTTTTATAGGCCCCTGGTGACCTTTGACCTTTTGGGAGATGACCAATTGGTTCTTGGGAAACTGGTCCACACCTTAGGGGTTCTGATGTACCTGGCTGTGAATACCAAGGTGAGCTGGGAGATGGCAGCTGATGGCCCCCACCTCGCGTGGAGTGTGCACCAGTAGTTTGTCCTTCCTATAGTCCTCACCTTGGCCCTGGAGACAGGACTGTTTGGACCTGAGGAAAGTGTCCAAGGTGCGGCCTCCTGGGTGCCAGGACTCCTGCCCACTGGCCTCTGTTGTTTCAGGTGGCTGTGCCAATGGGCAACGCTCTGCTGGAGTTCGTGTGGGCCCTTCGCTTCCATGGAGACACGTGAGTGGCCAGTGGACCAAGGGCAGTGGTCCCACATGAACACAGTGCAGGGGAGGTGGGGTCTGAATCCTGGAAAGTGGATATGGGAGGCTGGTGGTGGCTGCCAGGAACGGCTGGGAGGCAGCCTGGCCTGGCACTAAGAAGGAAGGGGCTAGGCAGGGCCAGGCATGCTTTTGTTGCCACTGTGGCTGCTGGACTTAGAGGAAAATCAGGGTCTCCCTGGGTAGGCTATGGCTCTTCAAGGCTTAGCCCTCCACCTTGCTCAGCAGCTATGTGCGCCGGGGATTGCTGTTCGCCGTCTCCTCTGTTCTCCTCAGCGTGCCGGCTGAGCGACTGTTGGCAGGCCTGTCTGATGAGCTGCTGGAGGCCCGGTCATGGCTGGCAGGTGAGCACCTGGCCTCAGGCTGCAGTAGCAGGGTGGGTGGGAGGCTGATGCAGACTGGAGGGTTCTAGTGGCTCTCACGGGACATGGGACTTCGTGGAGGTTCCTAGAGCTGAGCCAGTCCCAGTCCATGGTCCGGTGTGAGTGGTGCCCCTCCTTGTCTGCACACTTAAGTGTCCCTGGTGTGGGGATAGGAGTGTGGCTATTGTTGGCGTCACTTTGAGGAGTCCTGTGGAGGGACCTGACAGAAGGTGCCCTGATATGGGAGATGGCATCTATATTCACGCTGGAAAATTCCAGCTGTTCAGAAACGTTACAAGACTCATAAAAGTGAACGCTGTACCCTCACTACATTCACTAATTATTAACATTTTGCCATATTTTGTCTCCATCTCCCTCACCTACATGTTCTTTTAAAAAAGTCTGTTGTGAGCAGTATACCCTCCTAGCTGTAACTGCCCTGAGAGCCACCATACCCACTTCTACCCTTAGGGCTCATGGCTGGGACTGGACTGTTTAATCTGTGGCCACACTTGCAGGTCCAGTGGCGCAGCGATGGCCTCTTTTTTCCTTTCTGCTAGATCCTGGGTCCAGCCAAGGACCCTGAGGTGTCCTGTGTCCCTAGCTCCTCCAGTCCACTGGTCCCCAGTGTCTTTTGTCCTGTTGGTTGGTGCACAGAGTTACCCCCGTGTGGGTTTCTCTGATTACATCTCGTTACATGTGTCAGGACGGTTCTGGGCAATGCTGGGTCTTCCTCAGGGTTGCAGGTGTGGGGCATCCAGTGTCCCTCATCCCAGGATGGGCTCCATTGTTCCGGGGTATAGGCTCCTTTCCTGAGGTGACAGCTGCAACTCTGGAGTAACTCTTTGGAGGGATGTGTTGACTCCTCCCAGCTGCCTTCCCACCACAAGCCCCAGTGGAGAGAGCGTCGCTCTTGTGCAAGGACACAGTAAAGAGCCCTTTGCTGGCATCTAAGGTGCTGCTCTCACCAGGGACCTCAGCAAGAGGATTCTGGTACCACAGGCCATGCCAGGCCCCTGTGGGGGCTCCTTCAGTAAGACTTAAATGAAACAAATTGAAGAGGGCTGGCCTGCGCAGCACCACGGAATGCTGCCTGTGTTCTTTTTATTTTCATCTTTGGCAGATGTGGCTGAGAAGGACCCGGACGAGGATTGCAGGATGCTGGCCGTGAAGGCGCTGCTGCTTCTGGAGAAACTCAAAGACAAGCTCCTTCCACTGTCTTCTCCTTAGTCCTTGCTGCCACTTCTGCCCGAAGAAGTGAAGGGAGGGCCGAGCACAAGGCCTGAGGAGCCAGGCTGACCTGTGGGCGTGTGGTGCAGCCACTTGTGGGGTGGGCTGTCCACCCGGTACTGAGTGCAAGAAGGAAGGCCCATGCTGCTGCTTATAGGCCAGAAGGTCTGAGTGCTCAACTGGAAGTCCACACCAGGGCCTCTGGGTACTGCCCCCAACAGCAGAGCACTCTGAACACTGCAGTGGGGGGTCCCGAGGAGGGATACGGGAGGCTCTGTGGGCAGCTGTAGGGGAGGAGGGGGAGGGCATTGCTGCTTAGGGCCTGGATGTGTGCTGCAGAGGGAGCTGCCAAGATGGGCAGAGCAGTGGGCTGCTGGGTCCCTGTGGGCTTAGTATTGTGTCCTCAACCCCTTTCCTCACCTAAAGGCAGGTGATGTTAAACAAGTTTTAAAAAGTAAGAATAAAAAGGAGCTACAGGAGCTCAAACCCATGGTTTGTGGTTCTCGCTGCCCAGGCAGGGACCTCAGTGCGTAGACAAGCCCTCCAGAGGGGAAATGTGAAAACATGGGGTAGGACAGGGCAGGAAGGGGACACAGTCTTCTGAGGAAATAAACTTTATTAGGAGTTTCAGCCGCTGATGGGTGGCACCCGCGGTCACACTCCCCTCTCTAGGGGTTGGTACCAGCTCCTCCCTCAAAGTGGGGGGTGGTGACAGGGCACAGGCTGCCTCACAGAAAGAACCCACCACTGGCCGCTCTGGTATGTCCTCAGGAATGACCCTGTGGCCAGGAATGGTTCCTGCTGAAAAGTCAGATATATGTCAAGCAACCTACTTGGGTGCTGAGATGAGGGCACAGTGAATATACTGACATCCTCAGTTTGTGAAGTTCTAGAAATTTCTTAGGATTTACAGTCTCTACTTGGAGAAAGCCATGGGGAAAACGAACCAACTCCCTTAATAGTAAACGGGCTACACCAAAACTCCACAGCAGGATTGCAGAAGGGATGGCTTAAAAACGCACACTCCCCTTTGAAGCAGACCAACCTGTGCCCTGGGCTCTACAGCTATGTACTCAAATCACAAAAGTTCATTTTTTCCAAAATGGAAGTCATGCTCTTGATAACTAGAAAGTTCCAGAAGAGCTTTCCCAGCAGCCTGCCCTCAGGGGTCAGTCTCGACCTCCTCCATCACCTCCTCAGGATCCTCCATGCTGTTGTGGTGGGTCCACTCGGGCACAACATGTGCTAGAGGGATGCCCAGGCCCTGGTGCACAGCGTCCACAGTCTGCTGGTTCACATAGTAGGATACCTTGGCGGCGGGAAGCCTTCTCCGCATCTCTTCCAGATACTTGTAGGCCTGCATGACACAGAACAGCCATTACCGGGTTAGCTCACATCAGAACCAAGGGCCTATGCCCTTCACTGCATGATATCCTGAACACCTGTCCCTGGAGGGCAGAGGAAAGCCGTCCCACTTCTGAAGTGAGGGACTTGGGTGCAATCTGGGACTTCTCAGCATTTCCAAGGGTGGTGGTGTCTGAGACAGCCCAGCTCAGGCTCTGGTGGTCAGTTCTGTGAGCTGTGATCAGCAGTACCAGCAGAGTAGGTATATCCAGCTTCCCAGGAAGCCCTGTGAGCAAGCAGGCCATGTATGAGAACTCATGTTTTGGGACCATGCTCTTTAGGATCTAGATGTACACAGGGAGACCCCCAAAGGTAGGGCAGGTTCACATCTCCATCTTTCATGCACTCTGGGGCATATGCTTGTCTGGTTGGAAGGCAGGCAGCAATATGTACATGGTTTGTCTTATTTTGATCAAGCATCCAATGTATCCCAGTTAATTAGGCCTATGATTAATTTGAATCTCTTCTATGTATGGTCCTTGATCTGAGACTGGTAAACTATGGAATTTGTCGGGGTTTTCTTGTGGAACTTCCTCTGATCCTGCCAGTGGAAGTATGTGGGAGAGTATGGGGGGATGTCACACACAGCAGCATGGGGGTGTGGTGGTGGTGGGGGTTGGAGGCAGAACCAGCATGCTTACATCTGCTATGCCAGCTACACCTGCCCATATCTGCTGGTAACTACTCTCACCTGTTTATACCTGCCCATACCTACTATGCCTGCCCACACCTGCCTGTATCTGCCCATATCTGCTATACCAGCCTCTACCTGCCACACCGTGCCTGTGCCTGCTAACATTTGCTATACCCACTCACCCACAGGGAGGGTCACAGATAAGCATGAGGGGGAAGGAACAGGGTCTCAGGTGGCTTCTAAGCTTACCTGTAGGTACATTTTATATCAATTCACGATGTGACCAAAAGTTCTAGCTTTTAATTTTTCTTTATAAGATCAGGCTTTAAACAAGGGTCCAGACAACAAAAAATTTGCTGCAATACTTAAAATGTGATCTTTCTGTTAATTTTGAGGATACAGTGGTCTGAGCATCTCCATAGTCCACTTTTGTCCCCATTATACTTTTTCCTCTTGGTTGAGATTAGATTTAGAGTTGTTTTCTCCCAACAAAAACATGAGTGAATGGACATGGTCGGGGCAAAGGAAGTAAGTGCTTAGATCAGGAAATCTGGGTTTCATGGTGCTGACCTTTCACATCAGGGGTAGCTGCTGCTGAATTCTGGAAATTTCCTGTGAATTCTGGAAACCTTGGCCTACTGAGGCTGGCAGAGTTTACTAGCAACAATTCTGAAACTAACTTGTCAATACTCAGTCTGTGAGTGCTCAGGAAGGGGAACCGAGAGAGATTCCTTGGGGTCACTGGATTCTCACCAGGAACTATTTGCTGGTTAAGTCAGCTGCTGGTTGAGGAAGATGCTGCAGGTGGAGCGTGTATGTGGGTTTGGTAAAGTCTATGTGACACCCTTTGGAATACAAAGGAAAAATGCAGCCAAGTAGAATTCTTATGTTGGTAAGTAGAGGATTATGATTAAAAGAATGAGGGGAGAAGCTTCTTGTAATGGCAGAGTAATTAATATTAGATCAACCCTTCCAGACACAATGATAATGGGGCAAAATATAAAAGGCACTGGAAAGCAACCACGGGCAGGAAGGTGGGAGGCAGCTGACATTTGGCAAGGAGGGAGGAGCACCAGAGGTGAGTTTCCATCTGATTGTAACTATTGTCACATGGGAGGCCCCAGTCAGGGCTACTGTGAGGAGCTAAAAGACACATAGAAACCCACACCCTTAATGGCTTAAAAAACCAGAATCAGAATTGGGGTCAACCATAACAGGTGGAACATGAGGAAATACTGTAAAAGAGAGAGTCATCAAGGGAGAGTTCAAATTCTGATTGTGAACTCTGCCCTGATCTCTGGTGGACCCTACACTCTTCATGTGGTGGGGACAGGGGCAGACTCCAAGGAGCTGCACTAAAGCTTAAGTATTTAGCAGAGATTCTAGCAGCTGCCTGCCATGAGGGATATAGACTCTGAGCTGAGTGAAAATGATTACAGAAAAGAAGAAAGGAAGGAAAGGAGGGAGGAAGGGAGCGGGGGTGAGGGAGAAAGGGAGGAGTAGAGGGAAGAAGGAATGGGAAAGAAATAGTAATACTCTTTGGAGGAACATAACGGAATCCAGCAACGCTTATTGGATAACACTGTATGTCCAAAATACAACAAACAAACACATAAAAATTGCTAGACATAAGAAGAAGCAGGAAAACCTGACCTATACTCAAAAAACAAATAATGGTCCTGGCCAGGTATCTCAGTAGGTTAGCGTGTCATCCTGATACGACAAGGCTGCAGGTTTGATTCCCAGTCAGGGCACATAAAGAATCAACAAATAGGTGTATAAATAAGTGGAACAACAAATCAGTTTTTCTCTCTCTCAAACAAACAAACAAAAACAAATAATGGAGACCAACTCGACATGATCCAGATATTGGAGTTATCAGCAAAGACTTCAGAGCAGCAATTATAACTATGCTCAAGTGTATAAAGGAAAATTGTTTTTAATGAATGAACAAATAGTAAAGAAAGAAAAATAGACTAAGTTTAAATTTTAGAACTAAAAAAACAAACTCTAAAATAAAAAGTTTGCTGAAGAGGTAAGCAGCAGATTGAAGACAGCTGAAAAAAGCCAGTGTATCTGAAGATAAATCAATATGTTACCTAATTCAGATGACAGAGGAAAAAGATCTAAAACAATGAATAGTCATTACAAGTGTGTGTCCACATGTATAAAAAGGCCTAACATTTAACTTAAGCCCCAGAAAGAGAACATAAGGCAGAAGAAAATATATGAAGGAAGAAAATTACAAATTTTCCCAAATTTGGTAAAAGATGTACATTTACATATCCAAGAAGCTCAGTAACAATACAATGAAAATGTCTATGGACATCATCAAACAGCTGAGAACCAAATATAAAGAGAACCAGAGAGAGGGAGGAAGTGAGAGACAGAGAGCATGCATTCTTCAGAGACCTTGAGAGGGTTCTATCTGAGTCTTCATCTGAGTAATAACCAGAGCATGTATGTGAGCAAAGCACCCAAGGCCAGGGAAAGACCACCAGGAAGGAGCAGTTGGAACAATCCCTGAGCTGAACCACACAGGCCAGGAGTAAGCAGTTCACGCTCTGTGAGCCAGGGCAGGAAGACCTGCCAACACATTAGACACTGAGAATGTTCTCAGAAGGGCACTGCCTAGCTAGTAGAGTGAAATTGACCCGAGACTCAAGGCTGTTCTGGACCTACCAGACAAAGATAAAATATAGCTGCAAAAGGATTAAATTGTTTCCAAGTAATTTACCCTTATCTCAGAACAAACCTCAACACAATTTAAAAGAATACAGACACACACACACCCACAAAGACTCCATCACTCAACAACCTAAAAAGGTCTGGAATCCAATATAAAATGACAAAGCATGCAAAGAATCAGGAAAATATGAACCATAATAACGAATCAATCAATAGACAGATCCAGAGTTGACACAGAAGACAAGGATTTTACAGTAGCTTTTATAAATATACTTCATATGCTTAGGAAGGCAGAGGAAAGGATAAGCATAATAAAGACAGACACGGAAGACAAAGGGAAAAGAACCAATCAGACTCCCAGGGTGGAAATTATGTCAGATGTAAAACACAGGTGGAAGATCAGAAAAGGAAGACTGGTGAACTGGAAGCAATAGCAAAAGCAACTGCCCAAAATGAGAAACAGAAAAAATTCCAGAAAAAAAAAAGAGAGAAGAAATTCATTTGATCCAGGCAACAATATATAAAGTAACTGGAGTTTCAGAAAGAGAGGAGAAATGATTACAAGGGAACTTCCTTCAGACTGAGAGAAAACACTGGCGGATCATATGTCTGATCAAGGAAATGTATTTAGAACATATAAAGACCGTCGTCGGCAGCCGTCCGTCTCGAGAGACGATGGTGTAGCTTCTTCAGAGTCTATCTGCACCGCCAAGAATGGCTGTGCAGTCCGACTCGGGAGTGACATGGTATCTGTCTCCTCCCGTGTTGAATCGACATCTTGCGATGACGCTGAAGCTACAGAGCCTGGGCAGGGTAATATGGAGGGTCTGCTGTTGCCCATGCAGCAGACCCCCCCTCTCTTCGCAGCTGAAGGGTCCAAGGGAAAGACGGAGTCGATACAGCTTGGGTTCAGGTGCGCCGCAGGAGTTGCCGGTGTTGACTACAACGTCAAACCGCCTTAGGGACTCCGGCTCCGGATTTTCTGTCGGGGTTTACTCCCTTAGCCTTTCCCCTGAAGAGGTATGCCGCAAGGCAGCGGAGGTTTTTTGGAGTCAGAGTTTTCCTTCTCTGATGTACCCTGACTGGAAGATCGAACCAGCGACACTTAGCTCGCAGGCCGACGCTCAATCCACTGAGCTAAACCAGCCAGGGCTAACATATAAAGACCACAATTAACAATAAGAAGACAAACACCCAGTAAAATGATGGTAAGGGATTTGAGCACTCATAGGAGATGTTCCAACAGTCATTAATTATTAGTCATTGAGAAAGTGGACATTAGCCCTGACCAGTGTTGCTCAGTTGGTTGGAGCATTGTCCCACAGAGTGAAAAGTTGACAGTTCGATTCCCTGTCAGGGCACATGCCTGGGTTGCAGGTTCAGCCCTCATTGGGGCAATCAATCAGTGTTTCTCTCTCACAATGATGTTTATCTCCCTCTCTTTCTCCCTCCATTCCCCACTCTCAAACAGAAATAAATAAATAGATAGATAAATAAATAAATAAATAAAATCTTAAGAAACAACAAAAAAGAAAGTGGACATTAAAATCACAATGAGATACCATTATTCACCCACCAGGATGGCTGAAATAACAGCGACTGATTGTATCAAATATTGGTGAAGATGAGGAAACACACTAAGCACTGTGGGTTGTGAGCTAAATTTGTTACTTACATGGAAGACCATTTTTATTTGTAAAAATGACTAAAAGGTAAACTATGGTTATTCAGAATTGGACATGTGGCAGACTGTCTCACAAATGAACAAAATATTTTTGCTAAGGATAAAATTTAAGCTTTCAAACAAAAGTTAGAATTTCAGAAACATTAGGCACTGGCCACTATGAGCTGGACATCTTCACAATACTTAAAGATTTTTCTTCTGATGAGATTGGTGGTGATGCTAGCAGATGAGATTAAAAAAAAAAAATATATATATATATAATGAAATGTGTTAATGTTTGCATAACTCAGTGAGCCAAGGTTTTGTAAATGAAAACCATGTTTGTGTAAAAGATCCAAGATAGACTAATGGGTTAAATGTAGCAGAGAACAAAAAGTACACTGGTAGGGCCCTGGCTGGTGTGGCTCAGTGGATTGAGCACCAGCCTCGAAACCAACAAATTGCCGGTTTGATTCCAAGTCAGGGCACACACCTGGGTTGTGGGCTAGGTCCCTAGTTGTGGGCCAGTTCCCCAGTTGTGGGCGCACAAGAGGCAACCACATATTGACGTTTCTCTCCCTCCCTTCCCCTCTCTCTAAAAATAAATCAATAAAATCCTTTTTGAAAAGTAAACTTGTAGGGTTCCAGATTTCTCACTGCAGCTGACTTTTATGAAACAGCACTTGTTGGTGTAGTATCAAAGACAATGTACAAATATCTAAGAAGGCTTTCAAATACCCCTCCCATTCTTACCTACATATTGGTGTGAGGCTCGATTTTCTTTATATATTTCAACTAAAACGACCTATTATACCAAATTGAATGGAGAAGCAGAAGTTGAGGAGCCAATTGTTTTCTACTGTCAGACATTAAAGAGATTTGCAAAAATGTAAAACAATGCTGCTTTTATTACTAATCTTATTTGTTTTGGAAAATGTAGTTACTTTTAATGAAAATATTATTTATGTTAAGATATAGTGGGTTATTTTATTTTTAAGTGAATTAACAAATATTTTGCAAATTTATTAATTTTTTTGTCTAATACAATAAATATTGGTAGATATAACCTACATAAATAGGGTCCTCAATAGCTTTCCCAGGGTAAAGGGGTCCTGAGACCAAAATGTTTGAGAACCAGTCTATTAAACTAAATTATCAGAAACCTTTCACAAAGAAAGCTCCAAGCCCAGGTAGGTTTATTTATGCATTCTATCAAACAGTTAAGGAAGAAATGACACCAGTCTTATATAGTCTTTCAGGAAGTACAGGAGATAGGTACACTTCCCAGTGTGTTTGATAAGACTAAGATAACGCTAACACGAACCATGAAAAAGATATTACAAAAAAGAAAGAAAAGCTTGGTAGTTTCTTAGAAAGTTAAACATACACTCACCCTCTTAACCTAACAATTTGACGCCCAGGTGTCTTCACCTGTTAGCAATCTAAGGGGTGAAGGGGCAGGATGTCTGCACTTCTCAAACTGGCTCCAAAAAATACCCATTTCATGTATACAATAGAAATTTAAAAACATACATGCAGACTAAATAAATAAATATGGAGAAATGGGAGAACTGGACTGGTACATGCAAAAAAATGAAACTCGACTACCAACTTACACCATACACCGAAATAAATTCAAAATAGATAGAGGACTAAAATTTAAGTTGTGATACCGTAAGAAGTCCTAGTGGAAAACAGGCAGTAAAATTTCAGATATCCCACATAGCAATATTCTTGCCGATATATTTCCTAAGGCAAGGAAAATAAGGGAAAAACAACAACGAATGGGGCTACGTTAAATTAAAAAGTTTCTGCTCAGCTAAAGAAACCAACATCAAGATGAAAAGGGAATTTGACCATATGGGAGGAGATATTTGCCAATGATACCTTAGACAAGGGTTTGATCTCCAAAATATATTAAAAACTCATATGACTCAACACTAGGAAGACAGACAACCCAATTAAAAAATGGGCAAAAGACCTGAATAGACACCTCTCCAAGGAAGCCATACACATGGTCCATAGACATATGAAAAAATGCCCAACATCACTAGCCATCAGAGAGATGCAAATTATAACCACAATAAGGTGTCACCTCACCCCTGTCAGAATGGCTAATATTAATAAAATGACAAACAACAAATGCTGACGAGGATGTGGAGAAAAGGGAACCCTAGTGCATTTTAGTGGGAATGCAGACTGGTGCAGCCACTGTAGAAAACAGTATGGAATTTACTCAAAAAATTATAAATGGAACCACCTTTTATGATCCAGCAATCCCACTGCTGGGATTATACTCTAAGAATCCTGAAACACCAATTCAGAAGAACCTATGCCCCCCTATGTTCATAGCAGCGCTATTTACAATAGCCAAATGTTGGAAATAGCCCAACTGTCCATCAATAGATGAGTGGATCAAAACACTGCAGTACATTTACACAATGTAATACTATGTAGCAGAAAGAAGGAACTCCTACCCTTTGCAACAGCATGGATAGAACTGGAGAGTATTATGTTAAGTTGAATAAGCAATAGGTGAAAGACAAATACCATATGACTTCACTTATAACTGGAAGTTAATGAACAAAGTAAACTAACAAGAAAAATAGAACCAGAAACATGGAACATGGAACAGCTATAGGAGGGGAGGAGGGAGGGAGGGAGGAATGGTGGAAGGAAGGCGGAGGGACTAGTCAAAAAACATGTATGAGTGACTAATGGACATGGACAACGGAGAGGGGATTGACTGTGGGTGAGAGGGGTGGGCTGGGTAGAGGGGGGCAGAAGGGAAAAAATTGGGACAGCTGTAATAAACAATAAAAAAGAAAAAGAGGCAATAAATAAATAAATATGGCAAAAATGTTAAAAACTGGTGAATCTAGTAAAGGATACACTTGGGTTCTATTATTCTTGTAACTTCTCAGTTTAAAATTGTTTCAAAATAAAAAAGGCTAAAAAAATAAAAAACAAAAACAGGAGAGGCGCCTCCTCCACAGTGAGCTCCCCACTTCTGTGGGCTGAAGGTGGGGCTGCTACATGCAGGTCCCAACCCTGGGAAGCAAAGCCACTCAGTATCCTGAACCCTCACCATCTGGAACTCCTCCATCCGCAGGTAGTGCTCCACCAGGAAGCCACAGACGTCCCCAACGCGAACGGTGCTGTCCAGGACTGGCTCCTCTAGAAGCAGCTCGCACTGCTTGACTGATTCCTTGGGGTCCTCGCTGTACATCCTGCCGTGAGCAGAGAGACAGCCTGAGCCTGAACCCAGGACATGGGCTTGGGTGTCAGAGGCCAGAGCAGACCCTCTGCCCCAAGAAAGAGGTCACAGGAACCAAAGGCCAAATCTTTTGTGAAGATAATTCCCATGAATTGAAATGATTCATGAGTGAGTTAATTCATAAGTTCTCTTATTCATTTAACGAAAATTTACTGCCTGCTCAGAGTGCCGGTACTGCACTACAGCAAACGTTTGTCAATCCTAGTCCCTGTCCAAAAAACAGTCTAGAGCAGGGGGCCAACGAGGTTGGGCAGGGGGTTGGTGTGAACAAAGACCTGTGCAATAACACGCTTGATGTTTGTTGAAGAGCAGCAAGTGGTATGTGAGTGAGGGCAGGACCACAAGGGCCTTCCCAGAGCAGGACTTGGCTCGGAGCAGTTGGCTGGAGCCTCTGGGGCTCAGCCCCCACTTCAAGAGGACCAGCTGGCCTGGTCCTGTCAAGCCCTGACTTGGCCACTCCAGGCAGACTGCCCTATGGCCTCACGAGTCCTTGCCACTCTGTCCACAATGCCCTGCCTGGCTGCTTGGTCCTTGCTGCCCAAGTGCCTCCCTTCTCCCTCCTGTATCCAGGCTTAGTAGGTATTCCAGAACTTGCACATCTGAGTGGGAGTGCCCTTTTTATTATTTTTTAAATTGCATTTTCTTCTATTACCATTTAGTCCCCTTATAAAAGTGCCTTTTAAAGAGTCTCACTTTGCACAACAGTGATCAAAATATGTTTGGAACTCTTCTTTCAAAAGTCTGTTCTCAGATAAGAAAATGCTTTCATTGGTTTAGGCAGAAGCAGGGCTGCTGCCTACACAGTGGGCTCTTGGAAAAGCTGGATGATTGCCAATAAATAAAAACTGATGTCATGTACAAATTAAGATTTGTGGCCTCACCTAAATGCAGAGAATGTGCTGCCCGAGCCTCCTTCCCACAGGCCCTGAGCTGCCTCCACAGGAGGAGCATGTGTCTCATCACCACAGTCCCCGCCACCTCTGGGGTACAACGGCCCCTTCATTGGAACCATCCTGCTCAACCCCTGCACACACATGAGCAAGTCCCAGGCTTCCGTCAGACACCCTCTTTGGACCCAAATCTGCCATTCTTTCCTGTCCCCTATTCAGATTTCTCTCTCAGTGGTCACTGGTTGTTTCTGGAACAACTTCCCAAGAATGTGCCCAGGTTCTAAGGGGACCCCCCACCACCACAAGGAGCTCAGACATGAATGAAGCAACATCACCACCCCTCATGTTCCTGTCCAGGTGTCCAGGGAGTTCCTTTGAAGAATATTCACTGGAAATGGAACCTGGGTTTGATCCCTGGCAGTGGACGGGGAGCCAGAGAATAACAAGGCACAAGCAAGGGCCTTGGGTTGGGGCTGCTCCACAAGACTCCCTTGGGCCCAAGGCACAGCGCACCCAGCTTCCCACCCTCATGTGGGAACACACCTGCGGGCCTGAATGAATCGCTTCACCAGTGTCATCTTGCTCTGAAGTTGTGCCAGCTTGGTCTCCTGGTCCAAGGGGCTCTTGGCCTTGGCCTTGGAGAGACACTTGTAGGCCTCAGTTAGTGCCCCATGGGCTTTGTCATAGTTTTGGTATTCACTGATCTCCACCTGAGCAGATGAGACTATCAGGACCCATGTGGGCCAATGATCCTCCCCGGGGCCCCCAGAACTACAAAAAGGGGCTGTACCTGAGCACAGGCATCGTAAAAACCAGCCAGCAGGTCCAGGGCCCGCCCCTTGGTGTAGAAGCTGATGATGTTCTTCATGGTCTCAGGCTCCTTCCGCCAGTCCAGGGACTGTAGGTAGTTGGCCGCCATGATGTAGATTTCCTTTTGCCTTGAGACACCCGCAAAGAACACAATTTTCTCTGTGTCTCCAGACTTGAGCAGCGCTCTCATGGCCTGGATGGAGGAGCCAGGGCCAGGCTAGAAGCTCTAGGAGCATGCCATGTCCCTGCCCCACTAGAGCCGACGTGCCTGCTGGGTCTCGGGCAGGAGCGAGCTCAGGGCTCATGGTTCCCTCAGGCGCCCTTCAGAACCCAGGCTGGGAAAGCGCAGCCCTATTGGGTTAAACTCAGGCCGAAAGGAAGACCACGCCCTGGCACGAGTTCCTGATGGGCGGGGCACGTGACTGCACAGGCCTCCTCACCTTGAGTTTGTTCCCGGCCTGTGTGTACTTCTTAGTCGCCAAATGGTAGTTGCCCTGGCGCACACAGCAGTTGGCAATCTGTTCCAGCAGCTCGCGCCGTGACTCTTCTGACAGATCCGTGCAGTCCTTGGACACAGTCATCTTTTCAGCCATCTCCTCGGTGATGGTCATGTTCTGCTCCAGGCACAGCTGCAAGGCTTCCTGATACTGCGAAGATGCCACAGACACAAAGATGGGCAGTTACCCTCCCGCGCACCACCTCCTCAGAGGAAGCCAGAGGTGGCATGTGACTTTCTCATTCTAGTAACATTCTGGAATGCAACAAAGGAAATGTGGAGCTCAAAAGAATCTTATATTTGTTGTAGGAGAAAAAGGAAACCAGAAATTAATTTTCTTCTATAATTTTGAAAAATTTACATTGAGGGGTTTAGTTAACATTCTTTAACAATTTAAGACCACTTTTATATTTTCCACTTAAGAGTGTGTCTTGGGGGGAATAAAGAATTATGTCTCAGTGATGATTCCATCTCAGTATAGAAGGAACCACACCTTCTTTTTGACAGCTGCATAGATTCCACTCTACCAAGAAGCACTCTGCTAATTTAGCTCGTCCTGCTGACACACACAGAGGTGGGTAATCTTTTGCCGGCACAGCCCTTGTGCTTATGCCACTCTCACATGTGTTCATGTGCTGTTGGGATAAATTCTGAGGACAGGATGCCTGCTGTATTCCCCCCAAAGTCTGGGTATATTTGTTTCCCATGACAGTCTAGTGGGTTTTCCAGCCTTTTTACCTTCACTAGCCTAATTCATGAACAATGGAATCTCCTTGAGTTTGATCTGTATTTCTTTTATTGTGAATGATACTTACTGTCCATCCATATTCTATGTTCTATCCTTTTGAGTTTTTGGTAAATTTCATGTTGGTTTAGGGGAACTCTATACATATTAAGAAAATTAGCTTTTTGGGATATCAGTAAAATATATTTTTCCCATTTTATTGCTTACCTTTGCTTTTGTTTATGATGCTTTTTTCCACGTGCTATTTTCAAATTTGTATTTGGTTGAATTGATCACTATGGCTTTTGAGGTTAAATAACAGAAAATGCCTTCCCTCCTTTAGGATGCACAACATGACACCTCGTGGCTTCTGGTGGAACTACTGCTATTTCACTGACATACTTAAATCTTGGACCCACCAGAAATTTTCCTAGGCGTAGGAGAGGAATAGGACTTCCCTTTGTTTTTCCCAGTGGCTACCTGGTTGTATCAATCCTGTTTACCAAACAACTCATTCACTGTTGTGAATGCTCTGGTATCTCATACTAAACGTGCATACATATATGGCTCTACTCCTGGATTTTCTAGTATTTTCCACTGACTGTAGGCCTGATCAAGCACCAGATCCCAATTATTCTAGCTTTGATATACTTTATGATTTGGGAGCTTTAATCACCTTTATTAGTCTTCTTTCCCAGATTTTTCCTGACTATTCTTATTTATCTGTTTTTCACTGTGAAACTTTAGAATCCATTTATCTAGCTAGAGAAAGTCTTGTGGTGTTCTTCCTGGGGTCAGATTCAGTCTAAGACTGCCTTAGGGAGACTCAGATGTACATCTATTGGGTCTTTCTAACCCAGAACATGATGGGTGCCTTTTCATTTGTTCAAGAACTTCTTGATCACCCAGTAGTGAGAGACAAAACTGGATAAATCTGGCTGCAGGAAGAAAGATCTTTTAATTGGATAGGGTAACTTTGTATGATTAATACTTTTCTATATCTCCATTCAGTTTCTATCAAGGGGAATTTTCCTACTTAAAAAAGATTAGTGCACATACCCATGAGGATGGCTCTATTAACTTTCTATTAACTAGGAAATAACAAGCGTTGCTGAGGACTTGGAGAAATTGGGACCCTAGTGCACTGTTGGTGGGAATATAAAATGGTGCAGCCACTGTGGAAAACAGTGTGGCAGTTCCTCAAAAAATTAAAACAGAGTCACCATATGATTTGGCAATTCTATTTCTGGAGGTCAACCGGAGAATCGCCAGGGCAGTCACAGTTATGGCCAGACTGAACCGGCGAGCGTGGAACAATTCCAGCCTCACTGAGAAAACCAGACTGCGCATCTACCAAGCCTGCGTACTCAGCACTCTCCTCTATGGCAGCGAGACGTGGACCACCTACGCAAGGCACGAAAGGAAACTCAACAGCTTCCACATGAGGTGCCTGCGACGCGTCCTGCATGTCGCCTGGTAGGATAAGGTCCCCAACACCGAGGTGCTGAAGCGAGCCAATATGAGCAGTTTGCATGCAGTTCTTAGCGAGAGACGCCTCAGGTGGCTCGGCCATGTCAAAAGAATGGATGCAGGCCGTATCCCCAAAGACCTCCTCTACGGCGAGCTAGCAGAAGGCAAGAGGATGACAGGGCGTCCAAAACTGCGGTTCAAAGACATCTGCAAAAAGGACATGATACAATGCTCCATCAATCTCAACACATGGGAAGTTCAAGCAGACGACCGCCTAGCCTGGAGGCTCGCGGTCAGGCAAGGTACGTCACGTGCAGAGGCTGCGCGCAACGAGGAGGCGGTCCAGAAAAGATCGAGGCGGAAGCAGCGTCAACAGCAGCAACAACGGCCATCTGCCTTCACCTGTACCAAGTGCGGCAGGGATTGTCACTCCCGAATCGGACTGCACAGCCATTCTCGGCGGTGCAGATAGACTCTCAGGAAGCTACGCCATCGTCTCTCGAGACGGACGGCTGCTGACGATTTCTGGGTAAATACCCAAAAGAATTGAAAGAAGAGTCTTGAAGAGATATTTGTACAGCTATGTTTACAGCAACATTGTTCACAATAGTCAAAAGGTAGAAATAATCCAGGTGTCCATCTATGGATGAATTGATGGGAAAAATGTGGAATATGATTCAGTGTTAAATAGGAAGAAAATTCTGCAATATCCTATAACATGAACAAACTTTGAGGACATTGTGTTCAGTGAAATAAGCCAGTCATAGAAGGACAAAAACTGTCTGATTCCACTTATATGAGGTCCCTAGAGCAGTCAAACTCATAGAGACAGAAAGTAAAATGGGGGTGCCAGGGCTAGCGGAAGGGGAGGGGGAAGTTGTTTAATGGGGACAAGATGCAAAGATGAAAGAGTTCTGGAGGTTAGTTGCATGAAAATGTGAATGTACTTAATGCTACTGCACTTTACAGTTAAAAAACAGCTAAGATGGTAAATTTTACATTTTGTTATGTGTACTTTATCACACACACAAACAAGATGAGTGGAACTCCCTGGTTATAATTTCTAGACATAGGCAAAATGGGCAGCGAGTCCATACTCGGGTCAGTTATACAATGTGAGCTTGTTCTCAGCCCCTTCACCCCAGGCAGACCACAGCCAAAGCCTTTCTCATGAAGTTGTAATCACAAGAGAGTGAAGCTGAGTTTACTGTGTTTGTGAAAACAGTGATTCTGGGCTCCGGTGCCCGAGTGTGTGCCTGGCGCGGACCCCGCTGACCCCATACCTTCTTGGCGGCCAGCAGAAGCTCCACTGCCTTCTCGTACTGCCTGTGCTCAATGAAAAAGTCTGAGCAGCGGGCTAGGAGGGCAGGGTCGGACTTCTCATCCAGGTCCTCTGCGATGAGCTGCAGGGCCACAAACTGCTGGGTGGCAAAGGCCAGCTCCAGGGCCTTGGAGAAGTGACCAGCCTATGGAGAGCAGGGGATCTCTGAGCAGTTGTCTGACCCCTGGGTCCCAAGACTGCTTGAGTGGTCCCCTTGCATAGAGATAAGTCCCCTTGGTCCCGGGAAGCCTTGTGCTGTACCCCTTTGGGTCCAGGGCAGGGCCAGCCCCTCACCTTGTGGTACAGCATGACTGCCCGGTCCATTTGCTCGCCCTTCTCCTCGTAGTAGCATGCCGCCTCAATCATGTCCTCAGGGGAGCTCAGCAGGGCCAAGTTCATGAGCTGGTCATCCAGGCTGTTCTCCTGCAGGAAGGGGGGTGGTGCTCAGTGGTTCCTGCTCAGGTCTGTGAACGATGCCATGGGGAGACCACCTCCCTAGTTTGACACGCACCAACCCACATGATCGTGGTTTCCGACGAGTGTTGTAATGTCTTACTGAGTCTGTGTCAGAACTTCTAGAGGTTCCCTTTTTTCCTTATTATATGGAACATCATGGGAACTAGCTTACATGAGGTCTCTCCACATTTTGGATTTTTCAGAAGTGAGGCCCTGAGCTGAAACATTTTTATGGATGCAGAATGTCCAATAGCTTCCTGTGAAAGGCCTATTTATAAGGCCATTAAGCAATGAGCCAGCTTCAGTGAGGGCTCAGGAGCCCTGAGGACAACACAGTGACAACTCTTTGCTTTACAAATACCATCAGGGAGGACAAGAGGTGGGAAGGAGGGGCAGAGATGGGGAAAGAGAGGCAGAGATGGGGAAGGAGAGGCGGAGATGGGGAAGGAGGGGCAGAGATGGAGGAGCAGAGATGGGGATGGAGGGGCAGAGATGGGGAAGAAGGGGCAGAGATGCATAGGGCAGGTAGAGTGATGTCTGAATGGTAGAAACTGGCCCAGGTGGGGGATGTGATGCTCATGATACAATTCTCTAACTTTTCTGTTGGGAACTCTCTTAACAGATTGTGGGAAACAACAACAAAGCACCATTTTCCACTTGCCTGGGTTAACCATCAGAGGTGGCATGCAGCCCTCCGCAATGTGTGTGGTGCCTGCGGCCACCTACCTTGCACAGACGAATGGCGTTGTTGAAGGCCTGAGCCCGCGCGTAGAAGTGCACCGCCTGCCTCACTTCCTCCTGGCTTTCATACTGCCTGGCCAGGTGATAGGACGCAGCCCAGTTTCCTGTCTGGTTGGCTATTTCAGCAGCCTAGAAAAACACCAGAGAGACCCTGGGGGCTCTGCCTCCAGCTCATGTCCCCCACGGGGCCGACTCCTGGAATGCACCTACCTTCTGAATGTTGCCCTGGAAGCAGTGAATGCGGACCAGGGAGAAGTAGTCCTGTGCCAGTTCATAGTAGTGCAGTGCGGCATCCATCTCTGCCTGGCTTTCCAGGTACTGGGCCCACCACCTCCACAGGGTTCTGTGAGCAGCCCACAAGCTATCCCTCAGGCCCCCACTCCCACTGGAAAGGAGCCCTTGGCTCCCAAATGTCACCCACAGAGTGCACTTCCCATGACCAGCAGCCAGGAGACATGGAAGCTGGGTGGACAAGAGTGAGGTCCCCTGGGTCTGAAGGAATCTTGTCCAGATGAAAAGTCTCCTCCCCTCAACCCGGCCCAGCATCCTGGGATCTGGCTCTGAGAGGCCAAGAGGATGCTTCACACTCTGACATGTAAAGCTCTGGAAGGAGGTCCCCTCTGAGAGGCCCCAGGTCCCCAGCCCCCATATGCAAATGCAGCCTTTGCCTGCCACAGCCCTCAGTCCAGTGGGGGACACTCACTTGTCCTTCATCTTATTGATGTAGAGCTCCAGGGACTGCAGGTCCTCTGAGAGCATCCTGGGCACCTCAAAGCGGTGGGTGTCTGATTTCTCGTAGCTGCAAGAGGACAGAAAGAGTAGCTAGTTCCCATTGTTTCAGCCTGTGTTGAATGCGTGGAAACAGGGTGGAGCCTCGCTCCCTGCCTATAGCTCTGTGGCTTGTGGACCCGCTGTCAGAAGGGGAGGCAGTGGGGCCTCCTCACTGCTCATGGGCCGGCCCTGGAGAGGGCTCAGCTGTGGCCAGACCCCCAGGCACCACCACCAGCACTACCCTGGGTGGCACCATGCTGGGTTGGGGGTGTAGCAACACCACCAGCTGACTGACCCCAGGCCTCTTAACATGCCCAGAACCTGGAGACAGGATGAAGCAGTGGCCCTGTCTTGGAGGTTCTCCTAAAGCAATAACTCAAGCTCTCCTTGAAAGACATTCACTGAGGTCACCACCTGCCCTATGAAAGTGCCTCACTCTAGAATCTTCCTCTGAGAACTTCTATAGCCACCCCACCGGGGCAGAGAAAAAAGCAAGAGGCGACCAGGACTTGTCCCAGAGTGAGTCGGGAGAGGCCCCTTGCTCACTAGCTGAGGGCCCGGCTGCAGTCGGCACTGGCCTCCAGGTGCTTGGCGTAGTTGTAGTAGGTGGTGCGCAGGTGGACACGGTCATGAAATTCAGCAACTTCAATGGCTTTTTGCCATTGGCCAGAGGCCTGGTAGAGCTTGTTGAGAAGGTCGTAGCGCTTGCATTTCTTGTACAATTGCTCAGCCTCCTCCTGAAGGAGAGAATGCACGTCAGTGTGGTCACCGCTCTAGCCAGCACACGACCTACTGCAGATGCCACATGTGCCATCAACAAGCACATGACAAAAACACATAACACACACACCAAGGAGACACTTCAGGATGTGTTCTGAGATGTACAAGATGAATGCCACATGCCAGTGTGGTGTCCCCTGTCCACAGGAAGGGCTGACCCGATCCAGGCCTTTCTCCAGTGGGGATGTCCCTGCATGCCATGAGGGAGGAGACCACACCTACTACAATGCCCCTCAGAGTAGCCTGCACTCACACCTACAGACCAGGGGCCAAGGGCTGACCACTCAGGTGTGCTCAGCTCCTCCCTGTGGCAGACACATGGGTGTCCCCTAGACTTTCCTCCAGAGGATCTGTTCCCCACAGCCCCCACATGGCTGCAGGCCATCTGAGCTGCCCCCGATACAGCCCACCCAGCCCAGCAACTCAGCTTCTGCCTCCTGGAGGGGAGAGAGGCCTTGGGGGATCCTCGCGGGCCTTGCCTTCCTTTTTGGTTTAAGCTAGTTTAACAGGGTTTGTGTTCCCTGCAATGAAATGGCCCAGACAAGAATACGAGGTCTATCCAAAAAATGTACAACCACTGTTAATATAACAAGAATGGTTTGTGAGACATCGACGTAACCTGGCAGCCAAGGAGAGTGGACTGGAATGCGCATGCGTGAATAATGACAACCACTGTACTAGTCAGTGGGGGCAGTAGATGCAGTTGAGTGAGCATGTGTACTGTGTGGCCATCACATTCAAACTGACTGAGGAAGTAGAGTAACGAGTCTGCATCAGATTTTCAGTTAAGCTTGAATATTCCTCCACGGAAACTAGTCGGATGACTCAGAGGGCCACAGCTATGGGCAACTGGTGACTGGCAGCTTATCACGCCAATGTGCCCGCTCACGCATCACGTCTCATGCAGAGCTTTTTGGTGAAACATCAAATCACCCAGGTGACTCAGCCCCTACAGCCTAGATTCGGTGCCCAGAGACTTCTGGCTTTTCCCAAAACTAAAATCACCTTTGAAAGGGAAGAGATTTTAGACCATCAATGAGATTCAGGAAAACACGACGTGGCAGCTGATGTTTATTGGGAGAACTGTGTGAGGTCCCAAGGTGCCTACTTTGAAGGGCACTGAAATGTCACTGTCCTATGCACAATGTTTCTTTCATCTTACATCTTCTTTAACAAATGTCTCTATTTGTCATTGTGCATGGCTGGATACTTTCGGACAGATCTTGTATACCATGGCCTCCCTTCTGAGATGGTCAAACAGTACCACGCCCCCTGCCCCCAAAGCCAGCAGGGGCCCTGCCTCTATGGCCAGGGCCTCTGCCCAAGAGCTCAGTTGGCAAAGGAGCAAGGAGCACCCTCTTGGCAGCAGGCCCATCTGTCCTTTGCCTGACTTACCAGCATTCCCAGCTGTATGGCCAGCACAGCCACACGGGCCTCCAGCTCTGGTTCCTGTTCAGCCTCCCGCAGTGCTCGGGCTCCACGTGCGTGACCCATGTTGCCCAGGCACACCTTGGCGACGTCCAGCCGCTGGGTCTTCACACACACGCGCGCCATGTTTTCCCAGACAGCCTCGCTGTAGTAGAGGGCACGGCATCTCCATTAGCTTCCAGCCCCCCGACCTCAGGCCCTATCTCAGCCAATACCAGCAGCACTGGGGACCTATGTGGACAGTCATGGTCACCAAGAAGGGGGACATGTGGAAGCTGAATGGGCTCCATCAACAGAAAACATGGCAGACCAGGGACCACATACCCCCCAGAAAAACACACCTGTCCCCTGGGTCCCCTGGCTGGTGCACCACCTCCCATGGGCACCTGCTCCTGAGGGGCCCTGGGACCCCTGCTCCTTATCCCAGGTTCCCTCCCACAGCCCCACAATTCCCCTATAGTCCACAGGAGGCGGAGTTCTATTAAGAGAGAAAAGGGCCTTCTGTGTAGGTTGACAAAAGCCCACATCTCTTTCCTGTCTCAGTAGGTCCATTTGCTCAGGAAACACAGCTTCTCTTCGCCACCGAGGTGGGGGCAAGGATGGCCCTTCCTGTCTCCTGTCCCAGAGCTGAGTGGAGGCAAGGGTCTGGGGGCCTACAGAGCAAGCTGAGGAGTGGGATGGAAGAGCTGCCCGTATAGGTCCCCAGGACTCCTGTACTCCTCACTCATGCACACGAGCCTTGCAGAGTTGTTGGGGCACATGGCTGGGCACACCTTGTCAAAGGCGCAGGGGCACAGGTTCTTCTATTCATTGTAAGGTTTTTAGAGTGTTCAGTCCCTCTGACACTGATCTGGGGCTCTGGCACCATCCTTGGCAGGTCCCAGGCTCAGCATGAGTCTAGAAATGATCTCAGACCCTGGATGGCCACCCTGTAGGGGTGACGAAGCTCCATAAAACTCAATCAAATGTCCTTGCCGGGTGTGCTAAGAGGACACTCTGGCCCTTCCTTCTGGGCAGGTCTCAGGCCTATTGACCCTGGCCTGTCTACCCTGAGCTCAGACACAGGCCTTTCCCAAATAAACATCTTGGTGTGAGCTCCACACATGAAGACAAAGACAACAAATGGGTTCACTGCAACATCTCCCATGGACCAAATGGACATGTTCTGATCTTAAAACATATAGCTCATGCACATATGCTTATATTTGTACCTGCACACGTACATACATGCAACCCAACACTCAGGTACAGATACAATCACACACTCATGCACACATATACCTTTGTACACACACTTACACATGGAAGACAACTGGGCTCCCCCCTTCAAATCCCCTGAGGCCCTCCGTTTAGACAAAGCCTGGCTGCTGCCTGGGCAGCCCCTGGAGCAGGTGGGCTGGGGCTGCTCCTTCCTACCTGGCCTCTACTGAGCAGTATGAGAGACTTAGGGGACTCCTCTCATAGGCAGAGGATCATCTGCCTGAGAGACACAGCCAAGGTCACGGTGAGGGAGAAGGTGCTCCGGGTGTGTGCAGGGCTCCAGTTGTAGCCTCCATGCTGCAGCATTTTCCTAATGGCTTTGCCCGAGAGTAGCCTGAGG
This sequence comes from Furipterus horrens, assembly GCF_987537825.1. Classification (NCBI taxonomy): domain Eukaryota; kingdom Metazoa; phylum Chordata; class Mammalia; order Chiroptera; family Furipteridae; genus Furipterus; species Furipterus horrens. The sequence goes on along the minus strand of NW_028327175.1, from coordinate 118,403,508 downwards.
AGGACGAGGGAAGGGAGCTTATCATGAGGACAGAGCTGGCAGGGCCCAGGCCTCCGGTGAGCCAGAGCTGAGTACAGGGTGTGGGGGGCAAGGGGGTGGGGGGGCGCTGTGATAAATGGGAGACTTTCATCTCAGGTTTCACAACATGGACACGATTGGGGTGAAACCAGCTCCTGAGATGGGAAGCACCAGGACTGACCGAGGCTTGATGTTTACCCAGTGGGATGGGCCTCACTATGGGGGTCTGTGGTCTAAATGCTGTACATCTAGTGTCCTTTCATGTAAGCAAATGTACACTTTTGTATGTTTCTGGCTTAATGCAGGTCTTGCTGGAACTTTTAAAAACTTGCTAGATATGGCTACTGAGGGATGACCTAAAGTGCAGGGGTGACGGGCCCCAGTTCACATGACCTGTACCAGACAAGACCTGGTGGAGCTCAATCCCCTTTGATTACCTCACATAAGAGCTTCCTAAAGCACTCAGGAGCACAGACCAGTTATCTGTGGGACACAAACCAGTGGTAGACCTTTCAATGCGTCAAAGCCACCATGCAACTCCACTCCTCTCCTTTGGAATTCAGATGAACAGGTTCTGAGAGAGCAGAAGCCTGAGAACACAGCCAGCTCAGGGGGCTGCAGCTCTGTCCCCTGCCCTGGGCCAGCAGTGTTGGAGTGATGTCCCAGTCAGGCCTCTTCTGCCCCTTCTCCATCTAGCAGCTTCAGCCAAGAAATCACCTTCTCTGTACCAAACTTCCTTCCTTATAATAAACAAGAGAATCAGAGCTTGTCTTTCCCTCATCCTCATGGGCTAACTGGAATGCACATGGAAGCACCACAAGTGTAAAGCCAGTTGTCTAGAAGCTCACATCTGTATGCAGCCTGGACACTGCCCATGCTGAGATGGAGGCTTCCTGGAGGGTCATGGGGGCAGACTTGGACGTGGTGAACAAGGCTCTCCCAAATACCACTGGTTCTAGAAATGACAGCTAGTAAAGCAGAGTCCCAGCCTAAATCTGGAATCTCAAAGCAGACACCGTTCTTACCCACAGCTTCTAGTCAATTCCATACAAATTCTTTCTACTTACAGAAATGATGAAAAGTTGTCACTGCTCCTCAGACTTCTCATTCCCCTTGAAACTCACCTCAGTGCTTTCAAACTGAGCTGCAGAGTAGGCGTGGGCAGCACTAGGTGGTGGGTAGTGGTCTGGGGCTTGGACTCCCCATAGTGCAAGATGCTGATTAGACACGGGGTCTTTTATGCTCCCTTCCCAATAGATTTCACATGCTTGCAACCTTCTTTGAGTGTGAGGGTGAGGGTAACCTCTTCCGTCTCCTCTTCCCCTCCCTTCCCTCTGCCTTGTCTTGAAAGCAGACAGCTGATATCTGCATCCAATTAAAGTGGAAGGCAACCTGAATAAGCAGAGAAACTTGGGAACCGTATTTAAGCACTCTTCCCAACGGGCAGAGCTGGACTTTTGCATCATCTCCCCATGTGGATGGCTGTGTGCCTTGCCGGCATCAAATACTCTTGGGGGCAGAAGACAGGGGGCCAGAGACCTGACTGGGTTTCATTGTGCCTGCCTGGACTAAAAGCATGGGGCATGTGGTGTGCATATATGCGACAAAGGATTCTGCCTTGGGAATTAAATATCCACCAAGTGGGGGCTCAAAAAAAACATGTGCTGGAGGCACAAACTTGGGTGTTCACGCTGGGCTAGGATTGCCCAAGCAAACCACAGCAGGAGCAGGCACCCCTCCACACAGCTGAATGCAGGACTGCCCAAGAGGGCAGGCCTGAAGGGCTAGCTGTGTCCTTGGCTGGCCTCCAGCACAGCCTCAGCACTGTGCTCCTGCCATTCTCTGCACCGGCAGCTTCAGGTCCAGGGTGCACTCCTGGGTTTGTGCATATGATATACATTCCAAGAAGTAAACACTGTCCTGTCTCCATCCACGTCTTGAGAGTTTCCTGTTGTCCGAGCCAGTCTGGACAGCACTCACATCTGCACTTCATCAACTTGGAGAGGCGCCTGTACGAGAGGCAGACGGGGCAGCTGCGGGGCCGACCTGAAACTGGCCCAACTTTCTGGAAAGCCTGTCCTTTGAGAAGCTGCTAGAATGAGCCTCAGAGGCCTCTGTTTTTGGGCCTGCTCCATGGACACCCCCAGTCAGAGCATGAGTGACTGGAGGATTAATAGTCTCATGTTCTACCAGGCAGCACACGTGCTGTTGCTGAATCTCCCTTGCTTCTCTGCTCTAAGATAAACACTCCTGTTTACACATGTGCTGGAACAGGGGAGGCGGCACACACAGGCGCTGCAGCTGGACCCCACGACAGGACCCAAGACCTGGAACACTGGAGGACAGGAAGGGCCCTTGGAGTGGCTCAGGGAGCCGCTGGTGGGTTCCATTCCCTTACGGGACCGCCACGGTTAAAGAATGGATAAATGGATGTGTGTGGGGTTCCTCAGAGGTCAGGATCACTCCTAACTTAAGTCCCGCTACCATGCCTGCTGCTTTCCCCTGCCCCCATCCCCATCTTCCCACTCCACCACGAACCAGGATCCTGGGAAATGACTGACAGTGCAGGGCTTGATGACCTGATGGGAGCCCCTTGAGGACTTCCTGGGGGTCCTGACTCCTTCCCTGACCAGCCTGGGAAAAAGCTGGATGGAGTTGGCCCAGTGGTTGCTCCCAGGACAAGCAAAGCAGGTGCTCTGGTTTCTGAAACCATGCACTGCTTTTCATCAGAAATCAGCCATTTAAAGACTGCCTAAGGATAAGTGATTTACGTAAATAAGGAGGGGAGTTGATCCTCTTCTAATGGAGACTTGGGAAAACTTCCTTTTCGAGGCCTCTGTGTATTGCACTATGTACTCAAGAGCTCAAGAGTGGTTGAAACGCTTGCCACGGTCCTGAGAGAAGGGGGCTGTGTGTGGGAATGAGGAGGGCAGACTGCCTGCCCACCCACCCCCCATCCAGCCCCTGGTACCAAGAGAAGACAACCACAGGGTGGAGGGTGAGAACAGCAGCTTTTCTCCTGGCACAAGCCATGGAAAGTGGGAAAAATCCTAAAATAGGTCAATCCCTCAGGGAATCTGGACAGACACTTAACAGGACCCATGATTCTCCAGAGCCCTGACTTTCAGGAATACAGATTTAATGGCGTGGGGAGCCTCGCCTTGCATGCGGCATGCCAGGCCCCATGTGAACATATCAAGCACTATGGGCCGGGGCTTCCCTGGCTGTCTGCCTGGGCCATTTGGTACCCATACAGACTGGGAACTCTATGAAGCTCCAGAAGCAGGAAGGTAAAAGGTGAGGGCTGAGGAGAACAGACCAGAGGTGCCCTCGCTGAGGTCAACTGATCGTCTCTGTGATCTGAGTCCCGACTTCATATCCTTTGAGAGTGCCCATCCCTATACCTTGGGGCAGCGTGTGAAGATAGCAAATAGTCATGGGCGTGTGCTGCTACTACCTGGAACTCCAGGGGTTTCACGTCATGGGCAAACGGGTGTGCCCCACAGTACAGATGTGCCTTTTTATTCATTCACAGCTGCTTTGGGGCCTTGGCTGGGTGAGTTTCCCCATGCTGGATTTGAGTCTGAGGTAGTGGCACAGAACCTCCCATTGTGCTGGTCTGCCGACTCAGAGGGGTTTGAGGAGAGCAGATGAAGGTCTGCTCAAGCTCACAGTAGCTTTAACAGCTCTGATCAAGGTATACCAGCACATCACAGTGATGGACCTGGTCCCTTATGAGCTATGCAGATTGACATTTCCATCAGCAGCAAACAGCCCGGGCCAGGAACCACATTCACTCCCCTGCAGGCCTTGCTGGTCCCTGTGCGGCATGTCCAGAGCCCCACCTTCCTCCACGTCAAGGATGGCTCCCTGGTCTGGAAGTTTTCCAAGTGGGCCCCTGACCCACAAGATTTAGGCAGTAAGAGGGTCTGGCTAGTTCATGAGGGCCCATCTAAGGGGGCCCTCCACCACACCTGGCCTTCCTCTGCTGCCCTCCCCTACGGGCAGTTCCCTCCTCCATCTGTATCTCCCTGTGACAAGGGTAGGTCCAGATACATCATGGGCTGGCAATACCTCTGTGCTGGAGCAACAACCAAGGGCTGAGTGGGCAGCTGGCCACCAGTACCCTACTTGCCCTGAGCTGCCTGCCACTATCCCCAGGCCCAGCACAGGAGACTGCCTGGAGCACCGTGGGCAGTGCCTGCCTCTGTAGCTGCTCTGTGGTGCCTGAGTGCCAGGCTGGCCATGCCCAAGACAGACAGGTGGGACCATGAGTCTGTTTGGGGCCAGCATTCCCGCCCCTCCCTTTTGGAAAGGAAGATGGGGAGAAGCCAGGGAGGAGGGTCATGGAGCAGGACTTCAGAAGGCCCCCCTGCCTTTCCTATCAGGAAACACATCCTGTTAGTGTCTGGCTGCTGCGCCGGCAGCTATTTGTTGCAGTTGGCTACGCCCTCCAGCTCACCAAAAACAGCCTCAAAAACAACCATTTCCTCTCTGCTGAGAGACACGGGGAAAATGCACACGCACACGCGCACACACATACACACACACACATACTTCCCTGCAGAAGGCTCTCTGCTTTCCAGGACCAGCCGTTTTGTGTTGGGAGGCACCAGGCAGGGGCTCCGGCAGCACAGAGGCCTCTGAACCCACCCTGTTCCCTGCGGCCCTGCTCAGAGCCTGGCTACTGCACTAGCTTTGCTCTGAGCTGAGCTGGTTTTGAAGAGACCCGGCTGACACTGCGTTCCCCGCCTGCCTCTCCTCTCCAGGTACTCTGTTCTCCTGCATTGGGAAGAAGAGGCTTCCAGCCTCCCTGGGCCTCTGCTTCCCAGGAAGACGGCGCATTCAGGATTCTGGACTCTCGCTGGTGCGCTGCTTCCTTCCCGGGATGGGCCACGCAGTCACCTTCAGATCAGGCCTGTCCCTGCTCCAAGTGCAGGAAGGAGGGTAAGGAGGACCGTGAAGTGGGCTCACCTGCACCTGTTGCACGGGCCTTCTGACCCTCCAAGAATGAACGGTGATGTCCTCTAGCCGCCCCTAGCAGCGTCTTGGTTCTCCCTGGCCACAGCAGCTGACCAGGACTGGGACTTTCTCCACAAGCGGTTGGCACGGGCAGTCGGTGATGACTGTCCAGAAATTGGTGGCCACAGCTGTGCTGGTGGCCCTGGTCTCTCTCATCCTCAACAACACGGCAGCCTTCACACCCAATTGGGTGTATCAGACGCTGGAGGATGGGCGCAAGCGAAGTGTGGGTTTATGGAGGTCCTGCTGGCTGGTGGATAGGGCCCGGGGAGGGCCAAGCCCTGGGACCAGGCCTGGCCAGGTGGATACAAAGGACTGTGAAGCCCTGGGCTGGGGCTCTGAGGCAGCAGGCTTCCAGGAGTCCAGAGGTACCGTCAAATGTAAGTCTGCTCACTTTTCTGTCTCCTTTAGAATGGGGGTGGGGGGCCCTACTAGCCCTGCGTGCATGCAAAGGACACGAGTTTTGTGTTTGCTAACAGGTGAGAGGTGCTCTGCTCTGAGGGGCAGCACTGGCTCTTGGGGAACCAGACAGGCCCCAAGCTCCATGGCCACCCTCCCCTGGTGAGCCACAGGCATATATCAGTCCTGCTCAGTTCAAACCTGCCTCTGCTCCTTCGTGACAGAGTTCTTCTCATGTAGTAGTGGGCTTTTCCCTGCCATTATGCACAACTAAAGAACATATGCATTATCCAAATCAAAAAACATGCATTTATTCCTGGTGGAAAATTCAGATTGTTAATGAGAAAAATAAACAAGAAGCTTAAGAACACATGGCTGAGTTCTGACTTCATTCCACAGTCCTTAGGGTTGTTAAGGTGGTATGCAGCTCACGGGGAGACCCACCAGGACTGACTGTAGGTGGGACTGCCTGCAGAGGCCAGACCTGAAGGGCAGAGCCCTCACTCCCTCTGCCCCATTGCCTCATCCTGGGCGCTGCTTGGTCATGCTGAGCACTGGGTCTAACACTGCTTTGGAAGCTGGGAACTTGACTTTGAAAGTAGGGTCAGGTTTGCATGTACTGTAGGAAAGAGTGCCTAAGTATGAAGACACTTGTCATCTAAACAGTCGTTGTGGTTGACAGGCGAAGGTCTCTCCATGAAGATCCTTTAAACTGCTGAGAGGGTCTAACTTGCAGGTGGGCATCATCCCTTCTGAAGACAAAGCTTGTCTCTAAGAAAACGTGACCCACATGAGGCTGCAGACAGGCCTTTGCCAGATTCCATCAGAGGGTATCTCCAGAGTCCTCAAGCAACACAAATACGTGCTTGGCGTGTAACTATCCTCAACTGCTGTGGGCCTGGAACCCTGACCTGTGAGGGACCCGTGGTGGGGGATGTCATTCCATTTCACAGGCAAAAATAGGGAGGCTGCAGGAGACACAGGCTCAGCTGAGGTCCCTGGATGAAGGCAACCCACTCTGTCCACTTAGAGGCCCTCATCATAGCCTGAGGGTTTCATCTGTCCAGGCTTGGCTCTCTGCCCCTCCTTCCTTTGCAAGCAGAGAGCGAAAACCTTTCTCTAAAAGATCAAAGTACATGAATGATTTCAGACTTTCCTATGAGCTCTCTGAAGTCAGGGGCCTATGGGAAGCCAGGTAAATGCAGATGGACCTGGGTCTCTGTGTGACTTGCTGGTCAAGAATGATTCATCTGGTCTTGGGACTGTCCTGAGGTGCAATGAGAGCCCATGGCCCCGCAGCAGCTCCAGTGTGAGCTCTGCAAGCCTACACCTCTTCCCCTCCCCCAGCCTGGGAGGGGGAGGTTCTAGACCTCAAGGATTCCTACCACAGCTCCCAGTGCTGCCCAGGTGTGCCTCCCGTGTGTCTATCCCCTGTCCCCATGCTAAGGACTGGTCACCTTAGGCCAGGAGGACATACAGAGGTCCTCCTAACCTCTACACAGCCAGCCCTCACCACCCTCCCACCCTGCCATATGCCCTGAGCAACCCCATTCACCTGCCCTTGTTTGCTGTCCCTCCCTGACCACCTGATAAGCTTCTTGACCAACGTTTAAAATATTCTCATGCCATTAGTATGGCATTTGGGGCAGCTACCCATAATGAATCTCTGAGCATCAAGTATTGGTCCAAAACAAGAAAAAGGTCTACAGAAACTTCTCTTGAGTGAGAATGAATTGAGGAAAGTGAGCCAACTTCACACCAGGCCTGTGTGAACATGAACAGGGTGCAGCAAGTTGGCATCCTGGCCCAGGTGGTCTGGAGCTGAGGCTTCCTGCCACCACCTTAAATCAAACCAGTGCTCATTCTCATTAACTCCATGAGAAACCCCAGCCCGCGCTTTGCCCACGACCTAGCTAGGCACAGAGATTCTGAGGAAGGAGCAGAGAGTCCTCGTGTGACGCCCACGGCCTCTGCGTCCACATCCTCCACACCCCATGCAGCTGTTGCTGTCAGATCACCTCGTCCATGGTGGGGCGGTGGGGTGTGGGTGGCAGGGCTGATAGTCAGCTGCACATTCAATCCCGAGCACCCGTCTAGGGGCACCAAAGGGGTGTGACATGCCCCTCGTCACACATCACTGGTTCTACTTTGACCAGAGAGCTAGGCTGTCCTAGAGAGTTCAGACATTGCTGCAGGCAGCCAGGGCAGCAGCCTGGGGACAACAGACAGGCTCCTGCCGGCTCTGTGCCAGAGGTCCTGGCAATGCCCTGTGGCAAACATCTAAGGGAGCCATTACTCAACTCTGGTCAGGGATTTCTGTGCTGCTGGGTGTCCTGAGCATACTGGGCAGGGGCACAGGGGCCAGTCCAGGTCCTCTAGCTGCCCTCATGTCACACTGGGTCCTGTACTTGAGGACGCTCACTGGGCAGGGTGCAGTGATCTTGATTTTTATTACTGATCAGGTGGCTCTTTCCTTCCTATGAGGTTTTGGGGAAACTCAGGGGATCTGAAGTCCACCTCTGGCTCCCAAAGAGACCCCATAACCTAACTCCGGGGGCAGTCCTACTCTGATCCTTGTTTTCTCTGTCAATTTTCATCTTTCCATATTTCATGCATTCTGTCAGGCATCTGATGTTCTTTTTCTGAAGCAAGATGCATCATGAATAAACATTAATTAAATCTTGGGTAGATGACTGGGATCCAGCGCTCCCTCAGGGGAGCCCCTTGCTCTCTGGCTCCAGGAGGGTGGCCTGTGCATTACATGCTGCTGGGCAGATGACATTCATGCCACATTCCACTGGGCTCCTTGAAATCCAGGCACTGCTGCTCAGGCTATGCACACAGGTAGTCTTATAACCTGTAAAATGCCAGGGCAGGGTGGATGCCAGTCAGGACACGTCCCCTCTGAGTGGCCAGTGCAGGGAGTATGGCTCTCAGAGAGAGTGGTGAGCGTGTGAGCGGTCAGCACTTCATCCTTCACACTCTCTCGACAGCTTCAATACCACAGATCCATGGGCACTTGGGTCGAGGCCTGTGTGGTGGCTTGTGAGCTTGGGGATGCCACATGGAGCCACATCCACAGGGCTGTTCATTTACAGCTGCCAGGAAGGGTGAAGCTGAGTCAAGGAGGATGACCAGGTGGGCAGGGACCTGCCAGGGTCCCTGGTGCTCTGCTTCTGTCTCCCAGGAGCCTCAATCATGTGGCCTCACTGCACCAACATGTGTTCCCTGTGGCTGTCCCCTGGTGCTTGTGTCCACCGCAGGCCACTCCTCTGTTTGGCCAGCAGTTGATCCAAGTCTTTCTTTGCCTGCAAGGCTGAGCTTGGGAAACTAGACAGACTTCTCTGGGCCTGGCTGTTAACCTCCATCATGTTTAACACCCTTGCCTTGGGTCAGTTCCACCTTCTAAATTCTACCATCTTTTAGAGAAGCAGAGTCTAATTGCAAAGAAAATCAAATGTGAAGAAGAGCGAGCAGTGTGAACAGCAGCCTCCACAGGAAGACAGCTAGTTTTCCAAAGCAAAGTGGGAAGGAACTGCTCAGGCTCACCCCATCCTTACAGGAGGCCACCCAGCCACTGGCTGCATCTCCAGGTGCCCCACGAACACAGCACAAGCAGTCAGGAAAGTACCAGCAAATTGGCCTAAACCATTGCATTAGCCTGAGCTGACGGCCTAAGCCTTGGGAGAGGTGAGGAAATTTCAGACTCCAGTGATCACCCGGTGCCGCTTAAGCTGAAGCTCAAAGAGTATGGCTGCTGTTCTCCGGGCCCCCAGTGTCTGCTCCTTTCTCCCCGGAATCCTGGACCCACCGCCACACCAGGCCTGGCCCCGCTTGCCCCACTGGGGCTCCCCTAACTTTGTCCAAGCCCTGCCTCCTGTCTCTTGGCACTGTAAAGGGTCAGAGAGGAGTGTCAGGGTTTCTGGTGATGGCAGTTGTTTCTGTGGTTACCCTGAGGACTATAGATTGTGAGCTCAATCACAGGGAAATACAGTCCACCTGAGAAGGGGGCCATGCCGGTGAGAAAAGCGACTAAGAGAGCAGAAAGCGCAGCACTCACCTAGGTCTACACCAACGTCAGGCTAGTCTTGGGAAGGTGAAAGTGTTCACCTGGTGGTGACTCTCATGCATCTAATAGCACACGCTCTCTCTCATGCTCCTTGACCCTTAGTGCTGGGCTCTCCTAGAAGCTGCTCTGAGTTCCCAGCAGCTAGGCCTCTGCTATGGTCCTGCTGCATCCACACTGGCCTCAGAGCCAGCGGGACCATCCCCAGGTTGGAGCAGGCACTGGGAGAAGGCCTAGGATTAGGGAAGGGTGAGATTCTCAAGGCTTTGAATGACAGATGGACAGCAAGAAGGAAGCGGTTAAGACCCCATGGGCAGAAGGAACGCACCTTCCAAGGCAGGAGGTGGCACAACACCTCCATCTGACTTACGTTCCACAGGTGCTACATATGATCGTTGTCAGACACCATCGCAGCCTGACACTGGGTGGGATGGGCCCGGGAGGCTGTCAGCGTTCTCTTAGCTCTGTGGGGCGACCACTTACAGTCTAGAAGAGCCATAGGTAAGGGACCTTCTGCCCCCGCTCCTTGTGTTTGCAGTTCATCCAGTGCTGCTCTGTCCTCCTTTCCCCTCTACTGTGGGTCCCTTGCGCCTTACTCCTGGACTCGGTGTGAGGTGGGGAGTGGAGTACATGAAGCCTGGGGTTGGGCGGCAGAGAGAGATCAGTGAGGTTGTCAGTGCAGAGTGATGAACCCCAGGAGGAGAGAGAGCCCCAGCCCTGAGCTTCCTGCGCTGCGCTGACCACCTGTCTTCTTTCCCTCTTGGCCCCTCGCAGTGCAATTCGACATGATGCGTGCCTGCAACCTGGTTGCCACAGTGGCCCTTGCTGCAGGCCAGCTCACGTTCATCCTGGGGTTGACATGCCTGCCCCTGATGTCGCCTGACTCCCAGTGCTGGGAGGAGGCCATGGCTGCTGCGTTCCAGCTGGCGAGTAAGTACCCCCACTTCCCAGAGGGGCAAACAGAGTGGCAGCACCCTCAGTTTATGTTGATGCTGGAAGGCCTTCTAATATCACATTGACCCCCAGGTCACCCCTCCTGCCCCACCCATTGCTGTGGGCAGAAGCAAAGCGGAAACATGTGCACGGAGGTGAGGAGAGCTGAGGCTCTGAGCAGCGACAGCTTTGGGTCCCTGCAGCTGCAGCCTGAGCCCGTCTCCATTTCGAGATAAAGCGCTAGCATGCGGGTGTTGTGCTCTGTCTCCCAGAGTCCTCAGCAGCTGGTATTTTCTCAGTCCCCCTGCAACCTGCGTGCTGGGCGGCCTGGGTTCATGCCCTCTGGAGAGGGCGCAGCAGCCCAGAGGGGTGAAGCAGCCTGCCCTTGGCACAGGGGCACCTGCCATCTGAGCCTATGCCTGGTGAGGCGAGGCAGCCCCGCTTTTCCACAGAGCAGCCAGCCCCAGGGCCACCAGGGAGTGAGCCTCTCTGGAACAATTTGGAAGCCACCACGGCCCTGGGGGTGGCACCGTGGGGCTGGGCATGAGCACACCCTGTGGTCTTGGAAGGGTGAGAGTCATGGTGTCATTGTAAATGATGAATGGAGTTGCTCTGGGAAGTTCCATGGTGGCCATGGAGGCACCGTGGGGGGCTGCTCTGCTGGTTTCCCTCGTCCTCTGCTCCCTCTTGCGGGCTCAGGGTTAACAATCATGGAAACCTGGGGCAGCTCAGGCTTTCCATTACCTACTGTGGAAAAGTCAGATCAGTGGTCCCATGGGGCAGAGACTGGTGAAGAGGCTAGGACATGGGGGTGCTAGTAGCTGGCGTGCTTGGTAGCAGCATGTCCCAATGTTGAAGGTACATTTCCAACAAACCCAGAAGAAGAAACGACAGGAAGTCTGAAGTGAATCACTCTAGGAATAATGGATCCCGGCTCTTATCCTTCTGGAGAAACACAATTTCCAGAACGAGGATGACAGACTAGCAGGTGTTTGTATGCTGGAAAGATCCTGGGTGGGAATCAGAAAGGTCCTCCCGTGCCCTGTTAATGGAAGGTCGTGTGGTCCTGGGCCAGTCACTTCTCCACAGGCCAGATGCAGGGATTAGCAGCTGAGGGCTGACCAGAGGAGAACACAAGGTTTGGTGTGAAGGGGACTGGTTTGCATCTTGCCTCCATCCCTTATTATTCATGTGACCCAATCTGCAAAGCAGGGATGAAGTCTGCCCACCCTGCCATTGGACTGAGTTTGAGAATTAATCAGGCAGGTGAAATGTGATCTCTGATCACTTCTGCCGCCACCCCGCCTCCATGACTGTGGGTAAAAACCCAGACATTCCAAGTGATTTAGGAAAAGTACACATTTGCCCTCTGCCAACCTTAGGGCTGTAAAACAGAACTGATTTCCTTGCCTCATTGAAACAATATGTCTCCAATTACGTGGGGTTATCTGAAATTCATCCCTTCAAGAAGGAAGTGGAAGATTTCAAAACGTGACTGGAAAAGCTAGATTAAAAACAGATATTTTAGTGGCATTGAGGAAACGAAAGTAACATTTCCTGATTTGAAAATAACTCCTAGCAGGATAATCAAATCAGTCATTACATTTTTCAAGAAATTCCTTTGAGCCCTGACTGGTGTGGCTTAATGGATTAGTGTTGATCTGCAAACCAAAAGATCGCTGGTTCAATTTCCAGTCAGGGCACATGCCTGGGTTATGGGCCAGATCCCCAGCTGGGGGCGTGTGAGAGGCAACTGATCAATGTTTCTCTCTCATATCGATCTTTTGCTCCCTCTCTTTCTCCCTCCCTTCATCTCTCTCTAAAAATAAATAAATACAATCTTAAAAAAAAAAAAAAAAGGAAATTCCTTTGAAATACTTATTTAGAATTATTAGAAGAAATATTGTGGGTTTGGTGTGAAACTGACGTCTTACTTCCTACAAACTCTTATTTTAGAACAAGATACTGTTGTTTACAAATAACATATTTTAAAAACTCAAAAGGGGCGGTGAGCCTCATGAACTAAAATCAAGTTGTCTGGCAGCAACCCTGACAAGGGGGTGGGCTGCCAAAGGTCTTCTGGGAGCCTGTCTTGGCGAGGTGGGGCAGAGGGTACTGTGCTCCTCCTCTCCTAAGTATTTCCAGGCTAGCACAATCTCTGGAAAGGTTGGACCATGCTCTGTTAAAAAAAAGTCAAACAGGCAGAGGCCAATGGAAAAAGCCAGAAGCACTGAGGCGCAGCCCACAGAATTTCAGATGGTTCCTTTTGCCTCCACAGGCCGCCTCTCCCCTTGGTGTCGGACCATTACTCCCAATAGGTCTGTTTTGCCCAAAAAGGAAATGCATTTGGCCCTGTTTAGACTCGTTTCATTGACAAACAGTACAGAATGCAGCTATGTGCCTTTCTTCTATCATGTTGCTAATTTTAGAGTTAGGTTTTTTCCTGTGCTCTGGTCCGTTTTAAACAGTCAGGGAGAGACTGAAGGGCGCCAGGATATCCTGTCCCAGGAGGGGGAAATGCCTGCTAGTACCTGTTACGCAAGCCAACCTTGAGTCCCTAGTGCCTGGGCCAGAGGGTGGGCAGGGAGAGAAAATGAGGAAGGGACAAGCACATGGCATAAACTGGGGGCCAGGAAAAGCAAGAACCAGCCAAAGACAGCAACAGGCTGATAGGAGGGTGCCCTGGCACTCCAGCCTGAAATGGGTATCTGCCCGCTTGCTCATTCATTCTACACTAGTTTCTGAGCACAATCCTGGGTCTGTGGAAGGACAGTCTCTGCTCCTCAGAGCTGCAGCTTCAAAGCACCCTGTCACAGTGATACTGGGGGACTCTACAAAATAGCCATTTTCATAGGTCAAAAACCTATGTCGTCGTCGTCGGCAGCCGTCCGTCTCGAGAGACGATGGTGTAGCTTCTTAAGAGTCTATCTGCACCGCCGAGAATGGCTGTGCAGTCCGACTCGGGAGTGACACGGTATCTGTCTCCTCCCGTGTTGAATCGACATCTTGCGATGACGCTGAAGCTACAGAGCCTGGGCAGGGTGATATGGAGGGTCTGCTGTTGCCCATGCAGCAGACCCCCCCTCTCTTCGCAGCTGAAGGGTCCAAGGGAAAGACGGAGTCAATACAGCTTGGCTTCAGGTGCGCCGCAGGAGTTGCCGGTGTTGACTACAACGTCAAACCGCCTTAGGGACTCCGGCTCCGGATTTTCTGTCGGGGTTTACTCCCTTAGCCTTTCCCCTGAAGAGGTATGCCGCAAGGCAGCGGAGGTTTTTTGGAGTCAGAGTTTTCCTTCTCTGATGTACCCTGACTGGAAGATCGAACCAGCGACACTTAGCTTGCAGGCCGACGCTCAATCCACTGAGCTAAACCAGCCAGGGCATGACTGTCAGTCATATCACCTGGTTTGCTCTATCATGTTCAGGCCAACACACACAAGTTTTCAATTTCTTTGAAGAATTTTCTAAGTGTAATTTTAAAAAATCTTCACCCAATGATATGTTCACTGGTGAGAGAGAGAGAGAGAGAGAGTGAGAGAGAGATAGAAACATTGATCAGCTGCCTCCCGTATGTGCCCTGACCGGGGATCGAACCCGCAACCTGGGTATGTACCCTGACCAGGAATAGAACCGGCAACCTTTTGGTGCACGGGATGATGCTCAACAAACTGAGCCACCTACCTGGACAGGGCCAAAGTGTAATTTTAATTTACCTTGAAGGTGAAAAGAATTTCTTTCTGTCCCTTATCCACCCCACCCCATAAGCTGAATATGCTGTGAAAACCCTGCATTTTCCCTGTTGTGAAAGCACTCTGCGTGTTAGAGACACGAGCCTGAGGTACCCAAATTCATTGCCTGTGCCCTGCTGGCAGTCTACAAAGGCCCTTGGCAGGCAGGATGCCACACAGTGACCAATGAGATGGGGGTAGTCACCATGGAGCAGCTTTGCACTGTCTCCTTCCCCACCTTGGCTCTTTTCTGTTGTAGCCAGCTGTCAGGCTTTCCTCTCTTTTTTCCTCCCTGCAGCCCCTTAAGGCCCATTACGCAATCAGTCAGTAACCCAACTTTGAGCGCTGAAGCCCTCTCTGGAGGGCTCAGAGCAGCTAGGCTGTGGCTACATGCCTCCCATGTTCTAATGATGGTAGGGGATCAAGGAGGGTTTGTAAGGGAGACCTGCAGTGTGAGGGTCGACAGGCCATCTCAGTCCCAGTCAGCAGCTGCGATGCATGGGCCTTGCTTTGCTAGCGTTTCCTTCCCATGGCCTCACACACGTGAGCTTCAATCTGCTCAGTCTACAGCCTTGACTTTACTGGTCCCTCCTCTCACTACTTCTCCTCTGTTTCTTCATTCATGTCTGTGGTCTCACTGATGTGTGCAAAGGCACAGCCAGAGCAGGAAAAGCAGTGCTGAGTGGGGCTGGGGGTCGGGGGTCAAGAGAAGCGACCCATGAAAGGCTAAAGTTCTTTCCCAACCTCTGACAACTGCAGACGCCGATGACTCATGTGAGACACTTGGAACAGAGGAGAAAGCCAGGGTGAGCTTTGCAGGCAGCTCAGCTTGGTGAGCACCTCAGGGTTCCTGAGAACAGCTGAGCTTTCCCATGGGTGTCTGGGTGAGTGTGGGCTCTGGAGCAGGCTGCCTGGCTCTGGATGAGTCACTTCATCCCTGTGCTCTTTGGAAAGCATGGAAAGCTATCCAGGCCTGCAGACCCATCTCGGGCATGCTTGCTGCTACCGTCATTCTGGCTTCCCACTACAGTCCTACTGGTCAACCTGACACTGAGACGTTATCAGTACCCAGACACATCCTCTGTGCTCTTTGTCAGGTCTTAGGGCTCTCCACCTGCGCTCCCTGTGAGTGCCAGAGCCCGGCCAGGTGCCCCCTTGGCCCACTCCATGGGCACACTATCCTCCTGGGCAGAATGTGGTGGTGTGTGTGGGGATATTGAATTTTCTAAGTATGATCCTCCTGCAGCCCCCTAGGTGCTCCCAGTGGCCCCTGGGCCCTCACTGTTGGCTATGCAGGACTGACATTTTTAGGGGGAATGGATGATTGAGGAGTTAGTTATTCAGGGCTCTGTAATTGGGTCAAGTGGCATCTTTGAAGGGTAACTCCTTGGCTACCGCTGAGCCTCTCGGGCAGTGCGCTATCGGAGTCCAGCTGGAGAACCCTGTTGCTGCACATTCTTGATCTGGCTGGTGACAGAGCTGGTGTCCCTCACAACTCACTGTCCCCTGTTGGTGCATGCTGGTGCACTCCCTGGGGTAGAGAACCTCTGCACCATGCTACTGAGGACCCTGGGCTAGCAGGCTCTCCCCCTTGTCCTGGGAGCCAATATCTCACCTAATGACAAGATGGGCTCATGCAATGGGAGGACCCGAAGACCAGGCTCCTCATCTGCTCCCTCCCCTAGGCCTTCCTCTCTCATCCCTACTGCTCCTAAAAGTCTGTATACATGCCACCTGGTGTCCTCTTTGGAAAATGTTGATATATAAGTGAAAAAATTCTCTAGTACTGCATCAAGGACCCTAGAAATGGTGTCCCAGGCTTCACCCATACATACCTGTGACACCCAGGGACATTATGATAAAAAACAGCCCCCTCTGCAATGTTCCAACGTGGGGCTTTTAGCCCAAGCAGTCTGCCTCCCTTTAAACAGTGGCTACAGGTCTACTAGCCACAAATTTATCACAATGTATTTCTTCTGAAACATGTGGCTCTTGCTCTCAGGCAGCCATAGATTTCTTATGCTAATATTTGATATTATTCCTAGTTTATGATTTATCAACTCCTATCCTAAGTAATCCTCACCCTCCATCTCTGCAGAAGTTTTTGTCTAGGCTCCTCGTCAATCATGTGAGTGGCCCTGGACCTTTCTCAAACTACTAGTTTTTCTCAAAGTATAATAACCACAACGAAATGATGCAGTTAAAGTACAAAGGTACAGACAACCATTTTTGCAGAAGTCGGCTGTTCTGTTTTGTTCTGAACTGCCTTCATAATGGTCTTGGGCTCTCCTGGGGACATTCTTCGGCAATTCCTCATCTGCTTCATGGAGCTGCCCAGCAGGCCCAAGCCCTCGTGCTTTTCTCCTGAAGAAGGGAACCTGCGCTTATCTATTTCTGGCCACTCACACCCCAATCTCCAAAGCCTGGCACTTCAGGGAGTTCAGTGTCATCTGCAAACTGAGCACACAGGCTCTGCAGCTGATGGACACCAGTCCTCACCATGACGACCTCTGGCACCAGGCTATGGTCTGTATTCTTTCTCTAGCCTCAGCCAATCTTCTCCTGGAGACACCGGGCCTCTCAAGTTTAAGCAGGATGACTAAGAATGGCGTTTACTGTGGAACCTGGTCAAAAGCTACTTTAAAAGCCTCACATGGCTTCATGTCTGCTGGCTTCCTCTTTCCATTTCTGGAAATTGTTAGTTTTTCTTATGATGGCAAAACGTATAAACATACAAAGGGTTTTATTAGTTCTCAAAGGTCAGTCAAGGTGATACATGATAATTATCTTGGCACCTCAGGAGCTGATGGGGATTCTGCTGTGTTTTAGACTCAGGGATCTTCTCATAGGACTATACAAGGTTTTTTTTTTTTTTTTTTCTTTTGTTTTTTACAACAAACTGGTATGTTGCTTGGTCTAGATCATTTCCTTTTCTGTCTTCTGTACCTACATTCCAAGCCCCAGCCTATAGCCCAACCGCACCTCTCATTTCTTCCTTCTCTATTCTCTCCAGGCTGCTCAGAGAGCTGGTTGGTCAGGCAGCACTTTGGAGCATCGGTTCCCATGGAAGTGTGTGATCATATGAATCGTACCATCTTGAGTCTTTCCTTTTTCCAGAATCCCTCCCTCTTGGCAGAAACATTTGATCACCAGTGTTTTTCTGCTCAGTGTTGGAAGATTCCAACCACAGCTGTGCCTTGAGTGGATCCATTAACTAACTAGTTTGCTCTGTAAATATTCTCTCTAGAAGCCATCACACCAGATCTAAGTCACAGGTGCCTGCTTTGTCAGTTCAGCTGCCGTGCATGCTGAGGCAGGTGTGCTGGGTGAAGAGCTCAGAGGTCAGTCCCACGGGTTTCCACTTATGCCACCTGTGTGTGCTGACAGTCATTCAAAAGGAAGGCCCTGTGACAGACACCGACACCCTAGGAAGCCGGCAGGAAGGAAGAGAAAGGAAAGGGCGCTCTGCAGGCTGAGCTGTGAATCACACTGCCCACTGTGAGGCCAGCTCACAGGAAGGGGCTGCTGGCTTTGGAAACATAAATTCATGAGGATGGAACCAACTCCATGTGCAGAATTTGGTGTGTTTGCTAAAACTCTCCCCTTAGATTTGTTTCTGGACAAACATTAACATCACTGAAAAGTCTTGGGAGAAGTCTTCCAGGGACAATGCTGAGGAGAGAGGGGGTCTCCACATCAGGCTGTGACAGAAATGGAAAACATGAGGTTGAGACCAGTGCACTTCCATACCTAGTTCCTCAGCACCACAGCTCTCCCTCAGCCAGAGCTATGGAAGTATTTGATTTCAGAAGAATGTCTGCACTTGGCGATAACCCGGCATCAGGGTTGAGGCTGGAGGTGCAGTGAGGCAGTGAGCCTTTCCGTGTCCCTGTGGCTTTTTACTGCTGACAGTGGCAGCCATGGAAGATCCCCATGTTGCCCGTGTCTGCTCAGTGCCTATAGCCCCTGTTGACCCAGGGCAGGGTTGGACAGTTATCAACCACTGGAGCCGCAGACACTCTCCAGCGGCTATGCTCAGACGAGGCAGTGTGCAAGCATCACCACACCAGCCGTTCTTGAATTACCTGCAGCCCCCGTGTGGCTCAGGTTCTCCCCGCAGTACAGCGCCTGTGCCCACTGTTTCAAAAAGAGGGTTTTTCCTAAATGTATTTTTTTAATGTTAGGGAACCCCTTCTCTGACTATATGTTGAACTAAAATAAAGCAAAAGCCAATACTGATCTTTACACAGAATAAGTCGTATAAATGTAAGTTTTGTTAACCTTTTTCACACTAGGGTACAGAACTAGGCTCTTCTTTTCTACTTCTCCCAGGGGGAAAAGCCAATTAAGGTGCAGCCCCTGAATTATGCCAGCTGTGCTGGAAACAGCCCAGGGCTGCTCACCGCTGGATTTTCAAGAAAAATGATGAAACAGGAGGATGCATGGCTTGTTCATTTTCACTTTGCAAAAACACCACCTGTCAGGCTCTGAACTGATCCTGCCCTGCCATCTTTATCACTTTCTCGCTTGTGTTTTCAGGATGAGGTGGCTATGCCCAGGGTCTCTGTGTCCATGGGAATTTATACTTCTTGAATTACCTGCAGTCTGATTGTTCTTTCATCTTGTAATGGAAAAAACTGACATATTCTGAAATCTGAGTTTGTGTACCTTGTAGGCAATATAGCTAAACACAGGAAGTAATAAACAGATTCCAATGGTTAAAAAAATCACAGCCTACCCTATTTTTAAAAACCTACGATAATGATCTTAAGAAAATAAGTAGCTCTGAGAGATGCTGGGAAACGCGAGTGTGGGCACAGGACAGCATTCGAGTCTTGCCACTCAGTGCTGGGACGGTGCCTTGGCACAGCTTGGGGGTTGGAAGCCAGAGGCTGCTCTGCCCACACAGTCTGTGGAGTGTCCATGAGTTAATATTTTCACTGTTTGGAGTTCGGAGTGCTCTGTCCACATGCTGGGCTCGTGATGTCCCAGGTGTAGCCTAATGCTGCTCTCTGGAAGGGTTTGCCCAGTCACCATAGCTGCTCTCAGGCAGAACGCTGTCCCCTCATCCCATACCATGTGTCCTAAATGCCTCCTGTACACAGTGGACCATGTTGGAGTGATTAATTTCATCTTTATCTCCTCAAGAAGAATGGCAGTTCCCCAAAGACAAAACAACTGAGCCTTAGCAATCCCGCCCGCCTGCCCTGAGCACACTTGAGCAGAATCTCAGTAGGTCTGCTGGACATATTGTACCTCAGCTAATGCAAGGCACCAGCACAGCAGACCTGGCTCCATGCTGAGTGCCATCTACTTGATCAGGGCAAACAGCATCTTGTCCCTGACAGGTTTTGGTCATGAAGAAGTTTAGAAGAGCTTCCAGTCAAGATGACAAGATGACAAAGTAGGTTACAATTTTGTTTCCTTAATAATAAATAAATGTAGCATAACAACAGAGAAAAAAAAGCTTAGCTGACTTGACTGGGAAGCTGTAACACATCATGTCTCCTTTCCCAGTGACCACACTACATTCTACTTTGCATTATGGATCTATTTGGATTTGTCTCAGACGAGGTGACTCTCTGAGAGGCTGAGATCAATACGTGGACCGAACTCCAGCCACAGGGACAACTGTTGGAGCAGGCACCATGCTGTGAGCCTAAGGAGGCTGACCCATGATTCAACCTCTGAGCCCGGAGAGTATCAGGGACAGGACAGAAGGCAGCCCTTCTCCCCAGGGCTGATGAAGTTCAGAGACAGACTGGAAGGAGTGGAACTTAGCATCTCAGAGGCATGAAGAGGCACCAGTGTGGCCGCTGCATGACAGCAACAGGGCAGCCACAGAGAGGGGTTTGAGGTGGGGCCAGGCCAGGCTGAGAGGCATCCTGGGGCAGTGGGTGCCACAGGGCGTCTGTGTGGGAGGCACATGATGTGTGTCTTACAGAGCTGACTGTGCAGCTGGAGGAAAAGCGTGTCAAAGGCATTAACATCCACTACAAAACTAACCGACACAGCCGTGGGAAGGTGAAAAGTAGGGGCCTATCGCCAGGGTCACAATGGACTGCAGGAAATGCTTGTTAATTGAAGAACCTAAAATTAGGTGCACTTATGAAATATTCTAAATGTTTTATTATGAATAGTTACGCAAAGGAGTCAATGAATCATGCATGTCTTGCTAAAGACAGATGGGGTGAACACTGAGAAGCCCCTGGGTGCCCTTCCTGTCACGCCCCCTCTTCCTCTGGAGGTAACCGCTATCCTGTACTTTTGTAAGCCACTCCCTCATTTTTAATATTTTTATTCCCTCTCCAAGTTGTCCTACAAAAGTGGCCTGACGGCTGAGCCTGTATGAACCATGCACAGAGGATCACATGTAACAAGGTTGTGTCCCTGTGACTTTCTCTCAGGCACCACTATCTCTGCGGCTCGCCCTGGCACCTGCCAGCTCTGTACCTGCCCCTTTCCCAGCTAACTGTAGCTCATCGTCTCCTGTGGACATGAGTTTCAGACACTGCTGATTTGGAGCACAGTTGTTTCCTGTGATGAGCAGGAGTTTCGGTCAGGTGTAATCCTAGGAATGGAACTGTGGATCCTAGGGCCACACCGTGCTATCTTGAGCTCCAACTCAGTGAGGGCGGGTTCCCTCTGCCTCAACCTGGGCTGACACTTGCTGTTTCCTCCCTTTCTCATTCTGCCAGCCTGGTGAATGAGTGTACTTCAGTTCTTTCCAGTTTACGGTCACCTCTTTCAATCCAATTCTCATCATTCCCAAGTCTCCACTGAAATGTCTTGCAACAAAATTCAAGGTCCTCTCTCTTTATTCATCACTGGTGTAAACCAACCTCAAGACCAATAACTGAACTGTGAGAGACGGTTGCCCTGGAGGCTGCAGGGAGGTTCAATTTTTTTACACTGTCCTCTTTTGACAAATGATGCTTTAGAATTGCAGCTAAAGCCACATAACAGATTTTTAAAAATGTTCTTCTAACACGCACAAACCAAAAGGAAGCTTAGTTTAAAGAGAGAGAAAACAGGTATCAACCACAGCAGAGGGTAAGCCTCTGTATCCCTCAGGGTGGGTGGCTGATGCGGTACTGCCCAGCCTGCGGGCTCCACTGGCTTGCTGTGAGTTCCCTTCGGCCAGGGCCTTGCTCCTTGCATCTCAGACATAAGCTGGCATATTAACTTCCTCTTCCAAAGCTCCCGTCCTGCTCCTTCCTTTTTAGTCTTATTGAAACCAGACATAACATGCTCCCTTGGGTGACAAAAAAATTCGCACAAAGTGAAAATGAAGAGGACGCAAAGTATTTTCACTCTCATTACACACAAAAAGGCTGGAGTCCCTTTCCTCACTAATGCAAAACTCCGTGCCATAAAATCACGAGCGAGGATGTTCCTACCCTTCCCTGGGAGAAATGACAGAAGTTTCTTTTTGTCAGTGTGCATGACAAACAGAATTAGTTATTTTTAACAAAAAGGAAGTATCCAGAAGCTTTCCATGTATAAAAAGCTCCACAAAGTACCGGAGACAATTAAAATAGAGATTAGTCACTGTCACCATTGTTTAGGACACAGCCGAGCTGGGTGAATGTTTAATTCTTACCTTCTAGTAGGTACAGTGGTGATGAGACCACGAAGCTTTTGTTTTTAGAAAACTCAAGCCTGTTCTCCCCACCCTGCCCCAGCACTGACTTACAACATAGTAGAACCATTAGTTGGCACCACTGCTGCTCTTGGCCCTGGGGCCACACTGGTTGTGCATGATGTGGTTTTCTGAGGAAAGCAGGGGAGGCTGTGGGATTGGAGGGAACAGCATGAACAGATTTGCGGATATCACAGTGAAGGGCAGGCAGGGGGACAGCAGCAGCAGCAGCTCGGCCAGGCCAGAGCACAGGACAGGGAATGTGGATGAGCCTGAAAGGGGCCAGAGTCCCACCTGGACCATTCTGGGTTATGAGAGCCTACGTATTCATCAGGCATTTTTGGTTCTAAGAAACAGACTCACTCAGGTCATGACATCAGAGGGTGGAGTGCTGGTGGAGAAGATCAGGCTTCCTAGGACGCCTAGGCCTCTGCTTCTGCCCACTCTCCTCATTCTTGTTAGCCATGGCTCTGCGTGACCTACAGCCTCCTTCCAGTTTCCTCGGCTCATACGGACCCTTCCCAGCTGAGGGGTGTGATGACCTCAGGGGACAAAGAGTGGGCAGGGCCACGTGGACGATTTTCCTCAACTGCAGAACAGTGGTGGCCGCTCCTCCATCCCAGTGGTGGGGCTTTCTGGCCTGGATTCAAACTTGAATTCCCTTACACATCAGTACCTGCTATCCTAGTCAACAGATCCTGGGTGCAAAATCCTGGCTTTCCTCTTATTAAAACTAATGAAATTAAGTCTTTGAATGCTCCTTAAAGGTAAAACTATTAAAGTAATGATGCTGTGGTGTTGGCTATGAACTGAATGTGAAGAAGTCTGTGAAAACTGCCATCAGTGCAAGACTGGTCCCAGTCTTTGCATGGCTCCCTCCCCTTCTCTGCGTCAGAGTTTAGAGAGAGAAAGAAGAGTATGGAGGGAAAATAAGCAGGAGACAGGGGGACATAGGGGTGAGAGGGAAATTCTAGGACCAGATGCATCTATTCGGAAGTGACAGGTAAAACCAAACATGCCAGCAAAAGCCTCAAACAGGTCTTCAATCTCGGCTTCTCCCCCTCCTTAAGCGTGTAGGCTCTCGGTTACCTTGAGCTTTGAAAATAAAAGAAATCTCTATTTCCTTTAGAAGCAAATGCTAAGAATAAAAAAACTCTTAAGAACAGGAATTTGAACCAAGTTAAACACCAACCAGAAATAAGGAAATTTCTGTGTTCGCTTTCACTTTGAACAAGTCGGTGTTTATAAGAGTCACAGAGGACCTTACACAAAGTTACCGCTGGGTTTGTTTGGGGTGAGGGAAAGCAGGTGTCAGTGTCACCTGTACAGGAAGGCTGACTAAGGAAGCAGCAGCCCGACACTTGGAGGATCCCAGGAAGAGCACATGGGACTAGACTGCTTTCTTATGAAGCCTCCAGAAATGAGCCTGGGCCAGGATTTGGCAGTTGCGCACGGCATCCCCACCCCAACTACCAGGCTCAAAGGTTATAACAACCCACAAAGGCCTAATACAGAGCAGCTCAACACTGGAACGCTGGTACCATGAATCAGGCTCATCACCAACCCCGGGGGGCACAGAGGGCTGGGGAAGAAGCAAAGCTGTGGTGCTGCTAGACTCCCTATCGGGGTTCCACAGGTCCTCTCCTGGCTCTGAGTAAGGCTTTCTCTATACTTGTCTTTCAATTACAGGTTTTGTCCTGGTCATTGGGCTGGTGACGTTCTATAGAATCGGCCCGTACACCAGCCTGTCCTGGTCTTGCTACCTGAACATTGGCGCCTGCCTCCTGGCCACCCTGGCAGCCGCCATGCTCATTTGGAATATTCTTCACAGGAGAGAGGACTGCATGGCGCCCCGAGTGATTGTCATCAGCCGCTCCTTGACGGCTCGGTTTCGCCGTGGGCTAGACAACGACTATGTAGAGTCACCATGCTGAGGGTCACCAGGGTAGGGCCCTGCTTGGGACTTCATCCACTGTAATGGAACAGTCTAGAATCCAAGGGACTGCCTGTGTGGAGGCGGTTGACTCATATGGTTTCTTATATATGCATATGTACGATACACAGGTATGTTTACTATGTTTATAGAAATATATTATTGATCATATATCATCTGTGCCAGCCTCCTGACACACTCACAACCTGCCTTCACGCTCACGTACATTGCAAGAAGGAGACCGCACCCAAGATGCACCTGAGGAGCGGCAGTCGCCCTGCTTGTCAGGGGTTAATTTATTCTGTGTCTGCTGAGAGGGACACCTGCGGCCCAGTTCTTTGTTAAAGCAGAACATCCAGGAGATTTTCTGGAAATGGTCCTGATCCTCCTCAAGTGGCTCAGAATTTATAATCAGATGGTTATGGCTTTATGACAGGATGGAGTTAGTAATGTCTGTTTGTGCCTGATTATTTTTCTAAATTAAAATAAAATGTAAACCTCTTACCACTGTCTAAAACATGTGTTGTGTCTCCCTACACTGTCACATGGTAAAAAGAATTTGGTCTGTTTTATTTTATTTTTGTGGGCTATCGGTAAGGGAAGGGTTGAGACATTTTAAAAGATCTGGTGGGAGCGCAGTTTCTCATGTCCTCATTCACTTTCTGATGAATTAAGAGGGGGAAAGATCTATTTGTTTAAAGAAATTCAGAGATAGGTTTACTTTTTTCCCCTATAAAATCTTTAGCCCATCTTCAGCCAAGTGCTCAGGAGGCCACATTTTCATAATGCTACACCGATTCCAAACTGCCCAGTTCCTAAACCTGTGAGAGGCGAATAGGCCATAATTCCCCAGGCTGAACAGAAAACATTTAAAAATTGGTCCACTTCCCCGAAGACCTGGGACCAGGACTGCCTGATGACATCTATAAGGACAGTCTTCCAATAGCTGCACTGCTTGAATTCATGCCACCTGGAACTGGAATCACTGTTGCCATCCTCTGGCCCAGGAAACCAATACTGGGCATTGGTGGGTACTATGCAAAGCCTAGCACTAAGCTGATTCTCCCCACCCCCAAGAAACTTTTAGCTTTG
Organism: Furipterus horrens; assembly: GCF_987537825.1. Lineage (NCBI taxonomy): Eukaryota > Metazoa > Chordata > Mammalia > Chiroptera > Furipteridae > Furipterus > Furipterus horrens. Next base: position 118,378,676 of record NW_028327175.1, on the reverse strand, counting down.
TTGCTTTTAACCTTCCAAAAAAGTGAGGTGACCAGTCTGGAATTCGAAGCCTACATACCCCAGGATAGTCAGAACAAATGGTAGACTGGGGTTAAAAACATAAAGCAATTGAGAATGATTTAAAAGCATTTTGGCCTGATGATCTATAATAAGGTCAGCAGGCAGTGTAGAAACAGCCAGATTCCTATCCCACAAGCAGTACGTTCATGGTGACATTAAAGTTTGAGCTTCCTTCCTAAAGTGGATATTTTCCCCCAAATCATATGCTAAAAATAATTGGTTTTTTTTTTTAAAGAATAATGAATATTTAAGATGTATAATTTTAATAATATTATGTATATGACTATATAAATGTTTATTAAAGTTTTAAAGTTGGCCATGTGGTTCATTATGGTCTGTGACTGTCCCTATATTAAATAAAAAGTGATCAGGGAAAGGCTAGGCTCTGCAATTCAGTCATGCTAGTTCACATCCCAGACTAACAGTCCTCTTATCTACGTGGCCAATGTTGAAAGGCCCTCCCAACTGAACAACGTTTGACCTGTTTTAGAAATGAGACAAGGGAGCAGGGTCACACGCTAGTCTGAAATGTGCTTCCGTGAAACAGAAACCATCGCTACAAATAAAGTGGTCTTGTTCCAGGCAACTTAATTTTCCCATCTTTCTCTTCCCATTTTAGTTTCATTCTTTAATAATTTTTCTATCCTTTTGAGATCAAAATCTGTCAACTGCTCCTGGGAAGAATTGCTGAATTCTCTCAGAATCAAAGAGGAAGCTGCTTTTTGACAGCCTTTGATTGAAAACTTCTTTTATAGCAATTTTAATTGCATTTTCACTGTACTGTTTTGAATTTTTATTATCAAACCCTTTTTTGTTTAGTAGCAATTATTCCCAGAGGGACAGGCAACCACAGAACTTTCGACTAAGAAGTGTCCAGAACACTATAAAAATGAATCAAAACAACTAAATAACAGCCCAAGAAGCTCCAAACACAACAGAAGCCAAGAGCCAGGTTCTCCTCTCTCCACACCCAGCTGTGCCTGTGCTCAAACTCACTGCCCTGCAGCGCAATGTGCCAGGCATATCCTGGCGTCTGTATGAGCAGCAGCATTTCACTGAGTAAAAAGACCATGCAATACAATACGACAGAGTCACAGAAGAGTTAGTAATTCTTAGAATCACATTTAGAAGGGGAAGAGAGACGTCGAGAAAGTACTCTGAGAATGTGCTCATCCCCTCAACACTTCAGAGAATGGAATCCTTACCTTTTGATGAGTTTGATAGACTTGAAAGCTTCGTCCATGTCTCCGACGGCAACAAAGAAGCTGAAGTTGAGCATGGCGTTCTGGGTGGGCTTGTCGCAGTCCTCCAGCCCCACAAAGTCGCGCAGGGGCCTCCTGCCCACCATGCAGTGCTGCCCTGAATCCACCTGGCTGTCTCTGTCTGCTTCTCCTGGCTGAATGAGAAAGGGCACTGTCAGTTCATGGAAAGCTAATGCCTACACTAAGCCTCTTTCTCATGTGTGAGCTATGGAGGTCCCTCTGCACACAGATGTGCATCGTAAGCAAGAGGCCCTGACAAAAATCTGTCCTCATTTGAAATCAGAGTTTTCGGCTCTGGTTTCAGACAGCAGATAAGCAAAGGCATGCACAGGAACTCAACAGTTATACGTAAAATGGTTGTAAAAATCCCCACCTGCCAGGTTTTTTTGTGTGAACTAGGAAGTTTTTACTATTGAGTAAAACACACGCACAGATATGCACAAGGTCTTAAAATAAATAATGCCATCATGATTTCAGTTGGAATTTTCCAAAATGATAACCTGGATTAGTGGAGTACCCTCCACTGGTTTTACTCAGAAGAACTGTCAACCTAGCACACAGGTCCCCAAACAGCTGTGCAGAGAAAAAGAATGTCCTCCAGTCTGAGCCCAAGCACAATTTTATAGTGTGCTGCCTGAGGCCTTTTTATAGCTGGCAACTTGAAATACAACCTAGTGATGGGAGCTGCTCCCTCAGATATCGGTTTCCTTCCTGACTGCTGGGTACTGCTCCTGTCTGCATGCCCATCCGCTGTCCTCTGGGTTGGAGCCCACACATTGAAAACCCTGTCTTCCACACCGTGTTTCTTTCTCTCTGATTTGCTTAGTTTCTTCGGCGTACAAACACTTCCCTGTGTAAAGGGGGGTCATTGTCCATCCTCCTGGGACCCAGTGCCCCTGCCTGTCATTGGTCTTGAATCTGCTGCTACTCCGTGACTTCTGCAAGGCTAGCCTCCACCACCTGCCTCTGGCATAGTTCTGGGCAGCTCTTCCATCCCACTGCTGCTTCTCAGGTTCACCGGTGGTCCACGACTTCAGGGAATGCTTGACCATGGCCTTGAGACACTGGTAGAATGTATCAGACCAGGTATAGATTGCAAGACCCTTCTGGGCACAGGGCAAAGCATGAGCAAAGGCCCTGAGGCAACCGCGGTCCAGGGCCACTTTAATTCAGGGCTCATGGCCATGTGTAGGTTGGGTCACACCAGACAGAAGGCTGAAGTCTGGACTGGTTTTGCATGGAATGGGAAACCTTCAGAAATGTGCATGTAAAAAACAACCGGGCACTGCTGACTATGGTTTAACAATCACAAGACCGGACTTGATGTCTATCAGCCTTGCTGTGATCTCATCAGAGCCATGTTCCTGTGAGCACACCTGGGAATTCTCACAGAAGTATGAGCACCTGAGGGCCCTGCCTCACCTGCCTCCTGCTTCAGCATTTGCACCCGTTCTCATTATACCTCTTCGAGGGAGGGACTGAGCCAACTGCCCTGGCCACAAGTTCGAGTTAGGGATCCTGGGCTGTCGACTCTCAAGTGTGCAGACAGGAACTTCCAGGACGTGCCCAAGGGATGTAAACACAGATCAGTAATCAGAAGAAGGGTAGCATATAAAGAAAAGCAAAGTTTTATGGCCATTCATCAGAAGGACTTAAGAGTCTAATTGATATGACTTCCTACAAGCATCAGGTGATAGCCTGTTCGTGCCATACATCTGACCAGGATGAGAGCTCTGTGGAGTGACAGGGGTGTGCTGCTACCCACGAGGAGCTGATACAGTGTCATACCCCTGATAAACCTGGTTAAAGAGGACACACAGGTGAGGTGGGAAGTACTGTTGCACAGACAACTATAGCTTAAAATAAAGAAAAAAAGATTTTGAGAAAAGAGGAGAGTTAAAGTCACATAGGATAAGTGCGCAGCCATCTTACACTGTATCACACATGTCTCCTCTCTTGGACACAGAAAAGACAACAAATGAGAGAAAGACTAAATAAATGTGAGGGAAAAACCAAAGTCCATGATGTGAGAAGAATGGAAAAATACAATAGAAAGAATTTAAATTTCTCTCACAACTTTCTGAGTTCTCAAATCAAAGAGATAAAAATGCATAAGAAGCACTATATAATAAAATTCAGAAAAATGCTAGTCTGATAGAACTAATCCATTTGAAACAAGGGATAAAGAAAATGTGCATTGAGAGAGCACATGGTGTGGAAGACAGGGATTCCCAATCTTCACAAAGATCATTCCATTTAACACAAGTAAATGTCAATCCATACACTTCATCTGTCAATGGCCATGCCATGTTGTTTTATGTGGTATTTTTAGGGGCATGTAAACCAACTGCACCCAGATTTGTTGTTTTGATCACTTACACCATAATACGTGCAGTTTCAGCAGAGTCTCAGAACCACAGACCACATGCAGCTCGTCATGGGACATTCAGAGATCAAGGGGCCATGGATCAGAGGAGACCAAGTCTCAGAGAAGGCAAGTAACTCGTCCAAAATAACCATGTTGGGGTATGAGAATGTGTATGCTGAAAACGACCCCATTCTCTCACAAGTTTAAAAACCATACCTGTCCCTAGCCGGGTAGCTTACTTGGTTAGAGCGTAGTCCTAATATGCCAAGGTTGTGGGTTTGATCCTCGGTCAGGGCACATATAAGAAACAACCAAAGAATGTATAAATAAATGGAACAGTCCTGGCTGGTGTGGCTCAGTGGATTGAGCTCCGGCCTGTGAACCAAAAGGGTGGGTCGCCAGTTCGATTCCCAGTCAGGGCACATGCATGGGTTGCGGGCCAGGTCCCTAGTTGGGGGCACATGAGAGGCAACCACACATGATGTTTCTCTCCCTCTATTTCTCCCTCCCTTCCCCACTCTCTAAAAATAAATAAATAAAATCTTAAGAAAAAATAAATGGAACAACAAATCAATGTTTCTCTTCTCTCTCCCAAAAATCAATTGAAAAAGAAGAAAAAACACTGTATGTGTATGTAATGTGTACAAATATAGGTAAGTATAGGAACCTGTTGAAAGGCCACATACCAGCCTACTTCCAGTGACCATTTCTGCGGGCTGGTTCTGTATAGATTTGCATCATCTTTGGTTTTTATTTCTTTATTTTTAGCTTCTATATTTTCTACAGTGGATATAGAAGTACATAATTTTAAAAATGCAGCTAGAATTAAAAAAGAAAAAAAAGAAGACAGGAAAGCTGGAGGGTGTGGTGCCCTCAGGGGAAACACTGGAAGGACACCCTAGTGACACCAGCACCCTCCTCCTTAGCACAGCTTTGTCTTGAGAGCAAAGCCAAGTCTCATGATTCTCCTAATACAGGAGACCCCATATTTGCTGGAATTTCAGGGGACAAATTAGAGCACATGGTTTGCCTTGTTTAATGACCGGTAAGAAGAGGCAGCTGACTCCAGCACCTGGATGCCTGAGCCCAGCCCAGGAGAGGGACCCGAGAACATGCTTGATACTCATAGGACACACACCTTTCTCGTGAAGTAATAAAGGGGCACTTCCATTCCCAGAAGAGATTGGTAGGCAGGAGGCCGGGGGAAGTTCTCCTGAAGCAAGAAGCCATGCTCTTCGGAAATGAAGAAGGACAGAATCAACATATCTGCCTGGAAGAGAGGGAAAAATAGTGTTCTATTTTTAGTTTGGCAATATACTTCACTATTTTACAACTAATTCCTATTTTCATTGCTGAGGTATTTATATAAAACACAAATAAAACAGAGGATGACCACACTCTTGAGACAGATAATCCACTCTCCTCCTGGGCATGTGGCAAACATACCAGTCTCCACTGCCATCTGCTGCTGTACTCTGGAAAAAATGACGCATCTGCTGGAAGGATGCACCTCATCTGGTTTGAAAGCCACTGAGTCCTTCCCGCTGACTGATTTCCTTGTAGCAGACCAATCACTCCCACCCAGCTGGTGAAACTCCAGAGCTCTCAAGTTTCAAGATATCCTCTTCAGTTTTTTTACCCAGAGAAACAATGACAAAAAGGTTTTTGTCCCTTTTTGTCACTGCTTTCAAGGAATAGGGAATACACAGGGAAGAGGTGAGGGATTCCTTAGGATACTGTCGTAAAGGACCCAGAAGGGCAACAGCAGCCCTTTCTGAACAGGAAATCAACAGGAGGTCGTCGGGTGCCAGAGCCTTTTCTTGCTCTGTGAATTCTTAGTTTCTCATCATCTTCATAAAAGATTGTAAGGGATAAAGAAGCCAGTGACTCTCAAACCAGTAGCAGATAATTAACGGATGAATCATGGAAAAGGGGTAAGGAAATGACATTCCGAAGCTCCTCACACATATCTCTGGGATCAAAAGGAGGAAGATTGTCATCACAAAACAGAGAAGTGGAAACATGTAGCTAGATAACTTTGCAAATAAGTTGGAGATAGATCTATAACTAGATTACCCTTAATCACACCCTTAGTTACCATATTTTTTGCTCCATTAGACACACTTTTCCCCCCCCAAAGTGGGGGGAAATGTCTGTGCATCTTATGGAGTGAATATTGTGTCACAGACTGTGATGTGTATTACTTGACCTGTCAGCAGTGGCAACAGCTGTTAGAAGAGGAAGCGATGGGCCCACACGAAACCCCTGGGGATGCTTAAGTGTCCCACTTTACTGTTGAATCTCAGGGCATCTGGTCAGTATGAAGGCAGTGAAGAACGTGATATCAGTGACTGTGAGCAACTGAGCCTCATAAATTCTGACACTAGCGATGATGAGTTCTTGGGGTTCCCAGAAAACTAGAAGAGTACTTGAACCTTAAAGTTTCTCATTTGTTAATGACAGTGATGATGGTTCTTAATACTACTGTTAGGGATAAAGAAACAAGCCAGTGACTCTCAAACCAGAAGGAGATAATTAACAGATGAATCATGGAAAAGGGGCAAGGAAATGACATTCTGCAGCTCCTCACACATATCTCTGGGACTCAAAGGAGGAAGATTATTGTCACCAAACACAGAGAAATGGGAAGATCTAGCTAGATAACTTTGCAAATGAGTTGGAGACAGACCTATAACTAGATTACCCTTAGTTAATCACACCTAGTTAAGTAGTTAGTAGCATTAGATTGTGAACCGGGATGAACCAGTAATGGAGAAACAGGGGAGAAGGAGAGGGGAGGGGGAGCTAATTGTGTTGGGGGGG